>NC_057804.1:456061788-456383941 GCF_018294505.1 Triticum aestivum
TGGTTATATGATCCAATTAGATTAGCATTGTTGAGAGATTGCACTAGCAAAAGTACGGACCCTAGGCCTTGTTTTTAAGCTTTGCAATACCACTTGTGCTCACTTTTATTGTTTGCTACCTTGCTGTTTTTATTTATTCAGATCATAAAAATATGTTTCTACCATCCATATTACACATTTATCACCATCTCTTCACCGAACTAGTGCACCTATACAATTTTCCATTGTATTGTGTGTGTTGGGGACACAAGAGACCATTTGTTATTTGGTTGAGGGTTGTTTGAGAGAGACCATCTTTATCCTATGCCTCCCATGGATTGAGGAAAATTTCCTACTGTCCTACAAAATTCTATGCTTGGAGGCCCAACACGAGTCTACAAGAACAAGTTGTGTAGTAGACATGAGCTGTAGGCACGGACCCGAGCACAACATCGTGCCCTGCCCCCGTTCATGTGACGATTAGGAGAAGGGGCACGGATGCGCGACATCCTCGAGGCAAGATTGCATCAAGCACATAGCTGGCAGCATGGCGCTGAGGTGGTGTTGAGTCGCTTGCTGAAGTGTGACATGGAGGTTCATCTCTCAGGATCTGGTGGGCTCCTAAGGTCTTAGGGGGTCGCGAGGGGCAGAATGCTTGGGAGGCACCATCGCAATCCGTGCCAGCCTCTGGAAGGTGGCGCCAGCATTCCTTAGGCCGAAAGGCATGTGGTCGTAGTTGGGGTGAGGCCCATGCTTTGATCGTCGTGCTACGGCCAAGAGAGGTTCAGAAGGCTTTCCCTGTTGAGGCTCGCAAGGTGTACGCGCATACGCTCCTTGCCACCCCTCACGAGGATGATGATCTTGTCAGTGGGGTACCTGGAGTAGCGTGCCCCTCGGACAGCTCGACCCTCTTGCAGCTTGCTGATTACCTGGTCAATGAACTCTTGCCTTCCTAGCGGTCGGTGTCGTGGTACTCGCTTGACAGGGCATGCGCTGAAGCACACCGCCAAGTGGTGCTCTATCACCTCCCTTGGCATTTTGGACATGCCCAATGCTTCTCAGGCGAAAACATCTGAGCCAGCCTGAAGGGAGGTGCCGAGCACGCCTTCCTATGCAGGAGAAGGGCAGGCACCGATGGTGAGGGGCGGGGCCCGAGGCACCACCATCAACTGATGCTTCCTTTGTTTCAGTGCGGTCTCAAGAGGGCAGCAGCTGCTTCTTCCTTGTGGGTGCTGCCTCGGGAGGCATGTCAACATCCTTGTCGTCCGAGTACGTGGCTGCGGCGGCCTTGTAAGCATGCTCAAGGGAGCATACCGTGTCTTTCTCGTCGCATGCGATGGTGATGACACCGCTGCAGCCAGGCATCTCAAGGACGTTGTAGCCATGGTGTGTGGCCACCATGAACTTGGCGAGTGTCGGGTATCCCTGGACGATGTTGTACGGCAAGCCGATGTGCACTATGTCGAAGTCGATGAGCTCGGTGTGGTAGTTCTAATGGGTGCCAAAGGTGATGGGGAGGCGCTCCAGCCCAGGGGGATGGTAGAGCCATCAATCACCCCGGAGAAGGGCCCGGTCGACATTAGCTGGTCGTATGGCACTTGAAGCATCTCAAAGGTCTCGATGGAGATCACGTTGAGGCCGGCACCCCCAATGATGAGGGTCTTGGTGACCGCAACGTTGCTGATGGTGGGGGTGCACAACATGGGGAGCGCACCCGCGACGGCCGTGGACTTGAGGTGGTCCTTGGAGTCAAATATGATGGCGTACTGTGACCACTAGAGGGGCCGTGCGACTTCATGCCACGGGAGGGCGGCGTTGACCTCATGAGAGAATTGCTTGAAGATGCGGTTGGACGCAGGGGCATGAGCTCCACCAAGGATGCAGGCTACCGTGTGAGGCTCTTGGTAGCCCCCGACGCCCTCGTCGAGCTGGTTGGCGTCGTTCCTTTGAGGCGGCAACAATGGAAGGGCCGTGTTGGCCTAAGGGTTCTCCCCACGAGGCTGGTCGCGCCAGGTGCCATCGCGAGGCCGGTCACGCCAGTCTTGGCGGTAGTTGTCATTGCCGTTGTGGCCGTCCAGCAGTTGCCACCGCCTTCTCCCCTGCGGCCGCCGCCGCAGTCGCTACGGTCACCCCGGCGGCCCAAGTGCTCGTCATGGATCATGGCAGTCATCGATGTCATGGGTACACATGTCGTGGTAGAAGCAGTACGGGCGGTCGTCCTTCACTGGCTCATTGCGTCTCGGTCGCGCTTCTGCTCGGGCTCTACTACCAACACATTAGGGCCCTTGCACTTGACGTCCTTGCATTTGGCCTTGGCAGCATCGGGCGCCGCATCAGGGTCATTATGGATGAAGAGGCGGCCTTCTTCGCCTTAGCGCACTTGTCGGCAAGGTCAAATAGCTCGAGCACGGAGTCCATCTCGTCATTCATGCCAAGCTTCTCGCGCATCCTAACGTCTGTGACACCGACGGTGATCACAGAGACGATCGTTGCATCAGGGGCGCACGAGATCTTGTAGCGCGCCTGGCTGAAGCCCTGGATGTACTTGCGGAGGGTCTCGCCAGGGCACCGCCGCACGTGGTGCAGGTCATTGAGGGAGCGGTTGTGTGTGCCCTTGAAGTCGGCGACGAACTGGTCACAAAGCTCGCCCCACGAAGAAATTGACACCTTAGGCAAGTTCATGAGCCAGGATCTAGGGCTCTCATGGAGGGCCATGGCGAACCAGTTCGCCATAACCTTGTCGTCACCGTTCGTCACCTCTATGCTCAGTGTATAGAGCAGGAACTCCGCGGGTTGGGGGTGCCGTAGTGCCAATGGATGCCGACGACCCTCACGGAGACCTTGACCCCAGGGGTACCCGTGAAGATGGAGGAGCACACGGGAGTGCGGGTGTCGTTATAGCGGGACGGCAGATTCGGCTTGAGCTTCATGGGCCAAACCACCCGTCAGAGCTCCTTGGTGAAAGCACGATAGCCCAAGCCACATGAGGGAACCCCACCTGCGAGGGTGGCACAGTTCTGGCCCCCGACCACCGCGACATCCTGAACCGCCCGGTGCTAGCGCTGGCACTACTGCTCGAGGAGTACAAGTGCGTCAGGCGGTGTGTTGCAGATGATTTGGTAGCTGGCCTCATCCTGGGGCAGCGTTCCACAGGGCTGGTCTCGAGCCCCCGCGTCGTGACGGGTGATGTCTGCTAGAACTACGTCGGTATTCCCCAAAGAGGAAGGGACGATGCAGTATAGCGATGGTAGGTATTTCCCTTAGTGATGAGACCAAGGTTATCGAACCAGTAGGAGAACCTCCTCACACCACGTCAATAGCACATGCACACAAATAACAAATACTCGCAACCCGATGTGTTAAAGGGGTTGTCAAGCCCTTTCGGGTATGGTGCCTCAAGATAAGCAAATAACGTGAGCTAAAAGTAGTAGATAGGATAAATAGAACGTGGAACAAATAAATTGCAGCAAGGTATTTTTGTATTTTTGGTTGAATAGATCTGAAAATAAATGCAAAGGAAAATAGATCGCAAAGGCAAATATGACGAAAAGAGACCCGGGGGCCATAGGTTTCACTAGTGGCTTCTCTCGAGAAAAATAACAAATAGTGGGAAAACAATTACTGTTGGCAAATGATAGAACTTCAAATAATCATGACGATATCCAGGCGATGATCATTATATAGGCATCACGTCCAAGATTAGTAGACCGACTCCTGCCTGCATCTACTACTATTACTCCACACATCGACCACTATCCAGCATGCATCTAGTGTATTAAGTTCATGGAGAAATGGAGTAATGCAATAAGAACGATGACACGATGTAGATGAGATCTATTTATGTAGAAAGAGACCCCATCTTGTTATCCTTAATAGCAATGATACATATGTGTCGTTTCCCCTTCTGTCACTGGGATCAAGCACCGTAAGATCGAACCCATCACAAAGCACCTCTTCCCATTGCAAGATAAATATATGAAGTTGGCCAAACAAAACCCAAATATCACAGAAGAAATATGAGGCTATAAGCAATCATGCATATAAGAGATCAAAGAAGACTCAAATAACTTCCATGGATAAAAACATAGATCTGATCATAAACTCAAAGTTCATCAAATCCCAAAAAACACACGGCAAAAAGGCTTACATCATATGGATCTCCAAGAGACCATTGTATTGATAATCAAGAGAGAGAGAGAGAGAGAGAGAGAGAGAGGAAGCCATCTAGCTACTAACTACGGACCCGTAGGTCTACAAAGAACTACTCACGCATCATCAGAGAGGCACCAATGGAAGTGGTGAACCCCTCCGTGATGGTGTCTAGATTGGATCTAGTGGTTCTGGACTCCGCGGCGGCTGGAATTGATTTTCATTGACTACCCTAGGGTTTGTGGATTGGGGTATTTATAGAGCAAAGAGGCGTTTCAGGGGGCACTCGAGGTGGACACAACCCACCTGGGCGCGCATGGGCTTCCAGGAGCGCCCTGGTGGGTGCTGCCCCCTTGGGGCACCCCCAGGTTTGCTTTCCTGGCCCACTGGATGTCTTCTGGCCCAAGAAAATCCTCAAGAAGTTTCACTGTGTTTGGACTCCGTTTGATATTGATTTCCTGTGATGTAAAAACATGCAGAAAAGAGCAACTGGCACTGGGCACTATGTCAATAGGTTAGTACCAAAAAAGATATAAAATGACTATAAATTGAGCATAAAACATCCAAGAATGATAATATAACAGCATGGAACAATCAAAATTATAGATACGTTGGAGACGTATCAGCATCCCCAAGCTTAATTCCTACTCGTCCTCGAGTAGGTAAATGATAAAAAAAGAATTTTTGATGTAGAATGTTTCCTAGCATGTTCATCACATTTCTTTTCTTTATAGCATGGACATATGGAATTCTATATGATTCAAAGCAATAGTCTAGTTTTGACATGAAGACTTTAATACTCAAGCATATCAACAAGCAACCATGTTTTTCAAAATATCAACACTAAAGCAAGTTTTCCCTAGCCCATTATGCATAATCATTGATCCATTCATGAAACACACTCAAATATTAGCTACACCCAATGCTCAGATACGATCATAGTCCCCCTTAGTTGGTACTTTATAAGAGAAGATGGAGACTCAAATTCAAAATAAAAATTGCATAAGTAAAAGAAAGGCCCTTCACGGAGGGAAGTAGGGATTTGTAGAGGTGCCAGAGCTCAAAGCTTAAATTGAGAGATGAAACCATTTTTGAGAGGCATACTTTTCCCACCAATGAAAGCGACTTAGAGCTCCCAACACTTTCCATGCTAGATACATCATAGGCGGTTCCCAAACAGAAAATAAAGTTTATTCCTTTTTCCACCATTGCTTTCACTTTCCATGGCTAACCTTATCCATGGGTGCCCTCCATACCAACACTTTCCAGGGAATTTATTATTTGACAACATAAAGTAAATTCATTTTTGATTTCGGGACTGGGAATCTCTAATACCTTTTCCATACTCTCGTGCAATGACAAGTGAATAAACACTCATCATGAGAATAACACATCTAGCATGGGAAATATTGGTCACCCTTCACTGCCTTGCGAGCGTTAGAGCACACAAAAGAGAAATTTATTTTGAAAATTATAGATGGCACATGAAAATTTTCTTAGAATGGCATGGAAATACCGCATATAGGTAGGTATAGTGGACTCATATGGCAAAAATGGTTTAAAGGGTTTTGGAGCAGAAGTAGTGATCATACTTAGTGCAAAATGAAGGCTAGCAAAAAGATTGAGGAGCGACCAACCAAAAAGCAAAAAATCTCGTACCCAAGCATTAAGCATAAGTAACACCGAATAATGCACCACAAGTAGGATATAAATTTCATTGCATAACTATTGACTTTCATGCTTGCATAGGGAATCAAAAACCTTAACATCAATATTCTTACTAAAGCACAATTACTCATCAGCATGACTCACATATCATATCGTCATATCTCAAAACCATTACTAAGAATCAAGTTTATTTTGTCCAATGATCTTCATGAAAGTTTTTATTATATCCTCCTCGGATATCTATCACTTTGGGGCTATTTTCATATGTTTCTTTTAATAAGCTCAAACAAATTTAAGTGAAGATCATGAGCATAATTTTTCTTTCTCTCAAAATAATCTAAGTGAAGCTAGAGAGAATTTCTTAAAAAATCACTAACTCCCAATTAAATCTAAGTGAAGCATGAGAGCATTTCTTCAAAAATAACAAAGCACACCGTGCTCAAAAAGATATAAGTGAAGTACTAGAGCAAATCCATGGCTCTAAAAATTTAAGTGAAGCATAGGAGCAAGCATAGCATAATTTTTGGCTCTCTCAAAAGAGTGTGTTAAGCAAGGATTCAACACTTAAAACACAAAGCAAAACAATAAAAGACTCATATCATACAAGACTCTCCGAGCAAAACTCATAATATGTGACGAATAAAAATATAGTTTCAAGTAAAATACCGATGGTTGTTAGAAGAAAGCGGGGATGCCACTCGAGGACATCCCCAAGCTTAGTTGCTTGCTGCTTCTTTGAATACTATCTTAGGGTGCCCCGGGCATCCCCAAGCTTAGTCTTTTGCTAATCCTTATTCCTTCATCCATCATAAGATCACCCAAAACTTGAAAACTTCAATCACACAAAACTCAACAAAAATTTCGTGAGATTCGTTAGTATAAGAAAGCAAACCACTACTATAAGTACTATTGCAAACCTATTATTATTATTATTATTATTATTATGCATTATATCTACTATATTCCAACTTTTCTATGGCAAAAACTCATCAAAGAAAACCACAAAATCATCAAAACAAGCACACAACGCAAAGAAAATAGAATCTGTCAAAAACAGAACAGTCTGTAGCAATCTGAATATTTTGAATACTTCTGTAACTCCAAAAATTCTGAAATAAATTGGTTTACGTGAGCAATTTGTCTATTACTCTTATGCAACAATAATAAACTCAAAATCGCTCTTCTGTTAAAATGACAAATAATCTCGTGAGCGCAAAGTTTCTGTTTTTCAGCAAGATCAAATCAACTTTCACCCAAATCATCCCAAAGGCCTTGCTTAGCACAAACACTTATTAAACACAGAAAACACAATCATAACATTAGTATAATTGTGATAAGACACAAAAACAGAAAGCCAAAAAAGCAAAAATAAATTTTATTCATTGGGTTGCCTCCCAACAAGCGCTATCGTTTTACGCCCCTAGCTAGGCATAACATGTAGGATCTAAGTTTTGTCATCTTTGGTTCTAGATCCATAGCCCTCATGATTGATTCATATGGTGGCCTAATTCTTGTTCTAGGGAAGTGTTCCATCCCTTCTTAGTGGAAATTAAATTTTAATATTGCCTTCTTTCCTATCAATCATGACACCAATAGTACGCAAAAATGGTCTACCAAGAATAATTGGACAAGAAAAATTGCAATCAATATCAAGAACAATAAATCTATGGGCACATAATTCCTATTTGAAAGAATAAGAACATCATTAATTCTTCCCGTAGGCTTTTTAATAGTAGAATCCGCCAAGTGCAAGTTTAAAGAGAATTCTTCAATATTGGTAAGACCAATCACATCACATAAAGATTTCGGAATTGTAGAAACACCAGCACCCAAGTGACACAAAGCAAAACACTCATAATTTTTAATCTTGACTTTGATAGTAGGTTCCCACTCATCATGCAATTTTCGAGGAACTGAAACTTATAATTCCAACTTTTCTTCAAAAGCTTTCATCATGGCATCAACAATATGTTTAGTAAAAGCTTTCTTTTGTTCATAAGAATGGGGTGAATTTATAATGGATTGCAGCAAAGAAATACAATCAACCGAAGAGCAACTATCATAATTAAAGTCTTTGTAATCCAAAATAGTGTGCACATCACTAGTTAAAGTCTTGACCTCTACAAACCCACTTTTATCAATTTTCTCACCAAGATTTTCATCCTCTGAATCATAGGGACGCCTTCTAACTAAAGTTGACTCTTCTCCAGTCCCTTTTTCATCATCTTAATTCTACTAAGCAAACAATCAATAGAAGAAACACCAATCATTTTAAGATCTTCGTCACTTTTATGATAGTAATCACTAGAAAACGCTCTTTCTAAAAATTCTCTTTTAGGTCTAAGCATAGCGGTTCTTTTCTTACTTTCATCCATAGAAACATAAAGAACTTTAATTGATTCTTCAACTTTAGGCACAAAAATTTTCATCTTGAGAGTTTCTACATCATGAGAAATTATATCAACACTTCTAGACAAATCATCAATTTTATTCAACTTTCTTCTATCGAAGTATTGAAAGCTTTTTGAGTATTGATAAATTCTTTAATATTGTTCTCAAGATCAGAGGTGTTTCTATTATTATTATAAGTAGGATTACCATAATTATTGGAGGAATTACTAGGAAAAGGCCTAGGATTAAAATTACCTCTATAAGCATTGTTATTGAAATTGTTTCATGAGACAAAATTCACATCTATGGCATCACTATTTTGTTCAATCAAAGTAGACAAACGCACATCACTAAAATCAAAAGGAGCACTTTTATTAGCAGCCAACTTCATAAGAGCATCAACTTTTTCACTCAAAGAATTTATTGCTTCCACCGAATTGACTTTTTTACTAGTCGGAGCTCTTTCGGTATGCCATTGTGAGAAATTTGCCATAATACTGTCTAACAATTTAGTAGCTTCACCCAAAGTAATTTCCATAAAAGTGCCCCCCGGGGCGGAATCTAAAAGATTATGAGAAACAAAATTGAATCCCGCATAAAAAAATTCTATGATCATCCAAAGATTTAACCCATGAGTTGGGCAATTCCTTAGCATCAATTCCATCGTTTCCCAAGATTGTGCAACATGCTCATGTTTAAGTTTCTTGAAATTCATGATCTGGGTTCTAAGGGAAATCATTTTTGCGGGTGGAAAATACTTAGTGATAAAAGCATCCTTGCACTTGTTCCAAGAATCGATACTATTGCGAGGCATAGAAGAAAACCAAATTTTTGCACGATCTCACAAAGAAAATGGAAATAGTTTCAACTTCACAACATCATTGTCCACATATTTTTTCTTTTGCATATCGCATAATTCCATGAATGTGTTAAGATGGGATGCGACATCCTCATTAGGAGTACAGGAAAATTGATCTTTCATGACAAGATTCAGCAAAGCAGTATTAATATCACTAGACTCTGCACTAGTGGCAGGAGGAGCAATCGGAGTGCTAATAAAATCATTGTTGTTGGTATTTGAGAAATCACACAACTTGGTGTTCTCTTGAGTCATGATGACTTCACAACAAGATTGCACTCAAAAACGGATCTAATGAGAAAACGACGAACGAAAAAGAGGGCGAATAAAATGGCAAATTTTCATGAAGTGGGGGAGAGGAAAACGAGAGGCAAATGGAAAATAATGTAAATTGCGAGGAGATGAGATTTGTGATTAGGAACCTGGTTGATGTTGAAGATCCTCCCCGGCAATGCCGCTAGAAATTCCTTTTTATGTCTGCTAGAACTACGTCGGTATTTCCCAAAAGAAGAAGGGATGATGCAGTATAGCAACGGTAGGTATTTCCCTTAGTGATGAGACCGAGATTATCAAACCAGTAGGAGAACCTCGTCACACCATGTAAACAACACTTGCACACAAGTAACAAATACTCACAATCCGACGTGTTAAAGGGGTTATCAATCCCTTTCGGGTACGATGCCTCAAGATAGTCAAATAACATGAGGTAAATTGGTAGATAGGATAAATAGATCACGGAACAAATAAATTGCAGCAAGGTATTTTTGTATTTTTGGTTTAATAGATCTGAAAATAAATGCAAAGGAAAATAGATCGCAAAGGCAAATATGATGAAAATAGACCCGGGGCCGTAGGTTTCACTAGTGGCTTCTCTCGAGAAAAATAGCAAATGGTGGGAAAACAATTACTGTTGCGCAATTGATAGAACTTTAAATAATCATGATGATATCCAGGAAATGATCATTATATAGGAATCACGTCCAAGCTTAGTAGACCGACTCCTGCCAGCATCTACTACTATTACTCCACACATCGACCGCTATCCAGCATGCATCTAGTGTATTAAGTTCATGGAGAAACAGAGTAATGCAATAAGAATGATGACATGATGTAGATGAGATCTACTTATGTAGAAATATACCCCATCTTGTTATCCTTAATAGCAATGATACATACGTGTCGTTTCCCCTTCTATCAGTGGGATCAATCACTTTAAGATTGAACCCATCACAAAGCACCTCTTCCCATTGCAAGATAAATAGATCAAGTTGGCCAAACAAAACCCAAATATGGGAGGAGAAATACGAGCCTATAAGCAATCATGCATATACGAGATCAAAGAAGACTCAGAATAACTTTCATGGGTAAAAACATAGATCTGATCATAAACTCAAAGTTCCTCGGATCCCAAAAAACACACCGCAAAAAGGCTTACATCGGATCTCCAAGAGACCATTGTATTGATAATCAAGAGAGAGAGAGAGAGAGAGAGAGAGAGAGGAATCCATCTAGCTACTAACTATGGACCCGTAGGTCTACAAATAACTACTCACGCATCATCGGAGAGGCACCAATGGAAGTGGTGAACCCCTCCGTGATGGTGTCTAGATTGGATCTGGTGGTTCTAGACTCTATGGCGGCTGGGATTGATTTTCGTTGACTCCCCTAGGGTTTCTGGAATATTGGGTTATTTATAGAGCAAAGAGGCGGCTCAGGGGGAACCCGAGGTGGGCACAACCCACCTAGGCACGCCCTGGTGGGTGCTGCCCCCCTCGAGGCACCTCCAGGTGCTTTCCTTGCCCACTAGATGTCTTCTAGACCAAAAAATCCTCAAGAAGTTTCGTTGCCTTTGGACTCTGTTTGATATTGATTTCCTGCGATGTAAAAAACATGTAGAAAACAGCAACTGGCACTTGGCACTATGTCAATAGGTTAGTACCAAAAATGATATAAAATGACTATAAAATTATTGTAAAACATCCAAGAATGATAATATAACAGCATGAAATAATCAAAAATTATAGATACGTTGGAGACGTATCAACGGGCCCCTGCGAACTTGTTGCACAAAGGAGGCGGCAGAGGAGCGCCATGCCACACCACCAGCTCGAGGCAGTGGAGGGAGGAGCGAGTGGGAAGGCGCCGGGGCATCTCCGGTGGCGTTGACAAGCTCGGCGATGCGCCCAACCCAGGCATCATAGCCGGCGTCTGCAGTGCGGTAGCGAAGCAGCTCGCGCGCCATGAGCAGCATGGCATGTGCGTTCGGCAGCCCACGGTGAGTGAGGGAGGAGGAGGCCATGGCGGTGCGGCCGTCCGGCTGCACAGAGGGGTGTAGGGAGAAGTCCTGCTGCTCGCGAGCAGCGGGTCGGTGGCGGCGGCTGCAGCCCCGGCAGGATGGCGGCCATCGCGACCTGTGGACTTGGTCTGGGCCAGGCAAGTCGCCCAACACTCAGCATGCTAGCAGCGAGCATCTGCCATTGAGCTGAAGAAGTGGAGCAGAGTAGAACGGAAGAACGACAGCGCACCCCTACCTGGTGCGTCAAATGTCAAAATCGGGGCTCCGGGCACCCAAAGGTTCGAACACTTGGGAGAGCTCCTTCTCCCGCTTCGTCCTAACCAACAACTAAACATGGCGACGCCCAGGGCTATCTTGATCTAACGAGGATAAACTGGTGACACAACTCTTATCCAGGTTCGGGCCACCTTGCGGTGTAAAACCCAACTCTTGCTTGGTTGGGATTGCTCGTGAGAGAGAGAGAGAGAGTACAAGTGTTAGGGCTCTGGTCTTTCGATGGATCGATCTCCTCTACAGTGGCATCCTGCACTCTTTTATAGTGCCTTTGGTCCTCTTCCCCCAAAAAATAATGGTGGGAAGGGTTGCCACAATGGCCAGTTTGAAGGGGGACAGGAGCGCAGTCTATCCTGACAAAAGGCGGTCTTCACCTGCAAAGCTCCCTCCATGACGCGCTGGTGGGCTCGGGAATGACCACTTGCCCTGTGCATTTGTCACATTGGTCTTCTTGCACCAAACGGGCAACCTTTGGGGGTTGCTTTGGGAATTGGACCACTGCCTTGCTCCTTTAACATAGAAGTGGAAATCTTCCTCATTTGTGCCTGATGGCGCGGGCTCTACCGTTGTTCATTGTTGCATGTGTCACCCACGTGGTGGCGCGGGGCCACATAGTTGGCCTGAACTGCTCCTGGTCTGCTCGCCTCAGGGAGGTGCCTCGGGAGGCCGCCTCGCGAGGGAGCCTCACGAGGTTCTTGGCGATGACGTGAGGTCTTGATAGCTCACCAGCTCTTCAGAGATGGGGCCTCGTGAGGCGAAGACCTCGCGAAGAGGCTAGCTCATGGCGCCCACCAGAAGGCCACCTTGCTAGGCTTTCGCCATGCGCCATGCTTTGGGCCGAAGGTAGACAGGCCTGGATAACCCGGGCCCATGGTCCCGACAATTGTAGCTTCGTATTTCTCTCTGATCTATTGATTTGGTTTGGCCAACTAGATTGATTTATCTTGCAATCGGAGAGGTGCTTTGTAATGGGTTCGATCTTGCGGTGCTCAATCCTAGTGACAGTAGGGGACATGACATGTATTGTATCATTGCTATTAAGGGTAAAAAGATGGGGTTTATTCATGTGTGAGTTTACTTTGTCTACATCACGTCATCTTGCTTAAGGCGTTACTCCATTCTTTATGAACTTAACACTCTAGATGCATGCTGGATAGCGGTCAATGTGTGGAGTAATAGTAGTAGATGCAGGCAGGAGTCGGTCTAGTTGTCTCGGACATGATGCCTATATACATTATCATTGCCTTGGATATCATCATGATTATTTGCTTTTCTATCAATTGCCCAACAGTACCCATTGTATGCTATTTTCAAGAGAGAAGCCTCTAGTGAAAACTATGGCCCCTGGGTCTACTTTATCATATATTAAAAATCCTAAAAATACCTTGCTGCAATTTTACTTCATTTATTTTATTTTGGATTTTTGTTCAATCTATCTAACTATCTATCTTGCAAGTAACTGCCGAGGGATTGACAACCCCTTGTTCACGTTGGGTGCAAGGATTTTTTATTTTCTGTATAGGTACTGCTAACAAGGTGTAGCGTGATTCTCCTACTAGATTGATAATCTTGGTTCTTAACTGAGGGAAATACTTATCTCTACTGTACTACATCATCCTCTCCTCTTCGAGGAAATACCAACGCAACTCACAACTACCAATAACTGATACGTCTCCAACGTATCTATAATTTTTGATTGTTCCATGCTATTATATTATCCATCTCGGATGTTGTATATGCATTTATATGCTATTTTATATGATTTTTGGGACTAACCTATTAACCTAGAGCCCAGTGCCAATTTCTGTTTTTTCCTTGTTTTTGAGTATCGCAGAAAAGGAATATCAAACGGAGTCCAATTGACCTGAAAATTCACGGAGATTGTTTTTTATCTCTGTCTCTCTCTCTCTCTCTCATGTTCTTGATATGGCACGATCTTGATGTATCGCGAGCTTTGCTATTATAGTTGGATCATATGATGTTTCTCCCCCTCTACATTCTTGTAATGGATTGAGTTTTCCCTTTGAAGTTATATTATCAGATTGAGGCTTTAAGGATTTGAGAACACTTGATGTATGTCTTGCATGTGCTTATCTGTGGTGACAATGGGATATTCACATGATCCACTTGATGTATGTTTTGGTGATCAACTTGCGGGTTATGTTACCTTGTGAACTTATGCATAGGGGTTGGCACATATTTTCGTCTTGACTCTTGAGTAGAAACTTTGGGGCACTCTTTGAAGTTCTTTGTGTTGGCTTGAATAGATGAATCTGGGATTGTGTGATGCATATCGTATAATCATACCCGCGGATACTTGTGGTGGCATTGGAGTATCTAGGTGACATTAGGGTTTTGGTTGATGTGTGTCTTAAGGTGTTATTTTACTACGAACTCTAGGGCTGTTTGTGACACTTATAAGAATAGCCCAATGGATTGATTGAAAAGAATAACTTTGAGGTGGTTTTGTACCCTACAATAATCTCTTCGTTTGTTCTCTGCTATTAGTGACTTCGGAGTGACTCTTTGTTGCATGTTGAGGGATTGTTAGAAGATCTAGTTATGTTATCATTGTTGAGAGAACTTGTACTAGTGAAAGTATGAACCCTAGGCCTTGTTTCGAAGCAATCCAATACCGTTTTCACTCACTTTTTCCACTTGTTACCTTGCTGTTTCTATATCTTCAGATTACAAAAACATATACCTACCATCCATATTGCACTTGTATCACGATCTCTTCACTGAACTAGTGCATCTATTCAATTTACCATTGTAGTGGGTGTGTTGGGGACACAAGAGACTCTTTGTTATTTGGTCGCAGGGTTGTTTGAGAGAGACCATCTCCATCCTACGCCTCCCACGGATTGATAAACCTTAGGTCATCCACTTGAGGGAAATTTGCTACTATCCTACAAACCTCTACACTTGGAGGCCCAACAACATCTACAAAGAAGAAGGTTGTGTAGTAGACAGCAAGCTCTTTTCTGACGCCATTGCCGGGGAGGTTAGTGCTTGAAGGTATATCTTTAGATCTTGCAATCAAATCTTTTAGTTTCTTGTTTATCACTAGTTTAGTCTATAAAAGAAAATTACAAAAAATGAAATTGAGGTTGCCTCATATGCTTCTTTATAATGTCTTTCGTGAGAATGATGCAAAGGAAAATTGTGCCAAAGTGTTTGAAGAAGAATGCATTAAAATGTTTGGCACTAAATATTTGAATGATGAGGATGATTGCAATGTCGTTAGTGTGAATTCTTTTAATATCCATGATGCTAATAATATGCAAAGCTACAAGCTTGGGGATGCTATGTTTGATGAAGATGATATTTTTAGTCCCCCAAGTTTTGATGAGAAAATTTATTATGATGAAAGCATGCCTCCTATCTATGATGATTATTGTGATGACATGTATGCTATAAAGAATAATGATAACCATGAAACTTGTCATCATGATTTTAATTTTCAATTGGATTATGCCTCACATGATAGTTATTTTGTTGAGTTTGCTCCCACTACCATTCATGAGTAGAAATTTGCTTATGTGAAGAGTAACACAAATTCTATGCTGGTGTATCATGAAAATAGTGCTTTATGTGATAGTTATATTGTTGAATTCATTCATGATGCTAATGAAATTTATTATGAAGGAGGAATATATGCTTGTAGGAATTGCAATAATATCAATTTTCCTCTCTATGTGCTTAAAATCTTGAAGTTTTGCTTGTTTTGCCATCCTATGCCTGTTGATTATTGCTCCCATGAATTGTTTGCTCAAAAAATCCCTAAGCATAATAACTGGGTTAGACTTAAATGTGCTAATCATATTGTTCATGATGCTCTCTTTGTATTTCTATTCTTATCTTTTATGTGAGCATCATTGAAACCATCATGCCTAGCTAAAAAGGCATTAAAGAAAAACCCTTGTTGGGAGACAACCCAATATTTACCCTTACTGTTTTTGTGTGTTTACATGATTATGCTACTATATTAATCATGTTTTATAGCTTTTGTTTCAATAAAGTTCCAAGTAAGACATTTGGGATGGCTTACGGCAATAGTTGATTTGATCTTGCTGAAAAACAGAAACTTTGCACTCACGAAAACAATTTTATTAATTCACTGAAGCGAGCTTTTAAGTTTATTATTTTTTCAGAAGAATAATAAACAAATTTCTTAGGACTTCCTAATTTATCAGGATTTTTGGAGTTACACAAGTATGTGAGAGTTACAAATTACTACAGATTGTTCTGTTTTTGACAGATTCTGTTTTCTATGTGTTGTTTGGTTATTTTGATGAATCTATGAGTAGTATCGAAGGGTATGAACCATAGATAAGTTGGAATACAGTAGATATTATACCAATATAAATAAAGAATGAGTTCACAATAGTACCAAACGTGGTGATTTATTTTCTTATACTAACGGAGCTTATGAGATTTTCTGTTGAGTTTTGTGTTGTGAAGTTTTCAAGTTTTGGGTGAAGCTTTGATGGACTACGGAATAAGGAGTGGAAAGAGCCTAAGACTGGGAATACCCAAGGCACCCCAAGGTAATATTCAAGGACAACCAAGATCCTAAGCTTGGGGATGCCCCGGATGGCATCCCCTCTTTTGTCTTCGTTCATCGGTAACTTTACTTGGAGCTATATTTTTATTCACCACATGATATGTGTTTTTCTTGGAGCTTCATTTTATTTTATTAGGATTTTCTTGTTGATTGAATAAAATATCAAGATCTGAAATTCTTAAATGTTAGAGAGTCTTCACATAGTTGCATAATTATTCGACTACTCATTGATCTTTACTTATATCTTTTGGAGTAGTTTGTCATTTGCTCTAATGCTACACTTATATCTTTCTAGAGCACAGCGGTGGTTTTATTTTGAAGAAATTGATGACCTCTCATGCTTCACTTATATTATTTTGAGAGTCTTAAACAGCATGGTAATTTTCTTAGGTTATGAATTTAGTCCTAATATGATGGGCATCTAGGAGGGATATAATAAAAAATTTCATATAAAGTGCATTGAATACTATGAGAAATTTGATTCCTTCTGATTGTTTTGAGATATGAGGATGGTGATATTAGAGTCATGCTAGTGGAGTAATTGTGAATTTGAGAAATACTTGTGTTGAGCTTTGTGAGTCCCGTAGCATGCACGTATGGTGAACCATTATGTAATGAAGTTGGAGCATGAAGTATTTTTTTGTCATCCTTTTTGTGGAGGTCGGGATTGCGCAATGGTTAACTCCTACCAACCCTTATGTCGGTGTCAAAACCGGCGGATCTCGGGTAGGGGGTCCCGATCTGTGCGTCAAGGCTGATGGTAACAAGAAGTAAGGGACACAAATGTTTACCCAGGTTCGGGCCCTCTCGATGGAGGTAAAACCCTACTTCCTGCTTGATTAATATTGATGATATGGGCAGTACAAGAGTAGATCTACAACGAGATCGTAGAGGCTAAACCCTAGGAGCTAGCCTATGATGGTATGAATGTAATTGTGATCGGCCTTCTAAAGACCAACCTCTCCGGTCTATATAGACATCGGAGAGGGCTAGGGTTTACATGGAGTCGGTTACAAGGAAGGAAATATAATATCCGGATCACCAAGCTTGCCTTCCGCGCCAAGGAAAGTCCCATCCGGACACGGGCCGAAGTCTTGAGTCTTGTATCTTCACGCTTCAATAGTCCGGACGTTGTACACAGTCCGGCTGTCCGGATACCCCCTAATCCAGGACTCCCTTAGTAGCCCCTGAACCAGGCTTCAATGATGATGAGTCCGGCGCGCAGTATTGTCTTTAGCATTGCAAGGCGGGTTCCTCCTCCGAATACTCCAAAGTACCTGTTACGACGAATAGTGCCCGATCTCCAATCAATGTTGTGCTCCTCGGCTTCAGCGCCTCAGTAATGACCATCTCCACGTGTCGAGCGAATGCGAGGAGTCAAGGTCTTTTTTGCATTTGCCACCCTCGATCCTCTAGGCCAAGCGTCTATTTGAAGGGACATGGATTCTCAGATCCAAACCTCACTCTCCTCCCTTGAGCTAGCATCCAAGAGCACTTCGCGAAAAGCCATTCCAGCATGGCCGGCCGTTGCAGCTCTTCTGCTTGCCCTCCTTGCTCTAAGTCGGGGGATTGGGGAGAGTGCTCAGTTCCTCACAGCCGTTTGGTGAAGTTACAAACTCAAGGGTTTCTTCCACCGGCATCCATGGTCTCCATCCGAGCTGGAATAGCTACTTACGATGGAGGGGAACAAGCTGAGGGATCTCCTAACCCGTCTTCGGAGGAGCGAATATGCCTCATCTCGCATCTGCTGAGAGGCGTCGGGTTTCCTATCCACACGTTCCCCCGCGGGCTCCTGGAGTTCTATGGCCTCCAGTTACACAATCTTACCCCAGCCTCCATTCTGCACATAGCAGGGTATGTCGCCCTTTGCGAGATGTTTTTAGGCTGCAAACCACACTTCGGATTGTGGAGGAAGCTGTTCTACCTTGTCCCCCGCACCCAGGGGGAGTCCCTGTATCAAGTGGATGGGGCCTAAGTATGGCGCATAGCCGAGACCGGATACCTGTCCGGCACTCCTGAGAATGCACCAGAAAACTGGCCTTCAAAGTGGTTCTATATAAATGGTGTTCCCCTTCCGGATCCAGTCCGGAGGGGTCTCCCCAAGTTCAGCAACGCCCCACCGAGGGCACGCCTAAGCTGGCGTCCCCGGCGCCCTCAAGAAGAGGACACAAGGGAGATATTCCTCCTGATGAACAGGATAAAGTTGCTGGCCAAGTTTGGACTGACGATTGTTGAGGTCATGGCAATATGCATAAAGCGGGGAGTGCAGCCACTCCAATATTGGGGGAAGCCCATGTGGCATTACAACGGGGAAGATGACGCCACCCGCTGTGGTCGTAAGGGTCCGGACTCCGCTGCCGCCTTGGCAAGGGTATTGTCCGATTTGTACAAAGGGGAAGAGGAGGACTTCCTTCGCATAAAAACGCGAGACGGATTCTCCATGTACAACCCCCCGGAGTGGGTAAGTTGCCATTCTTTTCCCAGCTTCATTTACTCTATCGTTCTTCCGCTAAGATTACTTGCATCGATGCTTTTGAGCAGGAAATGAGGAGGGCCGTGGAAGGAATCTCCAGCCCCTCCCCGCAACTAGAGGACCCTGGAAGGGCCCTAGATCTAGGACTCAAAGTAGATCCGGATATTACCATGGAGCTTGTCAATGGAGTATTTTACCAGGCGAGCTGGGATGGTGCCCTACTGGCGGTTACGGCCGACTCCCCTGGACTGCTTCCCACGTCGCGTGTAAGCCGAGCTAAAAAACCCTTTCCTCCGAAGAGGACTCCCCCAGGTATCATAACTTACCTTTGAGGCATCGTTCTATTTGCAGAAACGAAGGTCGGAGCAAGGGGCCGAGCCCCTAGGGACTCGTCAACCACGGGCGTCCGAATTCGGCAGGCTCAAGAGGAAGGCGGTGAGATTGGACACACCGCTACAGAGGTAAAGTGGCAACCTGTCCTGTAATTATAGAATTTGAAATATGACCGCGCCCTTTGTGTCTGGCAGGAAGAGGAATAACCGGACTATATCCGGAGACCCCACCAATCACGCTTCCACCAGCCGGGTTCCAGAACCGGCTTCGGGGGTGGAGGCGGACACGGGACCTGCACCGCGTAGCTCCTCGACGGAGGATGCGGATATGTGTTCGGCCACGAACTCCGAAGTGGAGAGCGCCATGAATCACCGGCGCCGGAGGGCCGTGCTCCGGAACAACATCTTTTTCGAAGAGTCTTTTAGTGCCTTCCGTTCGGCGGACGCATATGTCCGAGCTGCTCGAGGCGGGCTTGCCCAAGCGACGAGCCAGTATACCAAAGACATACGGGTAAGAAATTTTGATAAGTATGGATGGTAGTAGCCCCTGAGACTTAGAATAGTTGGGACAACTGTTTGAAGGATCAATATATCCGCAGGTCCTAGTGGACAAGAATGAACAATTGGCGCGGGAGCTGGAGGCATGCAAGGCCCAATTATCTGATGTGGTGGCCAAGTTAGAGGGATCCCGAAAGGCCCCCGCTGGTAATATTTGTCTCCATTATACGCAGATGTACTAGTAAATAAATGGCTGGTGCGGTTAGTCTAACAGTAAATTTTGCAGACAATCCCGGGGTGAATCCAGAGGGCGCAGTGGGTGACGACTCGCATCTCCAACAGCAACTAAAGGTCGGCGAGCGCATCCTTACGCAGGTGACACAAGAGAAGAACAAGCTTCATGATACCAATATTCGTCTGGACGTGGAATTAAAGGACGTCCGCGCACAACTGGAAGACTCCATGAAGGAGAACAAAAAACTTCGACGCGACATTTATGGTAAGAACTCAAGCGAACTGTTTGATAGTTCGGCGAGGAAGTTTATTGAAAAGATTTTTCCCTGTAGGAATGTTAACGGGTCGCCCTAAAGAGGAGATGCCCTCATCTGCAGGTGATTTGCTGCAAGAACTGTCGCAGATGCACGAACATGCTCGGCAGGTGATGCATGGCGTTGCTCAGGCCTTGTGGCCATCAAGCCTTCTGCCGAATGGCATGGGGGAGCTTGCGAACCTGCTTCAAGGAGCCCGGCGGCGCTTCCTTCTGTGGAAGATATCAGCCTGCCGGCAAGAAGCAAGAGAAGCCTAGGCGATGGTGAAGACGCGCTACACCAAGCTGGACCCTAACCATATGGCCGAAGTGGGACCGTCGGGGCCCGATGGGCAAGAAATTCCCGTGAGCTGGCAGCTGGATTCCCGATGGCCCATATTTTCCTACCGTTATTTATAGTGTTTTTGATCATTATTTCACTTTATGATACAATTCTAATGCCTTTACTCTCTTAATGTGCAAGATTTATATGAAGAGGGAGATTGCCGGCAGCTGGAATTTTGGACCTAAAAGAGTTACAACAGAGATAACTATTCTCTAGAGCTCCAAATGACCTGAAACTTCACAAAGATTTTTTATTGAATATACAAAAAATATTGGAACAAAGAACCACCAGAGGGGGCTCACATGTTGTCCACAAGACAATAGAGCGCGCCCATCCCGGGGTCGCGCCCTAATGTCTTGTGGGGCCCACAATTGCCCTCTGATGCCCTCCTTCTACTATATGAAGCTATTTCCCTAGAAAAAACAGAAGAATACTTTTGGTACGAAGCGTCGCCGTCTTGACGTGGAACCTAGGTAGGAGCACTTTTCCTCTCCGGTGGAGCGATTCCGCCGGGGATACTTCCCTCCTGTAGGGGGAGATCAAAGCCATCAACATCATCAACGTTCCTCTCATCTTGGGAGGACTAATCTTCATAACATCTTCACTAGTACCATGTCATCTCAAACCCTAGTTTATCTCTTGTATTCAATCTTTGTCTCAATACCTTAGATTGTTACCTATGGGTTACTAGTAGTGTTGATTACATTTATAGTTGATGCTAGTTGGTTTATTTGGTGGACAATTATATGTTCAGATCCTCAATCATATATTATACTCCTCTGATCTTAAACATGAATATGATTTGTGAGTAGTTTCATTTGTTCTTGAGGACATGGGAGAAGTCTTGTTATAAGTAATCATGTGAAGTTGGTATTCGTTCAATATTTTGATGTTGTGTATGTTGTTCTTCCTCTAGTGGTGTCGTGTGAACGTTGACTACATGACACTTCACCGTGTTTGGGCCTAGGGGAAGACAGTGGGGAGTAATAAGTAGATGAAGAGTTGTGAGAGTGACAGAAGCTTTAACCCTTGTTAATGTGTTAGCCGCAAGGGGCTGAGTTGGATCCATATGTTTCATGCTATGATTATATGTATCTTAGTTCCTCTTAAATAGTTGTGGATGCTTGCGGGAGGGTGTAATCATACGTGGGTTGCTTGTTTAAGTAAGAAAAACACCCTAGCACCGGTCCACCCCACATATCAAATTATCAAAGTAGTGAATGCGAATAGACTAAACATGATGATGTGACTAGATGAGAATTCCCATGTGTCACCGAGAACGGTTTTCTCATTATAATAAGTACTTTCGGCTTGTCCTTTACTAGAAAAAGGGTTGGGCCACCTTGCTTCACTTCGGTTACTATTGCTACTTGTTACGAATTACCTTGCTACAAAACTACATGCTACTACTATCTACAACACTTGCAGACAATACCTTGATGAAAACCGCTTGTCATTTCCTTCCGCTCCTCATTGGGTTCGACACTCTTACATATCGAAAGGACTACGATTGATCCCCTATACTTGTGGGTCATCAGTGCTCACTCATGATCATGTATGGAATGAAACTCCCTTTATATATAATTCATAAAACATGTTGTCCGTACCTTACTTAATTTCTTGGTTGCAATTGGCCTTTGTCCCAAGCGTGCAACATGTGATCTAGTATTTTAAAGAAAGAAGGAATATTAACAAATCCTAGATCCTGATCTCTAAGAGCATCTACAGTCGGACCCCTCACCCCCCCTATACGTCCGCTCAGACGACCCGATTAGTGACCCGGCATGAAAATGCAACCCAATCGGACTCCTCAAACCAACCCTATGTGTCCGAACTGTTGGGCACCCATCCCATATCTAGGGTGGATATGGAGAGGCGAACGCTGACCCCATGCCAGACTAACAGGTGAGACAAACGTTCAAATAAAAAAAGACATTAGTCTGATGGGAGCTCATTGGTCCACATTCATGTTGTTGCTCCGGTGCATCTCTTGAGAGACCAAACCTGGCTATTTAAGCTGGATGGTGAGCCTTAACCCTAGCCTCCTCCATTTGCTCCCTCACCCTCTAGTCTGAGCCCTATTCTGCTCTGGCCTCACCGTCCATTGGTAGCCATGGTCTTCCAAAATATTACCTACTACAAGATGCTGACACCACAATGCCAGCGGAGATCCTAGTGGAGATGGAGGCATGGCGTGTCGCTTGCATTGTAGTCGATTTGCCTCCGGACTCTCTGGAGGAGGAGATGGAGGAGCAGGATGAGGCCCTGGAATAGGAGGCGCCAGACACAGAGATGGAGGAGGTGGAGTCATGGGACTAATAGGAGGATCAATCCGCCGGATCCCACACTGGAGAAGGCCAAATTTGGCATGGAGGGCACGCTAGCGGAGTTCGAGGCAAGCAGATGAGGCGGTGGAGCAGCATGCCATCCTCGAGTCCATGCAGTCGGAGCTTGAGGTTGAGGCAAATTGTCGTTACGTCCATGAAGCGGATATGAAGCGTGAGGAGCTCTTTGCTGACACGGAGGATCCGTCAGAGTTTCACCCTGCCGCCAATGACTATGAGGCAGATGACTCCAGCAAGGATGTCATCTACATATCCAATTATTTTTCAGAAAGAGGGTACATCCCTCGGCCTTTGCACCAAGTGATGCGCACAACCTTTTATTTATCATATCAGAGTTCATCATCCAACCATAATAAAGTTCAACCAATAAATTGTCGCACATGACTGCCCCAAGGGCAAATTAAAAATAGAATATCATACGGAAATGAGTCTCATGCATCACAAATCCTACTAGTAGGCCGCCAACCAAATCGGCTGAACAAAACCCAAGAGACCATCTCCCATCGGTTGCACCCAAAGACCATGGACGCCCGATCCTCCTCCTTGCGTAGTAATGACCACGTGTGGATCCAGCTAGTGGCCTTGAAGATAACCTGCAAAAAGTTCAAAAATTTCATTCTGTTAAAAATATAATCATTACAAGTGTTCTCAATGGGCTAAAGTAAAGCACAAATTCCCACACGCATTTGAGACTTCAACTTGGGGTGCACCCCCACTAGTCGATTTCCAAATATATTCATACTACTCGTGGGTGGAGGTAGATTGAAAGCTATAAGGACTGTTTGTCATAGTAGCTTGTCAAGTGGGCATTGAAGGAATAGATGTTGAATCTACTCATCATTGCCACAAAAGCAACACTTAGTGCATCCTTGTCAATCTTCTTTTTTCAGATTATCTTTTGTCAAGATGACCTTGCGATCCAATTACCACATGAAGATTTTTGTTTTCAATTGGACTTTCATTTTCCATATATATTTGTGGTGAAAAGATTGCCCATCATTAATGAGGTTCGTATACATGAATTTGACTAGGATAGGTAGCTAGTTTCCTTGTTTTTAGCAATGTAGTGGATGAATTTCATGTTGCATGTAATGTAATGGACCTTTGTCGAAAAATGTAATGTAATGGATATGAGAATAAATAAATTATGACTATGATTTCAATATCCACAAAATGAGGGGTAAGAGCAACTCCAACGGGCCAACCCAAACGGATGGCACATTTGTCCGACTTTTGTCCGTTTGGGTCGGCCACCCGCCCGGCGTCTACCCAGTTTTGTGTTTGGGTCGGCAGTGCGCCCAACGCGCCGACCCATTTCATGTCCGCATTCAACTTTAAAAAAAAGGCCCGCGGGGATCATGCCAGCGGCCATGTCTCATGCCGGCACCATGCCAGCGCTGGCATACAATGTCGGCTTCAGAAAATATCACCACAGGTTCATGCTGGCGCACTCGCCAGCCGGCCAGCACACATGCCAGCACACAAAAGGGGTGGGGCTTGAGTTCGACCACGCCATCGTGGCTCCCGTGGTCATGCCGGCACACCTGTCGGCATACAAAAAAGATGGCGCTCGCCACCATAGATCACTCACCGTCGAACTTGAGCATGTCGGCCTGCATCTTCTCGAACCATGGCATCTTCCTTCGCGACACGGTGTTGAGATCGACCTTCATGATCTCCACCCCGGTCATCATGCTTGCGAGAGCCACTTCTTTCGGCTTGGTCTTCCCATTGGCAGCCTCCATCTCAAGCTTCTTGGCTTGCTTCACCGCCTCTAGCTCGAACATCTTGGCTTGCTTCTCAGAGTCCAGGTCAAGCCTCCTCCTTTGGATCTCCATAAAAGAGTCCATTTGCTCCGTCTTGAAACACCGATGCTCCTCCTCCCTTGAGTCCTTCTTGTTCATCATGCCGTCCACGCTTGCGATCAAAGCATTGGTGGCCGTATCTCGCTTGTCCTCTTTCTTGGAGTGGGTCTTCCCCCGCGGCCGTGCCGGCTCGCCCTCGCCAACATCCTCCACGGCTTTCTTCCCCCCATGTGACTTGAGTGCGGCATATTGTGCCTTGATCTTCTCCTCGTCCTTGATGACCCGATAGCAATGGGAGAGGTTGAAGCACTTGCCATTGTGTTGCACCTTGAATGCCTCCAAAGCTTGTGGGGCCGCACGTCTAGGGCGAGCAGGCGAGCCACGGGATGCTGGGAAGGAAAACCCGTTCACGTGGCTGGGCTGTCCAGTGCACCCATATTGTGGGGTCGCACGTCCGTTTGACTTCAAAACTCAAACTACCGTGTAAAATATTGGCTCGCAGCGAAGTGTAGTAGTACTATTTTTTTTTAAAAGGCCGCCGTGCGTTCGGCCGGGATCGAACCCACAAAACGAGGTATACACTCCCGCGACCACTAGTAGTACTCGTTGGAGTACAACGCAACCTAGAATCGCCTTTTGTCGCTAGTAGTACGTACCTTGTTCCTTACAAGAAATCCCTAATAATGCAAGAAACCACTAAAATGCCAAGAAACTACTACCACTTGCATACGTGGCAGACTTAAGATAAGACTACTGTCGGTGTCAAAACCGGCGGATCTCGGGTAGGGGGTCCCGAACTGTGCGTCTAGGCGGATGGTAACAGGAGACAAGGGACACGATGTTTTTACCCAGGTTCGGGCCCTCTCGATGGAGGTAAAACCCTACTCCTGCTTGATTAATATTGATGATATGGGTAGTACAAGAGTAGATCTACCACGAGATCAAAGAGGCTAAACCCTAGAAGATAGCCTATGGTACGATTGTTGTTCGTCCTACGGACTAAAACCCCTCCGGTTTACATAGACACCGGAGAGGGTTAGGGTTACACAGAGTCGGTTACAATGGTAGGAGATCTACATATCCGTATCGCCAAGCTTGCCTTCCACACCAAGGAAAGTGCCATCCGGACACGGGACGAAGTCTTCAATCTTGTATCTTCACAATCCAGGAGTCCGGCCAATTATGATAGTTCGGCTATCCGGACACCCCCTAATCCGGGACTCCCTCAGTAGCCCCCGAACCTTCAATGACGACGAGTCCGGCGCGTAGATTGTCTCCGACATTGTGAGGCGGGTTCTTCTCCAAATTCCATATACTTGTTAAATAGTGTGCGGCTTCTGATAAATGCTGCGCTCCTTGGCTTCCACGCCCAATAATGGCCATCTTCCATGTGTCGAACGAATGCGAAAAGCCAGGGTATTTCATTTTGTGATTTTGACGCAGGAACTGCGCCAGGCCGTAAAAGATATAAACAGCCTGCCTCCGCAACCCAAGGATCCGGAACGGTTCCTCGATCCGGCCTCCCAAGAGGATCCGAACATATTGGTGGAGCTGATTGATGGGGTATTTCACCAACTAAGCATCGATAATGCCTTGGTTTCCATTACGGCCGATTACCCCGGAATACTTCCAGCCTCACAGGTAACTGAGACCGAAGCCCCAGTACTTTGATAATGACCCATCCATGCTTATTTTTGATCACCGTATATCAATGGTGTTTCCCAGGGGGTGCCTTCGAGGCGGGAGGCCGAGCCCGCGGCGGCTAGCCAACAAGGGGCAGCACGGCCACGCAGGCTAAAAAGATGTGCGGTCCGGATTGAAACGCCGCCGCAACGGTAAGGCGTGTCACCATATTCCCGGGATTGATTTCGGGAAGGTATATTAACGCTGCTGCTCCTTTTTTAGGAAAAAGAGGGCTCGCCGGACTGTGTCCGGGGAGATGGCCAATCGAGCCTCCGCCAGCCAGGCTCCAACACCGGGTCCAGAAGCGGAGGTGAACACGAGGCGTGTGTCGGATGCTTCTCCGACAGAGGATGCCGACAGATTGTCCGCCACCAACTCCGAGGTGGAGAGTGCCATGAATCACAGGCGCCACCAGATAATTCTTCGTGACGCATGTTTCTCCCAAGAGGCATTGAACGCCTTCAATTCGGGAGACGCGCACCTCCGTGCCGCTCAAGATGGTCTAGCCAGAGCCACGGAGCAGTATGTAAAGGACATACGGGTGAGGACATTTGACAGTTATATATGCCAGTAGCCCCCGAGACTTAAAATAGTTAGGAGAACTGATTTAAGGATCATTTGTTATGCAGGATCTTACGGAAAAGAATACCCGACTGTCTCAGGAGCTTGAAGAGTGCAAGGCCCAGCTTGAGGCCGCACTAGCCACCACAGGGGGAGCCACAGAGACCCCCTCCGGTAATATATACTTCGAAAGATAAGTAGTTTGTGAAGTGCGGCATGTGTATAAGTCTGACAATAATATTGCAGATGGCGCCAGACTAGATCCGGACAAGCAACAGCTCCTGCGCCGGTTAAAGGCCGACGAGAATGTGCTTACAAGGGTGAGGCAAGAGAAAAATAATCTCCAAGATGCCAACACCCAGCTGGGTGAGGAACTAAAGGATGTTCGAGCCCAGTTGTCTGACTCCGTTAAGGAGAATCGACGGCTTTGTCGCGGCATTTATAGTAAGTGCTTGAGCGAACTTTTGAAAAGAAGAGTTTGGCGAGGAAGTCGACTAATAGAAATATGTCTGTAGGTATGCTCACAGGTCGTCCTGTAGAGGAAATGCTCGGTTCAATGGGTGACCTACTTCCCGAGCTTCTGCAACTGCACGAACGAGTTTGGCAGGTGATGAGAGGCATCGCCCAGGCCTTGTGGCCATCCATCTCCCTACCCGAAGTCCTTGGAGAGCTTGTAGAGAGGCTTCAGGGAGCACGGCGGTGCTTTCGGCTATGGAAGATATCGGCCTACCATCAAGGCGCCAGGGAGGCCTGGGCCATGGTGAAGACGCGGTACACGACGGCTTACCCAAACCACATGGCCGAGGTCGGACCTGTGGGGCCCGATGGGAAGGAGATCCCTGTGAGCTTAATGTATGGCCAAGTAGAGTTGGCCGCAAAGTATTCCCAGCGGGACTGTAAACTAGACAGCTTATTAGATGGTATTTAAGAGGAATACAATCAGTCAATTTGACTATGTAATTTAAAATGACATGTAAAATGCCTTCAAGCCGGATTTTAGATCGTTTGTCGTAGCGGACCTTTTCGCTTCAACCTCGGGACCCGACAGTCCGGAGTGTGTCCGAATACCCTCGTGGTTATATAAGAACCGGGGCATGCGTGGAGATCAGGCATAGGGGTCATGAGTGCTTTATCAGACAAGTGCCCAACTAGTTATGTTATATTACATGGTTAGTAAGAAACATCTTCCAGGGAGAATAGTTTCGTTAGGGGTTCCTTTCCCTGGGAGGCATGCCCTAAAGTGCATGTCCGGACTGCGAAAAAAGCAGAAAAACATCTGGGGGCAGATAAATGAATAAGTAAGAAATCGTCTTTTAGTTCACCGACCGAATATTCCCTTAAGAACGCTAGCTTTCGGCTTCACCCAGTCTGAGGTACACGTCTGGCTGACCCGGCGGTAACAATCGCAGAGGTGCTAGCTTTACCACCTAGCCGAACAATCGGGAATGTAGGGGTAAGCACATGAGCCAGGCAATCCAGCTTGGCCAAAACTTAAGTCATATCGATGCATATAATGGTGAATAAAAGGTACATGCGGAAGTGTGACACATGTGTTGGGCATAAAGCCCGTATAAATAAGCTTCTGTTAAAGAAGCCCCCAGGTATACTAAGCACGGATAATGCGTCAAGTGTGTGCGAACAGTGCGCAAACGAGCCTCCAACGGCTTCAGAAAAAAAGAGGGAGAAGGAGAGAAATAAAAGACAGTTAAAGTACAAAATATAGACGGAGGAAGGAGACGAACTCAGAGTCCGGCGCTAGGCGTAGAATCTTCGGAGACGGGCTGCGTTCCATGGGTTCGGCTCAAGTCGGTTATCCGATGCGTTCCGCAGATGGTACGCTCCGCCGGTCAGGATTTGGTCGATGATGAAGGGACCCTCCCATTTGGGATTGAGTTTGTCCTTTTTCTTGTCCGGCAGGCGTAGAACTAATTCGCCAACATTGTAAGCTTTGGCCTGTACTTCTCTGCTTTGGTATCTTCGAGCCTGCTGTTGATAGAATGCAGAACGGGCTTTTGCCACGTCGCACTCCTCCTCCAAGGTGTCCAAACTGTCCTGCCGATCAAGCTCGGCTTCTCTTTCTTCGTACATGCGCACGCGGTGAGTCATGAATTATGTCGCAGGGCAAAACTACCTCTGTGTCGTACACCATAAAAAATGGTGTGAATCCGGTAGTGCGATTCGGCGTGGTCCGCAACCCCCAGAGTACGGAGTCGAGCTCCTCTACCCAGTGCGTATTAGATTCCTTGAGGGACCGCACTAGGCTGGGTTTAAAGCCGCTCATCATTAGACCATTTGCTCGCTCGACTTGACCGTTAGTTTGAGGGTAATAGACTGAAGCGTAGTCGAGCTTGATGCCCATGTTTTTGCACCAGAGTTTGACCTCGTCGGCCGTGAAGTTCGTGCCATTATCAGTGATGATGCTATGGGGGACACCGTAATGGTGTACTACCCCTGATATGAAGTCTATCACCGTCCGAATTCTGCCGTCTTAACAGGCTTTGCCTCTATCCATTTGGTGAATTTATCCACCATGACCAATAGCTATTTTTGCTTGTGGGTTCCTCCTTTAAGGGGTCCAACCATATCAAGCCCCCAGACCACGAACTGCTAGGTGATGGGTATAGTTTTGAGGGCGGTAGGTGGCATGTGGCTTTGATTAGCAAAGAGCTGGCATCCGACGCATCTTTGGACCAACTCCTTAGCATCTGCCCGGGCCGTCATCCAATAAAATCCTGTACGGAAGGCCTTGCCTACAAGGGCCTGGGCTGCGGCGTGGTGCCCGCCGAGTCTGGCATGAATTTCAGCCAGAAGATTCTGCCCTTCCTCTTCGGAGATGCACCTTTGAAGGACTCCAGTTGTGCTTTTCTTATAAAGCTCTCTCTCATGGAACTTATAGGCTTTAGATCGCCGCACTATGCAGCAGGCCTCGTTTTGGTCCTCGGGAAGTTCCTGCCTATTTAGGTAGGCTAGGAATGGTTCTGTCCACGGGGCAATGACTGCCATTATTGTGTGGGCTGACGGTGTTATTTCGTTGGCAGAACCACCATTGTACATGCTCTTACCAACAAAAATCCTCGAGTGACCTCCTACCTCCGGCCCGTCCACCTAGTCATCCTCGGCCATGGGACGCAGCTATCGCCGCCGGCAGAAGGCGAGGTCAAAACCGCCGGCGGTGCGGAGCCCATGTTGCGGCAGCCCGGATGCCAACTCCGTCCGGCGCTCGTGGCCTCTAGCTAGCCAAGATAGCTCCGTCCAGCTGCTTGTCTACAAGGTTTGCTAGCTAGATTGGCACGGCAGCGCGGCGTCTTGCTCGCGCGTGCCGCGCTCAGGCCAGCCATCTGGCTCGAGCGAAGGCTATCACGGCGGCTTGCTCGCTCGTGAGTCACGCTCGGGCCAGCCTGCCAACCCGTGCGGAGGCCAGCGCGACATCCGGCCCGTCCGGCGGAGCGGCGGCCAACCCGCTCATCACCGACGCCACCGACGAACACGCATAAGTATTGTTTGAAGTAATGTTCAGGAAAAATAATGATTTGAGGGGGAATAACATGATAGAAGGTTAGATGTGGGTCCCTCGTGTCGACGGTCAAACAAAATGTGTTGGTTTAAGTTGCCTCGTCAGCACGGACGTGTGGGCCAACCCATTCATAAATGGGTTTAAACGAACCTAATCGGTAGGAGTACTAGGTAGTAGTTTTTGGCGTGGATTAAGAAATGTTGGGTATGTTTTTGCTATTTTTTGTACAATAGATTCTTCCTAGGGCTGGTTGAAAGTGGTAGTTTTTTGTTAAATACTCTACATATTGTAAGTAGGAGTGAAAGTTAAGCTTTGGAAGCCAATAAGCAAGGCTAGTTACATAGTGCATATGTGTACATGATTGAAAGTAAATATCAACCATGAGTGACTAATATCTTGATGGAAAACTCGAAACTATGGAATACTAGGAAAAAAATGCATGGTTGGAAATACTAGCAATGTTCATGTCCGTTGCAACGAATCATAATTAGAATAATACTTATTCACAAACTTGGTACAAAACACCCTAATTTTGATATACATATGTCACTAGAGATATATTATGTTTCAATTATAATATATTCCTTGGGCTGTTTTGGTGAGGTCAGGGAGGGATGTGGTTGGTTTTAAGATACTAATTATGGGTTTTTCTGCAAATTGGTAGACAAGTGGGATGCTTGTGAGAAAAGGCAACAACTTACCTCACAATCGTTAGATGTAGATCTAATGGTCAGAAACGACGGATGGCAGACACACCAGCATCACCAACTTATTCTTGTGTAGGAGTACTAGCAAGATCCGTGCATTGCACGGAACATCAAGATGCATTTTCTTATAAAACACTTGTTGTGATTGACCCTTGCGGGAGTAATCCCATGTGTAAAAACTAATGATATCTCGAGAAATATGAGATAAGGTGAAGAGGAGTGGGGTGTGGTGGTGGTTGGTGGTCGGACTGAGCGGAGGCATGGGGATTGACGACGCCGGCAGCGGCCACCAGGCCAGTTTGTTCTAGAGGCTTCCTTTCTTAATTGCTCAACAATGAGGTTTGTTGGAGATAAGGACGAACGAGGGAAGGCCTTGTCTGCAAATGTGGAGAGGGGTGCGGGTATCTTTTAGTTTAATTTCCATCCGTCAGATATAGATCGGGTGGTCTATATTGCAAGAAGGCACACGTAGCATCATCACCAACTCGGTTTTTTATAAAATAAGAAATATAAGTATGGAGATACAAACGTATTATCGATACTTGCTTCCGTAAACTAGCATCTACATTCTATTCAATGCCTCGGCATGTGGGGCCTTAGCACAATGACTTCTCGACTGTGTAAAACAAAGATTTTCCCGTCGCCGACAAGGAGGGGGTGACGGCGGCGCGCTTTTTGGCTTGCTCTAGTCCTAGTAGTCATACTAGGTGGTCTAATCACGTGTGGATTTATTCTTTTTCACGTCTCGTGTTCGCCGTATTGCCACGACTATTGATGAATAGACGGTAAGTTATTCACGGGGAAACCCTTGTTGAGCATGTTTGCGAGAGAGAGAGAGGCAGTGTGCATGTGTGATATGTTAGAGACTGAGGCAATGATAATAGATTCTTTGTGTCTATGTGTGTGGAGGATAGAGAGAGACATGTACATGGGGCTTTGTGTTGTGTAACATGGAGACACATATACATAATTAGAGAGTGAGTGTGTGAGATACACATGCGGACATGGGGAGAGATGAGGATCCAGATAAATGGGTGTTTGCGCGTGTCTGTGTGTGTTTGTGCACGCGTTTGTGTGTGACAGGGAGAAAGTGTATGTGGAGTAGAGAGACCACTGATGATGTAAACCTAGTATAAGGGAAGGGGGAATGGTGCGACATGTGTAGTAGTGAGCTAGCATGGGTGCGGGCGGGGGGAGCAGACTATTTGGAAGAGACATCGAGTGTGTGTGTGTGGGAGAGGGGTGTGAGAGCGAGAGAAAGAGAGAGCTAGCGACGGAGAGAGAGAGAGGGGGGGGAAGAGAGGGGGCGAGAGGGGTCATTTGTGTCCATAAATGGCGTATAGATAGGGAGACAATGTTGATGTTGTCCGAAATTGGCCTATGAACGGAGACGCAAGGGAAGCAAGTCATCGTGTGTGTGATAGGGACTTCATGAGAGATCTAGAATAGATGGTGTAGAGAACAATGTGCGAAATCGAGAACGATTATACATTAGGGAGCTATGCAAAGAGTCACGACATATATGTATACAGGGAAGGAGCTGGGGCGGGTCCGCATGTGGGAGAGATAGAAAGAGGAGAGTGGTGCACAAGGAGACAAAGTGTGCTTGTTTGCAGTGGGGGTGGTGTGTGAGGTGAGTGCGCGAGAACCACATAACTAGGGAGATAGACGTTTGGGGCAACGTTTTGTGTGTATGGGAAATATACACTCTACATAGTGCGTGTGCTTGGGTAAGAGAGATAGCGGGAGACCTAAAGAGTGAGGGAAGATATGTGTGCATGCCCGAGAGACAAAGTGATGGAGACCTATGTAGGGGTCCGGACTTTACAAGAGAGAGGGGTGTTAATGTGCTCATGTGTTGGTGTTTAGGGGAGAGAACGACTTCTCTATGTGTGTGTGTGTGGTGGGGGGGGGTTGACTTCAGATAAAGAGTGAGGTGTCTATATTTGAGGGACTTTCGCGTAATTGAGATATTGTGCACTCATGGTTGATCAATTTGTTTCACAGTTTGTACTATGAGATAACGATACTTTTGAACATGCGTGATATACCTTGATGTACCAGAATTACAAACCTAAGATTGGAATTTTGGAATTCGACTCCATCATTAGCTTTTGTAATTCATTTAAAGGAAGGTACATTTTTAAAGCCGGGATTTCGTGATTTCAAATTCATATATCAAACCTAGAGATATACACATACGGGCATGTTCAAACTTTATAATCATTCAATTAATTCATACACATACACATTTTTGCTTTTGTCATCATATTTAGGATAAACACATTTGGAATTTCATTTGAATTGGACCGTATGATGGTATTTGCTTGTAGTAGCTCAATGGACTATATTTGAATTGAATGGACAATCTAAGTTTCGAGTTGGAGACATTGATTTTCAAAACTTGCACATTTTTTTGCGTGCAAAACAAACAAATTGTCGGCCATGATATCATAGTCGGTCGTACGAGAGCCGAATACTTATAATTTTAGGCGCCAAAAGCTTTCAAACTTCCCGCTCACATCGAAATATCACGCGCCCGAAAGTTTAGCCCTACGATATTGCTGTTTTACCCCTGCCACATGAACGGAAAAGGGTTTCTTTGGTAACTCCCACTTCCCCTCCCCGACCCCCCCAACCACGGCAAGTCGCCGAATCTAGTCCTCCACCGCAGCGGTGGACCTCACACCCTGCGGGATCTACCTTCCGCACCTTGGAACCCCCAACTGCCAACTCACCACTTCACCGGAGTCGCTTCAGCGACTCGCTTGTCCACCGCTCCAGATCTCCTTGACCGCCATCATGGTCCACCGCATCGGATCTGCTTAACCGGCGCTCTCGTCCACCACAGCGTAGGCCCTTCACTGACTCCCTCGTCCGCCCCTTCGCTGGCCCTTCATACAAGCCCTCGTCCGCGACAACAGATCCGCCTCAACGAAAGCACTGTACAACGCGCCCGCCGAAGCCTTTGTCCACTGCACTGGACCCGCTCCACGGACGCCATATTCAACTCCACCGGCCCTGCTTTACCGATGCCGCAGCCTCATCAGGTTATTTCGATTTGTACTCCTTCGGTTTTTCTCTTTATCGTGCAACTGTTCACTTACCACAGATGAGCTTTCTTGTATGTCGACAGGCGCCGAAACCGTAGCACCGGAGCCGCTTCAGCGACGGCGACAGCCGGCCCAAACTCAACCGCAACACGAGCACCATCGACGATCCTTAGCTATCAAGTATGACAATGATACCCATACGCCGCCGAGAATGAGGTACTATTATCCAACGGCCGACGCCTATGTTCACTTTCCTAGCATAAGCACCGCACCTTGAATTTATTCAGGGCATCATTCAGTTTTTCATGAGACGTGTTATTCTGCTTGCACCTGTAGGGCCATACTTCTGGCAGTGAACATGTTACATGTGCTAAATTACATACCAGTGCATATATAGTTAATATGCTTTCGTTTCGTTCTGATGCCACCTGTTGGTTCCATCAGACTGCTTAATGTTCTCTATGCTTAATTACACATCAGCAAACTAGCATGTGGTTCCGCTGCTTTTTGTTCGTTTTACCCTACATTTTCTGATGCTAGCTATTACATCACTGCTCCGAGCCTCTGTTCATTACTTGTTTGTGTGTTCTTGATCTTCCCAAGTTGCATGAATGATTTGATGCTTCTATTAATTATGGAGCTGCCAACCCCATTAAGCAAAATATTTGTTCTTTTGGGGCTGGCACCTCGAACGAGCATAAAAATAGAGGGAAGCAGATATATTGTTGTGTATGCACACACCCTTCTTTCATTAGTTTAGATGAAGCATTGATGATCAATTCGGACCAGTGCATGCCATTAAAATTAATTTTATCTAAATAGATGGTGAAGAATAAACTACAACAACTAGATTTGCAACCACGGGATGCTGACGATATCTTCAAAGAGCATTGCAACAGCAGCTAGGCTTCACAGCAACATATGGTAAGCCAATGTGTTTTAGTACATGTGAAATGTAATGCGAGTGGGCTGCTTTCTTGGCTTGTGCCCTCAACGTGTAATCCTACCGAATTACAAATAGTAAAATCAGTTGTCTGCTTTGCTGTATTGCTTCATTCGAATGCTTGTTTGTTGATATGCTATACCTGAGTTGGCCAATATGTCAGCAGTGCCTGTTGTACTATTGTAAAGAAATGCATGCCTATTTCATTTGAATCCTTAACTTTTCCTCTCAACTTCATCACAAGATTGTCTTCGTAGTTTATATGAGGCCACACTGTTAAGTGCTTTCTCAGATTATTTCAACTGCTTAGATGCCTTGGCAACTTAAATATAGCGGTTGTACACTCCCTTTCAACTAGGGATGTCAACTGGGTCCCGTTTAATCCCGATTAAAGTCCACTAGTGGTATGATAGTTCAAAAGAGTTTTTGTTTTTTGAGGAAAACGAACTAGGGAGGTAGCAAAAACTAACTAGATGGGACTGGCGGATGTCATTTATTTGCCACTTACATCCCTAGTTTCATCTTACCATTTTAATTTCTTTTCGGCTGATGCTGCTTCGAACCATTTAAATAATTAGTTCGTCATTTACCATGTAAGCTTACTGCCTGGATCATACGATAACTATCTCTTACTTATGTCTAGCGGAAACCTTTCAGGATGCCGTTCACACTAGGACACAATGTACAACCCCAAAATCTATTTGTGGAAGCAGTGCGCCATCCATGTTACCAGATGGTAGCAGTTCAGAGGCAACACCGCCGGAGAGCAGTCTGAGCACAGATATTATAGTGCTTGAGGCTGTACTAGAGGCAGAAAGAGATGGTGTGGCTGCCATGAATGAGGTAATCTTTATCTTGAGGTTGGAAATTACGGAATTAGCGGCACGCATTATGCAAGCAACCCAAGAATTCGAGGAAGTAAGAATGTTGCATTTGAAGACGGAGGAGGTTCTGCTGTTTCTGCTATCTGAAGCCTAAGGTAATCCCGGTTCTTCTTTAGATACCAGTTGAAATTGTCATTAGATTATTGTACTTGCATGTAGTGTCATGTCTCTGAATGGATTATGTTGCAAGACCCCCTATGTTGTCCGAATTCCATGTTGTCCATGTGTTGTAATGATCCACATTTTTTAGGCGAGGTAATCCTCAGTACTTGTATGATTGGCATAAGGTGAACTGTTTTTCATGTGTGCATATTGTATTGGATGAAATAACTATTTGAATCAGAGTGTATCCAACCCACAAGTGTAGGGGATCGCAACTGCTTTCGAGGGTAAAGTATTCAACCCAAATTTATTGATTCGACACAAGGGGAGCCAAAGAATATTCTTGAGTATTAGCAGTTGAGTTGTCAATTCAACCACACCTGGATAACTTAGTATCTGTAGCAAAGTATTTAGTAGCAAAAGTGGTATGATAATAATGGTAACGGTAGCAAAAATAAAGATAATTGTTTTGGGGTTTTTGTAGTAGTTGTAATAGTAGCAACGAAAAAGTAAATAAGCGAAGAACAATATGTGAAAAGCTCGTAGGCAATGGATCAGTGATGGATAATTATGCCGGATGCGATTCCTCATGTAATAGCTATAACATAGGGTGACACAGAACTAGCTCCAGTTCATCAATGTAATGTAGGCATGTATTCCATAAATAGTCATACGTGCTTATGGAAAAGAACTTGCATGACATCTTTTGTCCTACCCTCCCATGGCAGGGGGTCCTAGCGGAAACTAAGGGATATTAAGGCCTCCTTTTAATAGAGAACCGGAACAAAGCATTAGCACATAGTGAATACATGAACTCCTCAAACTACGGTCATCACCAAGAAGTATCCCGATTATTGTCACTTCGGGGTTGTCGGATCATAACACATAATAGGTGACTATAGACTTGCAAGATAGGATCAAGAACACACATATATTCATGAAAACATAATAGGTTCAGATCTGAAATCATGGCACTCAGGCCCTAGTGACAAGCATTAAGCATAGCAAAGTCATAGCAACATCAATCTCACGACATAGTGGATACTAGGGATCAAACCCTAACAAAACTAACTTGATTACATGGTAAATCTCATCCAACCCATCACCGTCCAGCAAGCCTATGATGGAATTACTCACGCACGGTGGTGAGCATCATGAAATTGGTGATGAAGGATGGTTGATGATGACGACGACGACGAATCCCCCTCTCCGGAGCCCCGAAAGGACTCCAGATCAGCCCTCCCGAGAGAGATTAGGGCTTGGCGGCGGCTCCGTGTCGTAAAACGTGATGGAACTTTCTCTCTGGTTTTTTTCTCCCCGAACGTGAATATATGGAGTTGGAATTGATGTCCAGGGGGCCCACGAGATAGGAGGCCGCGCCCTAGGGGGGCGCCCCCCTGTCTCATGGATAGGCTGTGGGCCCCCTAGCATTAATTCTTTCGCCAAAAATTCTTATTAATTCCAAAAAGTGCCTCCGTGGATTTCTAGGACATTCCGAGAACTTTTCTTTTCTACACATAAAACAACATCATGGTAGTTCTGCTGAAAACAGCGTCAGTCCGGGTTAGTTTCATTCAAATCATTCAAGTTAGAGTCCAAAATAAGGGCAAAAGTGTTTGGAAAAGTAGATACATTGGAGATGTATCAACTCCCCCAAGCTTAAACCTTTGCTTGTCCTCAAGCAATTTAGTTGATAAACTGAAAGTGATAAAGAAAAACTTTTACAAACTCTATTTGCTCTTGTTTGTTGTAAACATGAAAATCCAGCATTCAAGTTTCAGCAAATACTATGAACTAACCATACTCACAATAACACTTAGTTCTCACAATTACTCATATCAATAACATAATCAGCTAGCGAGCCATAATAATAAAACTCGGATGACAACACCTTCTCAAAATAATCATAACATGATATAATAAAATGGTATCTCGCTAGCCCTTTCTGAGACCGCAAAACATAAATGCAGAGCACCTTTAAAGATCAAGGACTGACTAAACATTGTAATTCATGCTAAAAGAGATCCAGTCAGGTCATACCCAATATAAACCAATAGTAATGAATGCAAATGACAGTGTGCTCTCCAGCGGGTGCGTTTAATAAGAAGGGTGATGACTCAACATAAAAGTAAATAGATAGGCCCTTCGCAGAGGGAAGCAGGGATTTGTAGAGGTGCCAGAGCTCGATTTTAAAACAGAGATTGAATAACATTTTGAGCGGCATACTTTTGCTGTCAACGCAACAACTATGAGATGGTGGTATCTTCCATACTACATGCATTATAGGAAGTTCCCAAATAGAATGGTAAAGGTTTATACTCCCCCAACCACCAACAAGCATCAATCCATGGCTTGCTCGAAACAACGAGTGACTCCAACATACAACAGCCCTGGGGGAGTTTTGTTTAATTATTTTGATTTGCTTTGATCTTTTTGAATCATGGGACTGGGCATCCCGGTTACCGGCCCTTTCTCGTGAATGAGGAGCGGAGTCCACTCCTCTTGAGAATAACCCACCTAGCATGGAAGATATAGGAAGCCCTAGTTGAAACATGAGCTGCTCGAGCATACAAAACAGAATTTCATTTGAAGGTTTGGAGTTTGGCACGTACAAATTTACTTGGAACGGCAGGTAAATACCGCATATAGGAAGGTATAGTGGACTCATATGGAACAACTTTGGGGTTTAAGGAGTTTGGATGCACAAGCAGTATTCCCGCTTAGTATAGGTGAAGGCTAGCAAAAGACTGGGAAGCGACCAACTAAGAGAGCGACAACAGTCGTAAACATGCATTAAAATTAATTCACACCGAATACAAGCATGAGTAGGATATAATCCACCATGAACATAAATGTCGTGAAGGCTATGTTGATTTGATTCAACTACATGCGTGAACATGTGCCAAGTTGAGTCACTCAATTCATTTAAAGGAGGATACCATCCCATCATATCACATCATAATCATTCTAATAGCATGTTGGCACGCAAGGTAAACCATTATAACTCATAGCTAATCAAGCATGGCACAAGGAACTATAATCTCTAAATGGCATTGCAAATATGTTTACTTCATAATAGCTGACTCAGGAACGATGAACTCTATCATATTTACAAAAACAAGAGAGGTCGAGTTCATACCAGCTTTTCGCATCCCAATAAGTCCATCGTATATCGTTGTCGGTGTTCTGGGAACGGGGGTCCCCAGACTTGCCTGCCTGCGGCCTGCAGCGTGGCTCAAGGGGCGGCCCAGCATGGCCCATCTCCATCAGCACGAGCTCAAGACCCATGCGAGGGGCCAAGCCTCGCGGGGCGGACGACAGGAGGCTTCCTCAGGCATGGCCTCGTCAGGCTGTCTCGCGAGGAGGCGGAGAGATCAAGGCGGGGTACCTCACGAGGTGCCCATGACGCAAGCCATGACGACCAAGGACGCCAGGCGGGCGCCAGCCAGCACAGTGTCCTTCTTTCCTCTTTGGTGCAAAGGGAGCAAGCGTAGGTGAGAGCATCAAGTAAAGGCATCCATTTCGGTGCCACAAGACCAAGAACAGCAGAGCGGCAGGATGGAGGTCATCGTGGAGCCCAAGCCGGCGTCACTACCACAGCCTTTGGCAGGCGAGGACCAACTTTAGTCAGGATAAGTGTACTAGATGTTCCCCTTCAAAACGGCCAATTGTTGGCGCCCTTCCCGCTCAATATTTGGGAAGAGGCCCAGGGACTTTGCCTATAAATAGGACTAGCAACCACAAGGTAGAGGAGAGATCGGATCACAACGGATCGATCGATCGAAAGAGCGATTTAACGCCCCTTAGCGGTTCATCGCACCAGCCTAGAACAGCGCGAGGCTGTTCTCCTTTGTATTGTTCATCATCAGCCGAAGAGGCAATCCACCACACCACACACTGGAGTAGGGTATTACACCACAATGGTAGCCTGAACCAGTATAAACTCTGTGTCTCTTGTTTTGTTCCTTTGATTGCTTAGATCATAGCGAGGCGGTGAGGTGCAGGTAGGCAGAGGGCGAAATCTCCGCGCGCACCCCAGTGTTCGAATCTAGAAGGTCTGCCGGAACCCGAAATCTGACATTTGGCGCGCCAGGTAGGGGTGCGCCGGAATTCGCCTTCCGCCACCCTATTCTTCACCGACCATCGCGTCCATGTCAGATGCTCGTCGGGCCCGCACCGAGCGCCGAGCCGCTCTCGCTTCCCACGTCGCCCAGACGGCCCCCGTCGGCGGCCACCCCCGCCGTTCACTGTCGCCTGCCGCCACCGGCCCGGCGGGGAACGAGCAGCAAGCATCGTCCCAACATCCATCCCTGAGGCGAGACGGCCGCACTGCCACTCCCACGCTCGCCCAGGCTGGTTCTTCGTCCCGCGTGCTCCGCACGGCCATGGAGGCTCGAGCTGCGCTCATCGCGGCAAACGAGCTCCTGCGCTACCGCCTAGTCGACGACGTCTATGAAGAGTGACTCGACCGCGTCTCCGAGCTCGTCCGTGCCGCAGGGGGCTCCCCCGCGCCGTCCTTCTTGTTGGAAATATGCCCTAGAGGCAATAATAAAAGGGTTATTATTATATTTCTTTGTTCATGATAATTGTCTTTTATTCATGCTATAACTGTATTATCCGGAAATCGTAATACACGTGTGAATACACAGACCATAACATGTCCCTAGTGAGCCTCTAGTTGACTAGCTCGTTGGTCAACAGATAGTCATGGTTTCCTGACTATGGACATTGGATGTCATTGACAACGGGATCACATCATTAGGAGAATGATGTGATGGACAAGACCCAATCCTAAGCATAGCACAAGATCGTGTAGTTTGTTTTGCTACAGCTTTTTCAATGTCAAGTATCTCTTCCTTAGACCATGAGATCGTGTAACTCCCGGATACCGTAAGAGTGCTTTGGGTGTACCAAACGTCACAACGTAACTGGGTGACTATAAAGGTGCACTACAGGTATCTCCAAAAGTGTCTGTTGGGTTAACACGGATCGAGACTGGGACTTGTCACTCCGTATGACGGAGAGGTATCTCTGGGCCCACTTGGTAATGCATCATCATAATGAGCTCAAAGTGACCAAGTGTTTGGTCACGGGATCATGCATTACGGTACGAGTAAAGTGACTTGCCGGTAACGAGACTGAACAAGGTATTGGGATACCGATGATCGAGTCTCGGGCATGTAACGTACCGATTGACAAAGGGAATTGTATACGGGGTTGTTTGAATCCTCGACATCGTGGTTCATCCGATGAGATCATCGAGGAGCATGTGGGAGCCAACATGGGTATCCAGATCCCGCTGTTGGTTATTGCCCGAGAGCCGTCTCGGTCATGTCTACGTGTCTCCCGAACCCGTAGGGTCTACACACTTAAGGTTCGGTGACGCTAGGGTTGTATGAATATGAGTATGCAGTATACCGAAAGTTGTTCGGAGTCCCGGATGAGATCCCGGACGTCACGAGGAGTTCCGGAATGGTCCGGAGGTGAAGAATTATATATAGGAAGTGATATTTCGGCCATCGGGAAAGTTTCGGGGTCACCCGGTATTGTACCGGGACCACCGAAAGGGTCCCGGGGGTCCACCGGGTGGGGCCACCCATCCCGGAGGGCCCCAAGGGCTGAAGTGGGGAGGGGAATCAGCCCATAGTGGGCTGGTGCGCCCCCCTTGGCCCACCCCCTGCGCCTAGGGTTGAAACCCTAGGGTGGGGGGGCGCCCCACTTGCCTTGGGGGGTACTCCACCCCCTTGGCCGCCGCCCCCCTTGGGAGATTGGATCTCCCAGGGCCGGCGCCCCCCCTGGGGGCCTATATAAAGGGAGGGGGGAGGGGGCAGCCGCACCCTGAAGTTCTGGCGCCTCCCTCCCCCTGCTACACCTCTTCCTCCTCCGTCACGTGCTTGGCGAAGCCCTGCCGGAGTGCTGCTGTTCCACCACCACCACGCCGTTGTGCTACTGCTGGAGCCATCATCATCAACCTCTCCTTCCCCTTGATGGATCAAGAAGGAGGAGACGTCATCCGCTCCGTACGTGTGTTGAACGCGAAGGTGCCGTCCGTTCGGCGCTAGGATCTCCGGTGATAGGATCACGACGAGAACGACTACTTCAACCCCGTTCTTTCGAACGCTTCCGCCCGCGATCTACAAAGTGGTATGTAGATGCATCTCCCATGACTCGTTGCTTAGATGAACTCATAGATGGATCTTGGTGAAACCGTAGGAAAAATTTTAATTTTCTGCAACGTTCCCCAACAGTGGCATCATGAGCTAGGTCTATGCGTAGTTCTCTATTGCACGAGTAGAACACAATTTTGTTGTGGGCGTAGATCTTGTCAACTTGCTTTCCGCTACTAGTCTTATCTTGCTTCAGCGGTATTGTGGGATGAAGCGGCCCGGACCAACCTTACACGTACGCTTACGTGAGACCGGTTCCACCGACTGACATGCACTAGTTGCATAAGGTGGCTGGCGGGTGTCTGTCTCTCCCACTTTAGTTGCAGCGGATTCGATGAAAAGGGTCCTTATGAAGGGTAAATAGAAGTTGACAAAATCACGTTGTGGTTATTCGTAGGTAAGAAAACGTTCTTGCTAGAACCCAATTGCAGCCACGTAAAAGATGCAACAACAATTAGAGGACGTCTAACTTGTTTTTGTAGCAATTGTCGTGTGATGTGATATGGCCAGAAGTTGTGATGAATGATGAATGATATATTGTGATGTATGAGATCATGTTCTTGTAATAGGAATCACGACTTGCATGTCGATGAGTATGACAACTGGCAGGAGCCATAGGAGTTGTCTTTATTTTTTATATGACCTGCGTGTCATTGAAGAACGCCATGTAAATTACTTTACTTTATTGCTAAACGCGTTAGCCATAGAAGTAGAAGTAGTCGTTGGCGTGACAACTTCATGAAGACACAATGATGGAGATCATGATGATGGAGATCATGGTGTCATGCCGGTGACAAAGATGATCATGGAGCCCCGAAGATGGAGATCGAAGGAGCTATATGATATTGGCCATATCATGTCAGTACTATATAATTGCATGTGATGTTTATTATGTTTTATGCATCTTGTTTACTTAGAATGGCGGTAGTAAATAAGATGATCCCTTATAATAATTTCAAGAAAGTGTTCCCCCTAACTGTGCACCATTGCTAAAGTTCGTCGTTTCGAAGCACCACGTGATGATCGGGTGTGATAGATCCTTACGTTCACATACAACGGGTGTAAGACAGATTTACACATGCAGAACACTTAGGGTTAACTTGACGAGCCTAGCATGTACAGACATGGCCTCGGAACACAGAGACCGAAAGGTCGAGCACGAGTCGTATGGAAGATACGATCAACATGGAGATGTTCACCGACGATGACTAGTCCGTCTCATGTGATGATCGGACACGGCCTAGTCGACTCGGATCGTGTAACACTTAGATGACTAGAGGGATGTCTAATCTGAGTGGGAGTTCATTATAATAATTTGATAAGATGAACTTAATTATCATGAACCTAGTCTAAAAACCTTTGCAAATATGTCTTGTAGATCAAATGGCCGCCGCTCATGTCAACATGAACTTCAACGCGTTCCTAGAGAAAACCAAGCTGAAAGATGACGGCAGCAACTATACGGACTGGGTCTGGAACCTGAGGATCATCCTCATAGCTGCCAGGAAACAATATGTCCTAGAAGGACCGCTAGGTGATGCACCCATCCCAGAGAACCAAGACATTATGAATGCTTGGCAGTCTCGCGTTGATGATTACTCCCTTGTTCAGTGCGGCATGATTTACAGCTTAGAACCGGGGCTCCAAAAGCGTTTTGAGCAACACGGAGCATATGAGATGTTCGAGGAGCTGAAACTAGTTTTCCAAGCTCATGCCCGGGTCGAGAGATATGAAGTCTCCGACAAGTTCTATAATTGTAAGATGGAGGAAAATAGTTCTGTCAGTCAGCATATACTCAAAATGTCTAGGTTGCACAACCGCCTGTCCCAGCTGGACATTAACCTCCCGGATGAGGCGGTCATTGACAAAATCCTTCAGTCGCACCCACCAAGCTACAAGAGCTTTGTGATGAACTACAATATGCAGGGGATGGTGAAAACCATTCCTGAAGTATTTTCAATGCTGAAGTCAGCAGAGGTTGAAATCAAGAAAGAACTGTTGTGGAACGTTGCAGAAAACAAAAATTTTCCTACTCGTTTCACCAAGATCATCTAGGAGTTCATCTAGCAACGAGTGATTAGATGCATCTAAATACCTTTGTAGATCGCGCACGGAAGCGTTCAAAAGAACGGTGATGATGTAGTCGTACTCGACGTGATCCAAATCACCGATGACCAGTGCCGAACGGACGGCACCTCCGCGTTCAACACACGTACGGGACGGGAGACGTCTCCTCCTTCTTGATCCAGCAAGGGGGAGGAGAGGTTGATGAAGATCCAGCAGCACGACGGCGTGGTGGTGGAGGCGCCAGGGGCTACACAGCAGCAGGGGTTCGCCGAGACTACGAGGGAGAGACGTAACGGGGGGAGATGGAGGCGCCAGGGGCTGGTCTAAAATCTCTCCTCTCCTCCCCCACTATATATAGGGGTGCCAGGGGGGCGGCGGCCCTAGTAGATGGCATCTACTAGGGGGGCGGCGGCCAAGGGGAGGTTTCCCTCCCCCCCAAGGCACCTAGGGGTGCCTTCCACCACATGGACTCTTCCATGGTGGAAACCCTAGGCGCATGAGCCTATAGGGGCTGGTGCCCTTGGCCCATCTAGGCCAAGGCGCACCCCCTACAGCCCATGTGGCCCCCCGAGATAGGTGGCCCCACCCGGTGGACCCCCGGGACCCTTCCGGTGGTCCCGGTACAATACCGATAACCCCGAAACTTGTCCCGATGCCCGAAATAGCACTTCCTATATATAATTCTTTACCTCCGAATCATTCCGGAACTCCTCATGACGTCCGGGATCTCATCCGGGACTCCGAACAACATTCGGGTTTCTGCATATACATATCTTCATAACCCTAGCGTCACCGAACCTTAAGTGTGTAGACCCTACGGGTTCGGGAGACAAGCAGACATGACCGAGACGACTCTCCGGTCAATAACCAACAGCGGAATCTGGATACCCATGTTGGCTCCCACATGCTCCACGATGATCTCATCGGATGAACCACGATGTCGAGGATTTAATCAATCCCGTACGCTATTCCCTTTGTCTATCGATATGTTACTTGCCCGAGATTCGATCGTCGGTATCCCAATACCTCGTTCAATCTCGTTACCGGCAAGTCACTTTACTCGTACCGTAATGCATGATCCCGTGACCAGACACTTGGTCACTCTGAGCTCATTATGATGATGCATTACCGAGTGGGCCCAGTGATACCTCTCCGTCATACGGAGTGACAAATCCTAGTCTTGATCCATGTCACCCAACAGACACTTTCGGAGATACCCGTAGTCTACCTTTATAGTCACCCAGTTATGTTGTGACGTTTGGCATACCCAAAGCACTCCTACGGTATCCGGGAGTTACACGATCTCATGCTCTAAGGAAAAGATACTTTGACATTGGAAAACTCTAGCAAACGAACTATACGATCTTGTGCTATGTTTAGGATTGGGTCTTGTCCATCACATCATTCTCCCAATGATGTGATCTCGTTATCAATGACATCCAGTGTCCATAGTCAGGAAACCATGACTACTGTTGATCAACGAGCTAGTCAACTAGAGGCTCACTAGGGACAGGTTGGTGTCTGTTATTCACACATGTATTACGATTTCCGGATAACACAATTATAGCATGAATAAAGACAATTATCATGAACGAGGAAATATAATAATAATGCTTTTATTATTGCCTCTAGGGCATATTTCCAACAGTCTCCCACTTGCACTAGAGTCAATAATCTAGTTACATTGTGATGAATCGAACACCCATGGAATTCTGGTGTTGATCATGTTTTGCTCTAGGGAGAGGTTTAGTCAACGGATCAGCTACATTCAGGTTCGTATGTACTTTACAAATCTCTATGTCTCCATCTTGAACATTTTCACGAATGGAGTTGAAGCGACGCTTGATGTGCCTTGTCTTCTTGTGAAACCTGGGCTCCTTGGCAAGTGCAATAGCTCCAGTGTTGTCACAGAAGAGCTTGATCGGCCCCGACGCATTGGGTATGACTCCTAGGTCGGTGATGAACTCCTTCACCCATATTGCTTCATGTGTTGCCTCCGAGGCTGCCATGTACTCCGCTTCACATGTAGATCCCGCCACGACGCTTTGCTTTCAACTGCACCAGCTTACTGCCCCACCATTCAAAATATACACGTATCCGGTTTGTGACTTAGAGTCATCCAGATCTGTGTCGAAGCTAGCGTCGACGTAACCCTTTACGACGAGCTCTTCGTCACCTCCATAAAAGAGAAACATTTCCTTAGTCCTTTTCAGGTACTTCAGGATATTCTTGACCGCTGTCCAGTGTTCCTTGCCGGGATTACTTTGGTACCTTCCTACCAAACTGACGGCAAGGTTAACATCAGGTCTGGTACACAGCATGGCATACATAATAGAACCTATGGCTGAGGCATAGGGGATGACGCTCATCTCTTCTATATCTTCTGCCGTGGTCGGACATTGAGCTGAGCTCAATTTCATACCTTGTAACACAGGCAAGAACCCCTTCTTGGATTGATCCATATTGAACTTCTTCAATATCTTATCAAGGTATGTGCTTTGTGAAAGACCTATGAGGCGTCTCGATCTATCTCTATAGATTTTGATGCCTAATATATAAGCAGCTTCTCCAAGGTCCTTCATTGAAAAACTTTTATTCAAGTAGGCCTTGATGCTGTCCAAGAGTTCTATATCATTTCCCATCAACAATATGTCATCTACATATAATATGAGAAATGCTACAGAGCTCCCACTCACTTTCTTTTAAACGCAGGCTTTTCCATAAGTCTGTGTAAACCCAAACGCTTTGATCATCTCATCAAAGCGAATGTTCCAACTCCGAGATGCTTGCACCAGCCCATAAATCGAGCGTTGGAGCTTGCACACTTTGTCAGCATTCTTAGGATCGACAAAACCTTCCGGATGTATCATATACAATTCTTCCTTAAGGAAACCATTAAGGAATGCCGTTTTGACGTCCATTTGCCATATTTCGTAATCATAGAATGCGGCAATTGCTAACATGATTCGGACGGACTTCAGCTTCGCTACCGGTGAGAAAGTCTCATCGTAGTCAACCCCTTGAACTTGTCGATAACCCTTAGCGACAAGCCGAGCTTTATAGATGGTCACATTACCATCCGCGTCTGTCTTCTTCTTAAAGATCCATTTATTTTCCATGGCTCGCCGCTCAATGGGCAAGTCAGTCAAAGTCCATACTTTGTTTTCATACATGGATCCTATCTCGGATTTCATGGCTTCTAGCCATTTGTCGGAATCCGGGCCCGCCATCGCTTCTTCATAGTTCGAAGGTTCACCGTTGTCTAACAGCATGATTTCCAAGACAGGGTTGCCGTACCACTCTGGTGCGGAACGTGTCCTTGTGGACCTTCGAATTTCAGTAGGGGCTTGATCAGAAGTATCTTGATCATTAACTTCCTCTCTAGTCGGTGCAGGCACCTCAGGAACATTTTCTTGAGTTGCGCCATTTTCCGGTTCAAGAGGTAATACTTCATCAAGCTCTACTTTCCTCCCACTTACTTCTTTCGAGAGAAACTCTTTCTCCAGAAAGGACCCATTCTTGGCAACAAAGATCTTGCCTTCGGATCTGAGGTAGAAGGTGTACCCAATAGTTTCTTTTGGGTATCCTATGAAGACGCATTTTTCCGACTTGGGTTCGAGCTTTTCAGGTTGAAGTTTCTTGACATAAGCATCGCATCCCCAAACTTTTAGAAACGACAGCTTAGGTTTCTTCCCAAACCATAATTCATACGGTGTCGTCTCAACGGATTTCGACGGAGCCCTATTTAAAGTGAACGCGGCAGTCTCTAAAGCATAGCCCCAAAAGGATAGCGGTAAATCGGTAAGAGACATCATAGATCGCACCATATCTAATAGAGTGCGATTACGACGTTCGGACACATCATTGCGCTGAGGTGTTCCAGGCGGCGTGAGTTATGAAACTATTCCACATTTTCTTAAGTGTGTGCCAAACTCGTGACTCAAGTATTCTCCTCCATGATCTGATCGTAGAAACTTGATTTTCCTGTCACGTTGATTTTGAACCTCACTCTGAAATTCCTTGAACTTTTCAAAGGTTTCAGACTTGTGTTTCATTAAGTAGATATACCCATACCTACTTAAATCATCAGTGAGGGTGAGAACATAACGATAGCCACCGCGAGCCTCAACACTCATCGGACCGCACACATCAGTATGTATGATTTCCAATAAGTCGGTTGCTCACTCCATTGTTCCTGAGAACGAAGTCTTGGTCATTTTACCCATAAGGCATGGTTCGCATGTGTCAAATGATTCATAATAAAGAGACTCTAAAAGTCCATCAGCATGGAGCTTCTTCATGCGTTTGACACCTATATGACCAAGGCGGCAGTGCCACAAGTATGTGGGACTATCATTATCAACCTTACTTCTTTTGGTACTCACATTATGAACATGTGTAGCATCACGTTCGAGATTCATAAAGAATAAACCATTTACCATAGGAGCATGACCATAAAACATATCTCTCATAAAAATGGAACAACCATTATTCTCAGATTTAAAAGAGTAGCCATCTCGAATTAAACGAGATCCCGATACAATGTTCATGCTCAAAGCTGGCACTAAATAACAATTATTAAGGTTTAAAACTAATCCCGAAGGGAGATGCAGAGGTAGTGTGCCGACGGCGATCACATTGACCTTGGAACCATTCCCGACGCGCATCGTCACCTCGTCCTTTGCCAGTTTCTGCTTATTCCGCAGCCCCTGCTTTGAGTTACAAATGTGAGCAACTGCACCAGTATCAAATACCCAGGAGCTACTACGGGCACTAGTAAGGTACACATCAATTACATGTATATCACATATACCTTTTGTTTTGCCGGCCTTCTTATCCGCTAAGTACTTAGGGCAGTTCCGCTTCCAGTGACCGCTTCCCTTGCAATAAAAGCACTCAGTCTCGGGCTTGGGTCCATTCTTTGGCTTCTTCCCGGCAGCTTGCTTGCCGGGCGCGGCAACCTCCTTGTCGTCCTTCTTGAAGTTCTTTTTACCCTTGCCTTTCTTGAACTTAGTGGTTTTATTGACCATCAACACTTGATGTTCCTTCCTGACTTCTACCTCTGCTGATTTCAGCATAGCAAATACTTCAGGAATGGTCTTTTCCATCCCCTGCATATTGAAGTTCATCACAAAGCTCTTGTAGCTTGGTGGAAGCGACTGGAGGATTCTGTCAATGACCGTATCATCCGGGAGATTAACTCCCAGCTGAGTCAAGCGGTTATGCAACCCAAACATAGTGAGTATGTGCTCACTGACAGAACTGTTTTCCTCCATCTTACAGCTGAAGAATTTGTCGGAGACTTCATATCTCTCGACCCGGGCATGAGCTTGGAAAACCATTTTCAGCTCTTCGAACATCTCATATGCTCCATGTCTCTCAAAACACTTTTGGAGCCCCGGCTCTAGGCTGTAAAGCATGCCGCACTGAACGAGGGAGTAGTCATCAGAACGTGCCTGCCAAGTGTTCATAACATCTTGTTCTGCAGGGAGAACGGGTGCGTCACCAAGCGGTGCTTGTAGGACATAATCTTTCTTGGCAGCTATGAGGATGATCCTCAGGTTCCGGACCCAGTCCGTATAGTTGCTGCCATCGTCTTTCAGCTTGGTTTTCTCTAGGAACGCGTTGAAGTTGAGGACTACGTTGGTCATTTAATCTACAAGACATATTGTAAAATATTTAGACTAAGTTCATGATAATTAAGTTCAACTAATCAAATTATTAATGAACTCCCACTTAGATTAAACATCCCTCTAGTCATCTAAGTATTACATGATCCGAGTTAAACTAGACCGTGTCCGATCATCACGTGAGACGGACTAGTCAACATCGGTGAACATCTTCATGTTGATCGTATCTTCTATACGACTCATGCTCGACCTTTCGGTCTTCTGTGTTCCGAGGCCATGTCTGTACATGCTAGGCTCGTCAAGTCAACCTAAGTGTTTGCATGTGTAAATCTGTCTTACACCCGTTGTATGTGAACGTCTGAATAAAACACCCGATCATCACGTGGTGTTTTGAAACAGTGAACTGTCGCAACGGTGCACAGTTAGGGGGAACACTTATTGAAATTAGTATGAGGGATCACCTTATTTACTACCGTCGTTCTAAGTAAACAAGATGCAAAACATGATAAACATCACATGCAATCAAATAATAAACGTGACATGATATGGCCAATATCACATAGCTCCTTTGATCTCCATCTTGGGGCTCCATGATCATCTTGTCACCGGCTTGACACCATGATCTCCATCATCATGATCTCCATCATCGTGTCTCCATGAAGTTGCTCGCCAACTATTACTTCTACTACTATGGCTAACGCGTTTAGCAATAAAGTAAAGTAATTTACATGGCGTTTCTTGATGACACGCAGGTCATATAAAAGAATAAAGACAACTCCTATGGCTCCTGCCGGTTGTCATACTCATCGACATGCAAGTTGTGAATCCTATTACAATAGCATGAACATCTCATACATCACATATAGATCATTCATCATTCATCACAACTTTGGCCATATCATATCACAAACCACTTGCTGCAAAAACAAGTTAGACGTCCTCTAATTGTTGTTGCAAGTTTTACATGGCTGAATTAGGGTTCTAGCAAGAACGTTTTCTTACCTACGTTAAAGCCACAACGTGATTTATCAACTTCTATTTACCCTTCATAAGGACCCTGTTCATCGATTCCGCTCCAACTAAAGTAGGAGAGACAGACACCCGCCAGCCACCTTATGCAACTAGTGCATGTTAGTCGGTGGAACCGGTCTCACGTAAGCGTACGTGTAAGGTTGGTCCGGGCCGCTTCATCCCACAATACCGCTGAAGCAAGAAAGGACTAGTAACGGCAAGAAAGTTGACAAATCGACGCCCACAACAAATTGTGTTCTACTCGCGCAAGAAGAACTACGCATAGACCTAGCTCATGATGCCACTGTTGGGAACGTTGCAGAAAACAAAAAATTTCCTACTCTTTTCACCAAGATCATCTAGGAGTTCATCTAGCAACGAGTGATTAGATGCATCTACATACCTTTATAGATCGCGCACGGAAGCGTTCAAAAGAACGGTGATGATGTAGTCGTACTCGACGTGATCCAAATCACCGATGACCAGCGCCGAATGGACGGCACCTCCGCGTTCAACACACGTACGGGACGGGAGACGTCTCCTCCTTCTTGATCCAGCAAGGGGGAGGAGAGGTTGATGAAGATCCAGCAGCACGACGGCGTGGTGGTGGATGCAGGGCGTCACAGCAGCAGGGCTTCGCCGAGACTACGAGGCAGAGACGTAACGGGGGGAGATGGAGGCGCCAGGGGCTGGTCTGAAATCCCTCCTCTCCCCCACTATATATAGGGGTGCCAGGGGGGCGCCGGCCCTAGTAGATGGCATCTACTAGGGGGGCGGCGGCCAAGGGGAGGTTTCCCTCCCCCCAAGGCACCTAGGGGTGCCTTCCACCACATGGACTCTTCCATGGTGGAAACCCTAGGCGCATGGGCCTATAGGGGCTGATACCCTTGGCCCATCTAGGCCAAGGCGCACCCCCTACAGCCCATGTGGCACCCCGGGACAGGTGGCCCCACCCGGTGGACCCCCGGGACCCTTCCGGTGGTCCCGGTACAATACCGATAACCCCGAAACTTGTCCTGATACCCAAAATAGCACTTCCTATATATAATTCTTTACCTCCGAACCATTCCGGAACTCCTCGTGACGTCCGGGATCTCATCCGGGACTCCGAACAACATTCAGGTTTCTGCATATACATATCTTCATAACCCTAGCGTCACCGAACCTTAAGTGTGTAGACCCTACGGGTTCGGGAGACAAGCAGACATGACCGAGACGACTCTCCGGTCAATAACCAACAGCGGGATATGGATACCCATGTTGGCTCCCACATGCTCCACGATGATCTCATTGGATGAACCACGATGTCGAGGATTTAATCAATCCCGTACGCTATTCCCTTTGTCTATCGATATGTTACTTGCCCGAGATTCGATCATCGGTATCCCAATACCTCGTTCAATCTCGTTACCGGCAAGTCACTTTACTCATACCGTAATGCATGATCCCGTGACCAGACACTTGGTCACTCTGAGCTCATTATGATGATGCATTACCGAGTGGGCCCAGTGATACCTCTCCATCATACGGAGTGACAAATCCCAGTCTTGATCCATGTCACCCAACAGACACTTTCGGAGATACCCGTAGTCTACCTTTATAGTCACCCAGTTACGTTGTGACGTTTGGCATACCCAAAGCACTCCTACGGTATCCGGGAGTGACACGATCTCATGGTCTAAGGAAAAGATACTTTGACATTGGAAAACTCTAGCAAACGAACTATACGATCTTGTGCTATGTTTAGGATTGGGTCTTGTCCATCACATCATTCTCCCAATGATGTGATCTCGTTATCAATGACATCCAGTGTCCATAGTCAGGAAACCATGACTATCTGTTGATCAACGAGCTAGTCAACTAGAGGCTCACTAGGGACAGGTTGGTGTCTGTTATTCACACATGTATTACGATTTCCGGATAACACAATTATAGCATGAATAAAGACAATTATCATGAACGAGGAAATATAATAATAATGCTTTTATTATTGCCTCTAGGGCATATTTCCACCAAGAACATCAAGTGTTGATGGTCAATAAGACCACTAAGTTCAAGAAGGGCAAGGGTAAGAAGAACTTCAAGAAGGACGGCAAAGATGTTGCCGCGCCCGGTAAGCCAGTTGCCGGGAAGAAGTCAAAGAATGGACCCAAGCCTGAAACTGAGTGCTTTTATTGCGAGGGGAAGGGTCACTGGAAGCGGAACTGCCCCAAATACTTAGCAGACAAGAAGGCCGGCAACACTAAAGGTATATTTGATATACATGTAATTGATGTGTACCTTACCAGTACTCGTAGCAACTCCTGGGTATTTGATACCGGTGCCGTTGCTCACATTTGTAACTCACAGCAGGAGATGCGGAATAAGCGGAGACTGGCGAAGGACGAGGTGATGCTGCGCGTCGGGAATGGTTCCAAGGTCGACGTGATCGCCGTCGGCACGCTACCTCTACATTTACCTACGGGATTAGTTTTAAACCTCAATAATTGTTATTTAGTGCCAAGTTTGAGCATGAACATTGTATCTGGATCTCGTTTAATATGAGATGGCTACTCATTTAAATCCGAGAATAATGGTTGTTCTATTTATATGAGAGATATGTTTTATGGTCATGCCCCGATGGTCAATGGTTTATTCTTAATGAATCTCGAACGTAATGTTACACATATTCATAGCGTGAATACCAAATGATGTAAAGTTGATAACGATAGTCCCACATACTTGTGGCACTGCCGCCTTGGTCACATTGGTGTCAAGCGCATGAAGAAGCTCCATGCTGATGGACTTTTAGAGTCTCTAGATTATGAATCATTTGACACATGCGAACCATGCCTCATGGGCAAAATGACCAAGACCCCGTTCTCCGGAACAATGGAGCGAGCAACCAACTTGTTGGAAATCATACATACCAATGTGTGCGGTCCAATGAGCGTTGAGGATCGCGGAGGGTATCGTTATGTTCTCACTCTCACTGATGACTTGAGTAGATATGGGTATGTCTACTTGATGAAACACAAGTCTGAGACCTTTGAAAAGTTCAAGGAATTTCAGAATGAAGTAGAGAATCAACGTGACCAAAAGATAAAATTCTTATGATCGGATCGTGGAGGAGAATATTTAAGTCACGAATTTGGTACACACTTAAGAAAATGTGGAATCATTTCACAACTCACGCTGCCTGGAACACCTCAGCGTAACGGTGTGTCCGAACGTCATAACCGCACTCTATTGGATATGCTGCGATCTATGATGTCTCTTAGCGATTTACCGCTATCATTTTGGGGATACGCTCTAGAGACAGCTACATTCACTTTAAATAGGGCACCTTCTAAATCCGTTGAGACGACACCGTATGAATTATGGTTTGGGAAGAAACCTAAGTTGTCGTTTCTAAAAGTTTGGGGATGCGATGCTTATGTCAAGAAACTTCAACCTGAAAAGCTCGAACCCAAGTCGGAAAAATGCGTCTTCATAGGATACCCTAAAGAAACCATTGGGTATACCTTCTACTTAAGATCCGAGGGCAAGATCTTTGTTGCCAAGAACGGATCCTTTCTGGAAAAAGAGTTTCTCTCGAAAGAAGTAAGTGGGAGGAAAGTAGAACTCGATGAAGTACTACCTCTTGAACGGGATAGTAGTGCAGCTCAGGAAAATGTTCCTGTGATGCCTACACCAACTGAAGAGGAAAATAATGATGATGATCAAGGTACTTCGGATCAAGTTGCTACTGAACTTCATAGGTCCAAAAGGACATGTTCCGCACCAGAGTGGTACGGCAACCCTGTCCTGGAAATCATGTTGTTGGACAACGGTGAACCTTCGAACTATGAAGAAGCAATGGCGGGCCCAGATTCCAACAAATTGCTTGAAGCCATGAAATCCGAGATAGAATCCATGTATGAAAACAAAGTATGGACTTTGACAGACTTGCCCGATGAACGGCGAGCGATAGAAAACAAATGGATCTTTAAGAAGAAGACGGACGCGGATGGTAATATTACCGTCTATAAAGCTCGACTTGTCGCTAAGGGTTATCGACAAGTTCAAGGGATTGACTACGACGAGACATTCTCTCCCGTAGCGAAGCTTGTGGGAGACTCTCTTCTTTGATTTGCACAAAATTATATATTCCCCGCAAGGCAGCTTGTTTCTTATGAGCAGGGAAATATTTAGCAGAGAAGTAATAAATCATATCCTGGGGACTACGCACACAACCAGGAGCAAGAGAATTATACCAAGTCTTAGCATCACCCTTTAATGAGAATGGAAATATCTTAAGGATATATAAATAGCGAGACTTCTCATCATTAGTAAACAGGGTGGCTATATCATTCAACTTGGTAAGATGTGCCACAACAGTTTCAGATTCAAGGCCATAAAAAGGATCAGATTCAACTAAAGTAATAATCTCAGGATCAACAGAGAATTCATAATCCTTATCAGTAACACAGATAGGTGAAGTAGCAAAAGCATGATCAGGTTTCCTTCTAGCATTAAGAGACTGCTGCTTCCATTTAGCTAATAATTTCTTAAGATCATTTCTATCATTGCAAGCAAAAATTTCCCTAGCAGCTTCTTCATTCATAACATAACCCTTAGGAACAACAGGTAATACATAATCATTGGGAGAACCTTCATCATCACTATCGGTGTCAAAACTGGCGGATCTCGGGTAGGGGGTCCCGAACTGTGCGTCTAGGCGGATGGTAACAGGAGACAAGGGACACGATGTTTTACCCAGGTTCGGGCCCTCTTGATGGAGGTAAAACCCTACGTCCTACTTGATTGATATTGATGATGTGGGTATTACAAGAGTAGATCTACCACGAGATCAAGGAGGCTAAACCCTAGAAGCTAGCCTATGGTATGATTGTTGTTCGTCCTATGGACTAAAGCCATCCGGTTTATATAGACACCGGAGAGGGCTAGGGTTACATAGAGTCGGTTACAATAATAGGAGATCTACATATCCGTATTGCCAAGCTTTCCTTCCACGCCAAGGAAAGTCCCATCCGGACACGGGTCGAAGTCTTCAATCTTGTATCTTCATAGTCTTGGAGTCCGACCGATGATGATAGTTCGGCTATCCGGACACCCCCTAGTCCAGGACTCCCTCAGTAGCCCCTGAACCAGGCTTCAATGACGACGAGTCCGTCACGCATATTGTCTTCGGCATTGCAAGGCGGGTTCCTCCTCCGAATAATTTATAGAAGATTATGAACACCAGGATAGTGTCCGGCTTTGCAAAATAAATTCCACATACCACCGTAGAGAGAATAATATTTACACAAGTTCAATATGCTGACGTATTTTGTGGCGAGACATCACACCACTACCAAGCCTTTACTCGAATTATTTTTATTGTACCACCTCAGCACGTTTAGTGAAGCGGTTTCCTCGGCACGTCTTGTCGAAGCAGAGATCGTGTTCCCCTTATTCCGGGATTCCCATCAATATGGACGTGGGTAACCCAACCGCGCCATTGATCGCGGCGCTTGGGAGATAAGCGAGTTTTATCAGGCCGGTGGGGACGTATGGTTTCGTCCGCCCATATAAGGGGATAAAGATCCAACCCTTCTACCTACGCCTTCTTCCTCCTTTGCTTATCCATCTCCGCGAACTCGAGCTCCAGCGCCCAAGTCCGCACGTCTCACCTCAACCTTCTCCTACTATGTCCGGAGCGGGAGGCAAGTGGATGGCCTCCTCCGTTACGGAGGGGCACATCCAGAAGCTGCGCAGCGCCGGATATCTGTCCAGCGACATCGCGCACCGGCTCCCCGACGAGGGGGAGCTCATCCCCACCCCCAGGCCCCATGAGAGGGTAGTATTCCTTTCCCATTTCCTCCGCGGACTGGGCTTCCCACTCCATCCCTTTGTCCGGGGACTCATGTTCTACTACGGCCTGGATTTCCATGATCTGGCCCCGAATTTCATCCTCAACATCTCGGCGTTTATCGTCGTGTGTGAGGACTTCCTCTGCATCCAGCCCCACTTCGGCTTGTGGCTCAAGACCTTCAGTGTCAAGCCAAAGGTTGTGAAGGGCAGCCAAGCGGAGTGCGGATGCGCCATGGTGGGCAAGATGCCCAACGTTACTTGGCTCGAGGGCACCTTCGTGGAAACCATTAAGGGGTGGCAATCAGGGTGGTTCTACATCACCGAGCCGCGTGACCCTGAATGGGCAGCGGCCCCCGAATTCAGATTTGGCATCCCCATATGGCTCACCTCCTGGAAAGAGAGTGGCCGGACATGGGGTGATTCGGAGGAGCTGACCGGACTTCAAGCCTGCATCCAAAAGCTAGTGAACAAGAAGCTCAAGCTCGTCAACGTAGTCCAGGTCATGCTCATCCGCCGGCTTCTCCCGTGCCAGCAACGGGACTTCAATATGTGGGAGTTCGATCCGGCGCAGCACCAGACTTTGAGCGGGCTCTTCGACACTACGTACAAAGAGGCCTGGAGGGTGCTGTTTAAGGGCGCCGAGGCTCCCGCATCCGCTACCGAAGATCGTGGATTAATCTCGCAGCGTCCGGCTAGCGAGGTAAGCGATTTTGCCCTTTACGGGACACTTGTTTTCCATAGTTTGACTCTATGCGGGATCTAAACTCCCCCTCCTTTGACAGGACTGGCTGAAGAAGGCTGAGCAGACTATTTGTCCGGCCCCTTTGCCAGAAGACCCAGCTGATGCCCGTTTAACGGGGTTGCTGGCTCCGGCACCCCACGTGGTGCCGGAGAAGAAGGCCAAGAAGAAGGCCATGGCCACTCGAAAGAGTTCCCGTTTTCAGGTGTCATCGGACGATGACACCGAGGCGGACTCCTCCCACGAAGGCGAGGAGGAGAAGAAAGAGGCCTCTCCCCAAGCGGGGGAGGGAAGAAAAGGAAGGCCTCCCCAACGAGGAAGGCCGAAGGGTCCAAGAAGGGAAGGACTCTTCCCCCGGACTGCTCTGCCAACGCCGGCGACGACGACGAGGACTGGCCTCCAAGGGCCAAGCCCCTGGAAAGATCGTAAGTATCCGGACTCCCGAATAACTTCATGATTTTTCTTTTCGCCACATGCTATCTTTCTAATGCCGCATACAACCCTGCAGTCCTCCCAAGGATGATCTTCCCGCTTCGTCGAGCGGGTCCTTGGGTGCGTCGGATATGGATTCCCTTCCGACCGCCTCCTCCCCCCGTGATGCGGATGATGCCGAGGTGGGATCCCGGGAAGGGACCCGCCAGGAGGAGGAGGCCCCGAAGGTGCCGCAGGGAAACCTCCCAGACTTTGCACCGGACTCCGCACCGGAACTTGTAGTGGCTCCGGAGTCCGGCGTGCGGCCCCTTCGTAAGAAGGGCAAGACTGTGACGCCGGCGGCCTCCGTCCAACCGGAGGCGCCGGATAGCTTGCTGGAGGCGCTCAATGGCGCTTCCATCAAAGAGGAACACCGCACCGTCATGAGTGCGGTGATTCAGAAGATTCAGCTCGCCAAGAGCGGGCTGACCGAAGCCTGCAGCAGCCTTCTAACAGGCTTTGAGGTAAGAATTTTGATATATGTAAAATAGTACCGCATAGACAGTAGCCTCTGATGCTCGGTTCGGTGTTCGGAAAGAAAAGCCGGACTGAGGATCTAAAAAGATATACGCAGGAGTCATAAAAAATATGTCAATATGGGATTGCAGGCTGTGCTGTTGACCTCTGCCGCACTGACTGTGGAGGTCAATACTTTCTGTGCGGCCGTTTATCAAATATGAGAGATGGCAAGTCGTCGGCTTCAGCCCCCATGCCACGAGTGCTGGGGTGTTCGGGATAAATTTGAGCACTCTTGTTCCCATTTTTGGGTCCATCTAGGGAGGCGCTCAACACAACAAACCAGGCAACCGGACTTATAATGCTTGAACACTCTCACTTAGCCATAGAATTCTATAATTTTAAATTTTGGCAAAGCCCCTAGTGTTCGGAATGCCGAATTTGGGGCGCTATCCACGCCTGGGCCGAACAAAGCCGGTTCCTCGCTCTAAGCGGCATAAGTCTTTAGGGACTCGAAAAAACCCTCTCGAATAGCGACCGGCTCTCGCCTCATCATGACGGTCAGTTTTAGCTTTCTCCACTGAGGCGCTCGCCCAGCTCAACTGGGGCGCAATCGCAGTGGTTCTCCCAGTGCTACCTTAGCCGATACAATGGAACATAAGGTACCAAAACATGGGAGCCGGGCAAACCCAACTATTGACCCAAGACAAGATTCGGAGCCGATGCATATAATGCTATAAGTTCGGGGTGCCGCACTTGTGGAAGTGTTCGGACTTATCACACCATGATGCGGGAAACATAAGCCCCTGGTGTATTTAGCCGTACCAAAGTGTACGGATGCAACATGTCATAACTGAATGTATGTATAAGAAAGAAATGCAATGATAAGCAAAAGGGTGCAGCATTGTTTATTCAAGAAATACTGCTGTGAATGCAGAACGATACAAATGGTGCGATAAGCAAGGGATGGGACTATTAAACATGTCCCACTCCAGGGGTAGGCTGCGGAATGATGTATAAAATAGATTTAATGCTCGTAATGTAGACCACCTGGATATTCGTCGTAGCCTTTCTCCTTCCCTGGCTGTTGCATCGTGAGTTCGGCAGGTCTACTGCCGGACAGGGCCTCTGATGAACGGAGTCCTGTGGGTAAAGAAGTGAAAAAGAGAAAAAAAGAACGACACACTTGAGAGCCCCTGGTGTGGTTAAGCCGCATTCTGGGCCTATCGTGGTCGTGCCCCTCCCCCTATGCCCATGGTATCTCCAGAGCGTAATGATGTATGCGAAGGACCAGTCTTGCAATTTTGCAGGGGCTGGGGTTGGGGCCACATTGCTACGCGTGCTCGGAACGTGCCAGGTGGTCTTGTTGTAGGTTACTCCGGGCGCGTTTAGCCGTGTCCGGTCGCTTAACGGCCGGACTCGAGAATTGCCTTAAGAGGCTGCACTGTACTTCTGCTGCGAGAGCCGATGTATGTTCCTCCGTTCGGAGAGAGCGTTCAGTGTTTCCGTTGACCGTGATGACTCCTCGAGGGCCTGGCATCTTGAGCTTGAGGTATGCGTAGTGCGGCACCGCGTTGAACTTTGCAAACGCGGTACGTCCGAGCAGAGCATGATAGCCGCTGTGGAACGGAACTATGTCGAAGATTAACTCCTCGCTTCAGAAGATATCCGGGGATCCGAAGACCACTTCCAGTGTAACTGAGCCTGTACAATTGGCCTCTACACCTGGTATGACGCCTTTAAAGGTCATCTTTGTAGGTTTAATCCTTGAGGGGTCTATGCCCATTTTGCGCACTGTATCCTGATAAAGCAGGTTCAGGCTGCTGCCGCCGTCCATCAGGACTCTGGTGAGGTGAAATCCATCGACGATTGGGTCTAAAACCAATGAAGCGAATCCGCCGTGGCGGATGCTGGTGGGGTGGTCCCTTCGATCAAAAGTGATCGGGCAGGAGGACCATGGGTTGAACTTTGGGGCGACTGGCTCCATCGCGTATACGTCCCTGAGTGCACGCTTTCGTTCCCTTTTGGTTAGGTGGGTTGCGTATATCATGTTCACCGTCCGCACTTGTGGGGGGAAATCCTTCTGTCCTCTATTGTTCGACGGTCGGGTCTCCTCCTCGTCATCGCTATGCAGCCCCTTGTCGTTGTTTTCGGCAATTAGCTTGCCTGCCTGCTTGAATACCCAACAGTCCCTGTTGGTGTGGTTAGCTGGCTTTTCGTGGGTGCCGTGTATCTGGCACGAGCGATCGAGTATTCGGTCCAAATTGGACGGACCCGGAGTATTTCTTTTGAATGGCTTTTTCCGCTGACCGGGTTTAGAGCCTCTGAATCCGGCATTGACTGCTGTATCCTCACTATTGTCGCCATTAATGCGGCGTTTGTTCTTGTTGCGACGCGACTTGCCATTGTGGTCCTTGATATCTGGACTGCCAGAATTTTTGCTGAGGTTGTTGTTGCGGGCTAGCCAGCTGTCCTCTCCCGCGCAGAAGCGGGTCATGAGTGATGTGAGGGCTGCCATGGATTTCGGTTTTTCCTGTCCCAGGTGCCGGGCAAGCCACTCGTCGCAGATGTTATGTTTGAAGGCCGCGAGGGCCTCCGCATCCGGACAGTCGACGATTTGATTTTTCTTAGTTAAGAACCATGTCCATAATTGTCTGGCCGATTCGTCTGGCTGCTGAATTATATGGCTTAGGTCATCAGCGTCTGGTGGTCGAACATACGTGCCCTGGAAGTTATCAAGGAATGCGGCTTCCAGGTCCTCCCAACTCCCAATTGACTCTCCTGGCAAGCTATTAAGCCAATGTCAGGCTGGTCCTTTAAGCTTGAGTGGGAGGTATTTGATGGCGTGAAGATCATCACCGCGGGCCATGTGGATATGAAGGAGATAGTCTTCGATCCAAACCGCGGGGTCTGTTGTGCCATCATAAGATTCAATATTCACGGGTTTAAACCCTTCGGGGATTTGATGATCCATTACTTCATCTGTGAAGCATAGTGGGTGTGCGGCGCCTCTGTATTGGGCTATATCACGACAAAGCTCAAAAGAGCTTTGTCTAATGTGTTCGGCCCGGCCGGACTTGCTGTGTCCGGCACGACGGTTGTCGTCACGTATCATGGGGCGCCCACGCGATACATAGATCGATCTTGATTGTCTTGCCTTATCCTCCAATATATCTCGTAAGTCCAGAGCGTTCCCCTGTGGCCTTGTGCTTTTCGAGCGATGCCGGGGTATGGTTCTAGTGGAGGGCCTAGAGGCCTCTCTGTCGCGGCCACGGGGTGGTCGGTCAGCCGTATTGTCCGCTGGTGATGCAGGTTCATATGCCTCCTCCTGTAATCGGGGGAGCAGCTTGCGTTTAGGGTAGCTTTTGGAGGGGCGTTCGAGCTCATGATCTTCGGCCGCAAGGACTTTAGTCCATCTGTCGGCTAGCAGATCTTGATCAGCTCAAAGTTGTTGCTGCTTTTTCTTGAGGTTGTTTGCCGTGGCCATAAACCTGCGTTTAAAACGCTCTTGTTCGGCGGGATCCTCAGGCACGACAAATTCGTCGTCGTCGAGGCTTGCCTCGTCTCCGGAGGGAGGCATGTAATTATCATCGTCTACCTCTTCGTCTACCACTCTCTCATGAGGGCTGGCTTCTCCGTCCTCCTGTGCTGAATCTTGCTGGAGGGGGTTGTCTTTGGCACTGTCTGGGGTATTATTGTCTCCGGTGCCGGAATCTCCATTCTTGCTGTGGCGGGATTTAGAGCGGCGCCGCTGACGCCGGCGCTTGGGCTGTTTCTTGGAGGGGTCATCCTTCGATGTTCCTTCGCCATTCCCATCCTTTGGGATGTCCACCATGTATATGTCATATGATGAGGTGGCTTTCCAGTGCCCAGTAGGCGCTGGTTCTTGGTCGTCTCCGGCATCGTCATCCATACCGTCGATGTCTTCGGAGTCAAAGTCTAGCATGTCGGTTAGATCGTCGACAGTGGCTACTAAGTGGGTGGTGGGTAGGCTTTGAATTTCTTCGTCGTCCGCATCCCAACCATCCTGACCGCAGTCCGGCCAGGGCTCTCCTGATAACGAGAGATACTTTAGCGAACTCAAGATGTCACTGAAAGGTCAGTGTTGAAAGATGTCCGCAGCGGTGAACTCCATGATCGGCGCCCAATCGTATTCGATTGGAGGGGGCGCGGGAGGTTCGGAGTCCGGCGAGGAGTCCGGCACCTTAGAGTCACAAGCTTCACGAGGGACAAGGTCAGTATTCGGCTCCATCGCCGTAGAGGTTGCAGCCCCCAAGGCGGTGTCTAGCCACCCGTCCTCGATCTACGCAGCCGGCTCCGAATTGAGAGTCAGAGCGGACTCGTGTGCGACCTCCAGGGCACTGTCTGGCTGCAGAGCTAAATCATGCCCATCGTGACAGTGCGGTGCGCTCGGCTGTGGCTCAAATCCATCGAAGATCAAGTCCCTGCGGATGTTAGCCGTGAAGTTCAAACTTCCAAATCTAACCTGACGGCCAGGGGCATAGCATTCGATCTGCTCCAGATGGCCAAGCGAATTGGCCCGCAGTGCAAAGCCGCCGAATACGAAGATCTGTCCGGGGAGAAAAGTCTCACCCTGGACTGCATCGTTGTTGATGATCGAAGAAGCCATCGAGCCTATCGGGGACGACACAGAGGAACTCTCAATGAAAGCACCAATGTCGGTGTCAAAACCGGCGGATCTCGGGTAGGGGGTCCCGAACAGTGCATCTAGGCGGATGGTAACAGGAGACAAGGGACACGGTGTTTTACCCAGGTTCAGGCCCTCTTGATGGAGGTAAAACCCTACGTCCTGCTTGATTGATATTGATGATGTGGGTATTACAAGAGTAGATCTACCACGAGATCAAGGAGGCTAAACCCTAGAAGCTAGCCTATGGTATGATTGTTTTTCGTCCTATGGACTAAAGCCATCCGGTTTATATAGACACCGGAGAGGGCTAGGGTTACACAGAGTCGGTTACAATAATAGGAGATCTACATATCCGTATTGCCAAGCTTCCCTTCCACGCCAAGGAAAGTCCCATCCGGACACGGGACGAAGTCTTCAATCTTGTATCTTCATAGTCTTGGAGTCCGGCCGATGATGATAGTTCGGCTATCCGGACACCCCCTAGTCCAGGACTCCCTCAAAAGGGCTTGACTGGAGGCCGTCCAAAGACGTACCTCTGTTGCAGGGCCGCATTCGAGACCTCCAGGAAGGGGAGATCAATCTGGTCGTAGTGACACAGGTTATGGTAATTTGACACCTTCTGCCCTGCAAACGTCGCCCCCTCCGCCTGTGGGTATTTAATCCGGAGGGACCGCGAGCTCTCCAACACTTCATGGGTTTGAAACCCGTGGAGATGTACAAACTGTTCTTCGGATCACAAGAGATGCGTCCGTACTTGACCGAGGACGCTGGCCTAAGCTGCAATCGCCTGGATACTCAAGTAAGTAGCCCTGTGTCCGGACACATTGTCCATTTATTTATCGTGGGTTTGCCTTTTAACCAGCTATCCCTTGAACATGAGTGGATAGCGCAAGAAAAATTGATACGGTGTCCGGCCCCCCTCCCTGAGACCACGCCGGATCCCATGTTAATTAAAATGTTGGAGGTTGCACCTTCGAAGGAGGGCAAAGGGGGGCACAGGGAAACTACCACCTCTGCCAAGGAGGCTTTCAGTAAGGGGGGAATCAAGAGTCCCTCCCTCTAGGGGGAGAAGAGGACCGCTTCCGAAGACCCGGAGGCCAAGGCCTCAAAGCGGGGAAAGAAATCACCGGAAGGTCCTGTGCCGGGAAAAGCCCCGGCCGCATAGTCTCCCCAAAGGAATCAGCCCTCCAGCGAGCCGTAAGTGAAAAAGGGGGGTTTTTTAATAGGGGACATCCCTACTTTATTTCTAAGGTTAACCGAAGTTTTCACCTTGTAGTTCGGATCTCAGCCCTTCTCAGCAGAGCTCATCTTTGGGGGACCTTCGTCCGGAGATGATGGACAGCGAAACGCCTCCATCTGCCGCCCCGTCAGGCGGGGCGGATGACCCTGAGGTGTTGTCATGGAGGGTCTCCCCGAGTCCGGCGGGGCCGGGGAGTTCGGCACCCACTGGAGTACCGCCGGTGGAGCTGCAGGATTTGCTCGAGAGGGTGTCTATCTCAGAAGATCACCGCACATTAATGAGTATGGTGATTGAAAGGATCTCATCCACAGAGAGCGGGTTGTATGAGGCCGTCGGAAGTTTGCTGACGGGGTTTGAGGTACGCAAAAAATGACATACCTTTTGACAGTTTTGCACATGGAGTGCGCCCTGTATAGATAGTAGCCCCTGAGACTTGGTATGCTGTCGAAAGCGACAGCATGCCGAGGATCATAATCTCAGTTATAGAATGTCTCCTTTCCTATGCAGGTGGGGGAACGTTCGGTGGCTAGCCGGACTGATGGAGTTGCCGAGCTGAAGCGGCAACTCGACGTTGCGGATGCGGACATCACGCTGGTCAATAAACGACTTGACGAGTCACAAGGTAGGTGGTTGCTCCGCGGTTACCTAGTAAGGGAGCTGATGCCCGTTCCTTACAATTTGTATGCTTGATGCAGATGGTGCCGCTGCTGTGGAAGACCTTCGAGCAGAGCTTGCTCGAGCCAAGGAGCAAGCCAGGAAAAGTGATGCGGCTGCCTCGAAGGCAGCAGAAGAGCTAAAAGCCGAAAAGGCTGCTCACTGCCGAAGCAGGGAGGAGATGGCCGGAATGGCCGTGAAATTAAAAGATGCTGCCGACCGCTACGAGGTTCTTGAAAGAGAACACCAAGCGGAGCAAGAGGACCTGAAGAAGGCCGTCGCCGAAGCCAAGGATGCCCTTAGTGCGATGCGGGCTATGAAGGAGGAACTGCGTCAAGCCGGAGACATTGCGGCTGGAAAGCCCTTTCAGCTGCGTAGGAAATTCAGGATCCGAAGTATGCTCAGTTGGGCCAATTGTGTGGTGCGGAGGATCCTTATCTGGATTTGGCGGCGAGTGCGGCGGACGCAGTCGTGCACTTCCGAAGCCAGAAGGATCACGAAATGGAAGAGCTTTTCTGGTCTCAGTTCCATAGTCCGGAGCATCCACTTCCATTGACTGATCGGTTGGCGGAGTGGGCTGAGCTGAATAGGTTGTCTGGACTTGCCATGACGGATGTGGTGGCTCGTCTATGGCCAGAAAGGCCCAAGCCGGAGAGTTATTTTGGCTTGTTGCAGCAATTCCTTGGGGCGGTGCCGCATATTGAGGCGAAAAAGCGGTCGGCATGCATAGAGGGTGCACGGATGGCTCTCGCCCGTGTTAAGACATACTGAGCGGAGATGGATGCCACCGATGTTGCGTCCCAGGGTTCGGACAAAAGCCGATTACCCGCCGAGCACTATTTTGAGGAAGTCCTGCAGGGCACTCGTTTAATTGAGTCGCAGTGCTCGAAAGATGTTATGTTCAAATGATATGTATGATTTGTGAGATCATGTTTATAATGTAACAGCTTTTTATACTTGTGCGTTCAAGTATTGAACTATCTCCTGTGCGGCCGTATATGTATGTATAACCTGAAAGATGGCAGTCTTTGGCTTCAGCCCCCATGCACATGGTGCGGGGGTGTTTGCAAAAGAAAAGCACTTTTTCACACTTAATCCAACGTCTTGGTCCTTTGAAGGAGGTGATAGCATAGCAAACTAGGCAACCGGACTATAATGCTTTATCACTTTCACTTAGCCATACGAGCTCGATGGTGGGGCTACTATATAGCCCCTAGAGGCACCGCGCTCTCCGAACTCGGGGCGCGTATGTGCCTGACCGGGAAGCGGTCCTTCGTCAAAGCGGAGGAATTCTAAACATTCCAGTAGTCGATCGAGTGGTTGACCAGTCTCTCGCTATATCATGACAGTCAGTTTTCGGCTTTGTCTACTGAGGTGCTCGCCCGGCCGAACCGGGGCACAATCGTAGTAGTTCTCCTGGTGCCGCATTAGCCGATGGAGCGGAACGTAAGGCAGCAAAACACAGGAGCCGGGCAAACCCAACATTTGACCAAAGACATGATTCAGAGCTGATGCATATAAGGCCTAACTCGAGACGTCGAACACTCCCTGAGGTATTCGGTCTTTATGATACTGGGCAGAACAATGCCCTAAGCCCCTAGTGTCCAGGTATGGGCGAGAACTTCTGACATGGCCAATGCCAAAACGCCAGCTTCCTCCTCGGTTATGGTAGGAAACCGGGGGATGTGTATCAACAAAAGACAGTAAGAAAGGTTTACGCAGGGTCTTAATCTGAAAAGAATCCTTGCAACGGGTCCCTGCTGCACGTCTGCGCATGTGTCTCCGTTGTGCTGTATCCTGGACGGGTGTAGCACGTGCTTCATCTATAAAAGAGAAGGACTTAGTTTGGAAAAAATATTGTGCAAAAGATGTATTTAAAATAAAGTATGATTTGTAAGATGAATGAAGTTGAGCTTTATTGGCTCTCATTGTTTATACGTGCAGCCCCTTGTAAAGAGGTATGCGGCTAGGAAGCCCCTTGTTTATTTATGCCGGACTCGCCTAACCGTGTCCGAGGTCTGAATGACCTGCTTTTAGGGGCTTTGACCAGCAAGGTCGGATTAGTGTGTGGCTGTCAAGGCAGTCTCACGTTTTCTGTGGTCGAGGAACACTCGGAGTGACCCTTTAATGAGATTATGCCGAGAGTAAGAGACGCGTAATGCGGTATTGCATTAAAGCGGGTGAAAGCTTCGCGTCCCAGTAGTGCTTGATGGCTACTTTTGAATGGGGCGATATGGAAAATGAGCTTTTTGCCATGGAGGTTGTCGGATGAACCGAACACGACCTCTAGTAGTACAGAGCCTGTACAATTGGCATAAAGGCCAGGCGTCACTCCTTTGAAGGAAGTGCTGCTATGGTGAATTTTGGTAGGGTCTATCCCCATTCTGCGGATGGTGTCCTGGTATAGCAGGTTTATATCGCTGCCGCCATCCATTAGGACTTGTGTGAATTGTAGTCCGTCGATTATGGGATCCAGTACCAAAGCAGTCCCTCCTGCGTTTCGAACACTTCTGGAGTAATCCTGATGGTTGAAAGTAATTGGTTTAAACATCCAATTTCGGGACTCTGCTGGTGTGGACCGTGCGGCGCGTGTTTTAGCAGGTGTCGCACTATTTTTCCTTGTTATCACATGAAGTGAGTTTACTGTTTTGACTTCTAGTGGGAAAGTCTTCTGTTTTCCGGCGTGCTGCTTGTGGGGTTCGTCGTCGTCTTCGCTTGGTGTGTCGAGACCCTTGTGTTCGGCGTTAAGTCGGCCGGACTGCTTGAAGACCCAACAATCTCTGTGGGTGTGGTTTGCAGGCTTCCCGGGAGTACTATGTATTTGACATATCCTATCCAAGATTTTGTTTAGGTTGGATAGCTCATCACTGTTGTCCTTAAGAGGTAGTGTTTTATTATTCGGCCGAGAGCTTTTGAATCCGGCGTTGACCGCCGTGGTATTTGGGCCATTTTCCTTATTCCGGCGCTGATCTTTTCTGCGTCGTGATTTCCCATTTCCATCCCTGACCTCGGATGTACTCGGGTCGCTGGTGCTGCATCTTGCCAGCCAGCTATCTTCCCCCGCGCAAAAGCGGGTCATGAGGCTTGTTAGCGCGGCCATTGTTCTTGGTTTTTCCTGGCCGAGGTGTCTGGCGAGCCATTCGTCTCAGACGTTATGCTTAAAGGCTGCTAAGGCTTCGGCGTCCAGACAGTCGACTATTTGGTTCTTTTTGGTGAGGAACCTATTCCAGAATTTGCGTGCTGACTCTCCGGGCTGTTGAGTTATGTGACTTAGATCGTCTTCATCCGGAGGGCGGACATAAGTCCCCTGAAAATTTGCTCGAAACACATCCTCGAGCTCTTCCCAACTTCCAATGGTATTTTCCGGGAGGCTTTTGAGCCAATGCTGAGTTGGCCCTTTGAGCTTGAGGGGTAGGTATTTTATGGCATGGAGATCGTCTCCTCTGGCCATATGTATGTGTAGGATATAATCCTCAATCCAGACTCCGGGGTCTGTTGTTCCGTCATATGCCTCTATGTTTACGGGTTTGAATCCCGCTGGAAATTCATGATCCAGTACCTCATCGGTGAAACATAGTGGGTGTGCGGCGCCCCTGTATTTAGGTGTGTCGTTGTCTTCAAACACTCGGCGGGTTGTGTTGCTCCCTGGAGTCTTCTTTTTTGGCCCATAGATGGACCTGATCGGGCCATCTTTTTGCGAGGATCCTTATGTGGATCGTGTGCCGGCTTGTGTGCGGTGCCGCTTGCCGCTCTTAGCCTGTCATCTGGTCGTCTATCCGGCCAGGCGGCCTCTTTATTTTTTGACTGTGGGGGCTCTACGGCCTCCTTGTCAAATTCGGGCAACATCTTGCGCTTCGGTAGCTCTTTGCCTGGTGACTTTCGCCGTATTTATCTGCGGTATTGAGTACTTTGCTCCATCTCATTCTGAGTGCGTCCTCCGCTGTTTTGAGCTTCCGTTTTTGCTTCTTCAAACTTCTTGCAGTGGCGACGAGCCTTTTATGAAGGTTCTTATGCTCCGGTGATGTGTCCGGCGTGAGATCGACTGGACTGTTGTTTTCGCCGGGGATGGGTTGCTTGTCCAATTCATCCTGTTTGGATGGTTGCTTGGTGGCATGTTCGTCGTCCACTGCTTCGCCCTGCTCTAAGGCGGGTCAGTATGGGTGCCATTGTTGTCGAGGCGGGACTTCGGGCGGCGCTTGCGTCTCTGTTTTGGTTGTTTGTCAGGGAGTTATCCTTCACCACGTCCCGTTGTTCCTTGTTATCGCTTCCTTTTGGCGTATCCACCATGTATACGTCGTGAGTTGAGGTGGCTTTCCAGTGCCGAGTAGGCGCTGGTTCTTGCTCGTCTCCTGCATCGTCGTCCATACCGTCGATGTCTTCGGAGCCGAAGTCTAGCATGTCGGTTAGATCGTCGGCAGTGGCTACTAAGTGGGTGGTGGGTGGGCTTTGAATTTCTTCGTCGTCCGCATCCCAACCGTCCTGACCGCAGTCCGGCCAGGGCTCTCCTGATAACGAGAGATACTTTAGCAAACTCAAGATGTCGCCGGAAGGTCAGTGTTGAAAGATGTCCGCAGCGGTGAACTCCATGATCGGCGCCCAATCGGATTCGATTGGAGGGGGCGCAGGAGGTTCGGAGTCCGGCGAGGAGTCCGGCGCCTCGGAGTCACGAGCTTCACGAGGGACAAGGTCAGTATTCGGCTTCATCACCATAGAGGTTGCAGCCCCCGAGGCGGTGTCTAGCCACCCGTCCTCGATCTACGCAGCCGGCTCTGAATTGAGGGTCAGAGCGGACTCGTGTGCGGCCTCCAGGGCACTATCCGGCTGCAGAGCTAAATCATGCCCATCGTGACAGTGTGGCGCGCTCGGCTGTGGCTCGAATCCATCGAAGATCAAGTCTCCGCTGATGTCAGCCGTGAAGTTCAAAATTCCAAATTTGACCTGACGGCCAGGGGCATAGCTTTCGATTTGCTCCAGATGGCCAAGCGAATTGGCCCGCAGTGCAAAGCCGCCGAATACAAAGATCTGTCCGGGGAGAAAGGTCTCACCCTGGACTGTGTCGTCGTTGATGATCGAAGAAGCCATCGAGCCTATCGGTGACGACACAGAGGAACTCTCAATGAAAGCACCAATGTCGGTGTCAAAACCGGCGGATCTCGGGTAGGGGGTCCCGAACTGTGCGTCTAGGCGGATGGTAACAGGAGACAAGGGACACGATGTTTTACCCAGGTTCGGGCCCCCTTGATGGAGGTAAAACCCTACGTCCTGCTTGATTGATATTGATGATGTGGGTATTACAAGAGTAGATCTACCACGAGATCAAGGAGGCTAAACCCTAGAAGCTAGCCTATGGTATGATTGTTGTTCGTCCTACGGACTAAAACCATCCGGTTTATATAGACACCGGAGAGGGCTAGGGTTACACAGAGTCGGTTACAATGGTAGGAGATCTACATGTCCGTATTGCCAAGCTTGCCTTCCACGCCAAGGAAAGTCCCATCCGGACACGCGACGAAGTCTTCAATCTTGTATCTTCATAGTCTTGGAGTCCGGCTGATGATGATAGTTCGGCTATCCGGACACCCCCTAGTCCAGGACTCCCTCAGTAGGCCCTGAACCAGTCTTCAATGACGACGAGTCCGGCGCGTATATTGTCTTTGGCGTTTGCAAGGCGGGTTCTCCTCCATATTCCATGTGTTTGCCGAAGAGTGTCCGGTTTCCTTATAAATGTTGCGCTCCTTGGCTTCCACGTCCAATAATGGCCCTCTTCCACATGTCGTATGAATGCGAAAAGCTAGGGTATTTTTACGTTTTACCCCCCTAGCTGTGCGAATAAGCCGCCTATAAGAGAGGCGAGGATCCAGATCCGAATCACACCATCCTCCTTCCGCAAGTACTCATCGATGCGCATTTGACAAAAATCCATTCCAACATGGACAGTCGACGCGGCTCCTCCTCTCGCGCTCCCAGTCCTCAGCCAGGAGATTGGAGGAGATGTTTAGTCCCGCATAGCGAGTTAGTGACGCTCCAAGCAGAGGGATATGTTCCCCCAGCCTTTATGGTTCCGGTTCGAGCCGGACTGGCCACCTACAAGGGTGGGAAGCAGGTGGAGAGCATCCCCAATCCCTCTAAAGGAGAGCAGGTATGTTTCATCCCCTACCTAATAAGGGGACTCGGATTTCCCATACATCCGTTTCTTCGGGGGCTCCTGGAGTTCTATGGACTCCAACATCACCACCTCACACCTGCCTCCATTTTGCATATCACGGGCTTTGTAGCTCTTTGCGAGCTGTTCTTGGGCATCGAGCCCCATTTTGCGCTGTGGAAGAGATTGTTTTGCCTCGTACCCCATTCTCACGAGGGGTCGATATATCAAGTGGGTGGAGCCAAAATATGGCGCATCGCCGGGACCGGATATCTATCCGGAACGCCGAAGAAGGCGTCCGAAGACTGGCCTTCGGAGTGGTTCTATATGGAAGACGCCCCGCTGCCGGATCTAGTTCGGATCGGCCTCCCGGAGTTTAGCAACGCTCCTCTGAAGAAACGCCTGAGTTGGCGCCCGCGGAGCCCTCAACGGGAAGATGATAGGAGCGTCCAATATCTGATGGGCCGGATAAGGTTACTGGCTCATTCCGGATTGACCATGATTGGAGTCATGGCCACATGCATTATGCGAGGGGTGCAGCCGCTCCAATATAGGGGCCACCCCATGTGGGATTTCAACGGGGAGAATGATGCCACTCGTCATGGCCGCAAGGGGCTACGCCATTTCACTTTTGATCGAAGGGACCACCCCACCAGCATCTGCCACGGCGTATTCACCGCATTGGTTTTAGACCCAATCATCGATGGATTTCACCTCACCAGAGTCCTGATGGACGGTGGCAGCAGCCTGAACCTGCTTTATCAGGATACAGTGCGCAAAATGGGCATAGACCCCTCAAGGATTAAACCTACAAAGACGACCTTTAAAGGCGTCATACCAGGTGTAGAGGCCAGTTGTACAGGCTCAGTTACACTGGAAGTGGTCTTCGGATCCCCGGATAACTTCCAAAGTGAGGAGTTAATCTTCGACATAGTTCCGTTCCGTAGCGGCTATCATGCTCTGCTCGGACGTACCGCATTTGCAAAGTTCAACGCGGTGCCGCACTACGCATACCTCAAGCTCAAGATGCCAGCCCTCGAGGAGTCATCACAGTCAACGGAAACACTGAACGCTCTCTCCGAACGGAGGAACATACAGCGGCTCTCGCGGCAGAAGTACAGTGCAGCCTCTTAAGGCAATTCTCGAGTCTGGCCGTTAAGCGACCGGACATGGCTAAACGCGCCCGGAGTAACCTACAACAAGACCACCTGGCACGTTCCAAGCATGCATAGCAATGCGGCCCCAACCCCAGCCCCTGCAAAATTGCAAGACTGGTCCTTCGCGTACATCATTACGCTCTAGAGATACCATGGGAAAAGGGGGAGGGGCACGACCACAATAGGCCCAGAATGCGGCTTAACCACACCAGGGGCTCTCAAGTGTGTCGTTCTTTTTTTCTCTTTTTCTCTTCTTTACCCACAGGACTCCATTCATCAGAGGCCCTGTCCGGCAGTAGACCTGCCGAACTCATGATGCAACAGCCAGGGAAGGAGAAAGGCTACGACGAATATCCAGGTGGTCTCCATTACGAGCATTAAATCTGTTTTATACACCATTCCGCAGCCTACCCCTAGAGGGGGACATGTTTAATAATCCCATCCCTTTCTTATCGCACCATTTCTATTGTTCTGCATTCACAGCAGTATTTCTTGAATAAACAATGCAGCACCTTTTTGCTTATCATTGCATTTCTTTCTTATACATACGTTCATTTATGACATGTTGCATCCGTACACTTTGGTACGGCTAAATACACCAGGGGCTTATGTTTCCCGCATCATGGTTTGATAAGTCCGAACACTTCCACAAGTGCGGCACCCCGAACTTATAGCATTATATGCATCAGCTTCGAATCATGTCTTGGGTCAATAGTTGGGTTTGCCCGGCTCCCATGTTTTGGTACCTTACGTTCCGTTGTATCGGCTAAGGTAGCACTGGGAGAACCACTGCGATTGCGCCCCAGTTGAGCTGGGCGAGCGCCTCAGTGGAGAAAGCTAAAACTGACCGTCATGATGAGGCGAGAGCCGATCGCTGTTCGAGAGGTTTTTTTCGAGTCCCTAAAGACTTATGCTGCTTAGAGCGAGGAACCGGCTTTGTCTGGCCCAGGCGTGGATAGCGCCCCAAATTCGGCCTTCCGAACACTAGGGGCTTTGCCAAAATTTAAAATTATAGAATTCTATGCCTAAGTGAGAGTGTTCAAGCATTATAAGTCCGGTTGCCTGGTTCGTTGTGTTGAGCGCCTCCCTAGATGGACCCAAAAATGGGAACAAGAGTGCTCAAATTTATCCCAAACACCCCAGCACTCGTGGCATGGGGGCTGAAGCCGACGACTTGCCATCTCTCATATTTGATAAACGGCCGCACAGAAGGTAATATTTTAAATTAACAAGCGTTGCTTAGCACATATGAACAAAGTTTTCAGCGCACAGGATAACAAAATACGAGTCTACTCAAATATTACATCTTTGGAGCACTCACCCGCAATAATGCGGGCACCCTTCAGGACACTCTTATAATACATCTCGAGCGTGCGATACTCCTTGCCCGGCGGTGGCGCGTCCGTCACAAGCTTCTCATCATCCATCTTGCCCCATTGCACCTTTGCGCGGGCAAGGGCCCGACGGGCACCTTCAATACAGGCGGAATGCTTGATGACTTCAACCCATGGACACGCATCCACCAGCCGCCGCACCAGGCCGAAGTAGCTCCCAGGCATGGCCTCCTTGGGCCACAGCCGAACTATGAGGCCCTTCATGGCCTGTTCGGCCACCTTGTGGAGCTCGACCAGCTGCTTCAGCTGGTCGCTAAGGGGCACCGGATGTCCGGCCTCGGCATACTGAGACCAGAAGACCTTCTCCGTCGAGCTCCCCTCCTCAGCCCTATAGAAACCGGCGGCATCGGACACGCTGCGGGGCAGATCTGCGAACGCTCCTGGAGAGCTACGAATTCGTGTAAGTGATAGGTAATTCACACTCACATGCTTAATTTGCATGAAAAATGCCTTACCCGCCGCTATTTTCTTCAACGCCTCGATTTCCTGGAGGGCCTTGTAGGCTTCGGCCTTAGCGGCTTTGGCACTCTCAAGAGCCGATGCAAGCTCGGACTCTCGGGTCTTCGAGTCGCGCTCCAAACTCTCATGTTTTTCCACGAGAGCCTGGAGCTCTTGTTGTACCTCCGCCACCCGCGCCTCCTGCTTCTCTCGCTCGGTGCACTCCGCGGCCGCATTACGTTCGGCCGCGGACACCGCCTCCTTCAAGGTCGCCACCTCGTTCGTGGCCCCTGCAATACCCATATTATCCTTGTCATTCTTCTTGCAACCAAATCCTTTTCTGTAAGGTACAATTTTAAAGGTGTTACTCACCTTCCTTGTCCTCGAGCTGCTTCTTGGCACGGCCGAGCTCGTTCTCGGAGCGCTCGAGGCTTTTCTTCAAAGTATTGACCTCCGCAGTCAGTGCGGCAGAGGTCAGCAGCACAGCCTGCAATCCCATATTGACATATTTTTTATGACTCCTGCGTATATCTTTTTAGATCCTCAGTCCGGCTTTTCTTTCCGAACACCAAACCGAGCATCAGGGGCTACTGTCTATGCAGTACTATTTTACATATATCAAAATTCTTACCTCAAAGCTTGTTAGAAGGCTGCTGCAAGCTTCGGTCAGCCCTCTCTTGGCGAGCTGAATCTTCTGAATCACCGCACTCATGACGGTGTGGTGTTCCTCTTCGATGGAAGAGCCGTTGAGCGCCTCCAGCAAGCTATCCGGCGCCTCCAGTTGGACGGAGGCCGTCGGCGTCACGGTCTTGCCCTTCTTATGAAGGGGCCACCCGCCAGACTCTGGAGCCACTACAGGTTCCGGTGCGGAGTCCGGTGCAAAGTCCGGGAGGTTGCCCTGCGGCACCTTCGGGGCCTCCTCCTCCTGGCGGGTCCCTTCCCGGGATCCCACCTCGGCATCATCCGCATCACGGGGGGAGGAGGCGGTCGGAAGGGAATCCATATCCGACCCACCCAAGGACCCGCTCGACGAAGCGGGAAGATCATCCTTGGGCAGACTGCAGGGTTGTATGCGGCATTAGAAAGACACCATGTGGCGAAAAGAAAAATCATGAAGTTATTCGGGAGTCCGAATACTTACGATCTCGCCAGGGGCTTGGCCCTTGGAGGCCAGTCCTCGTCGTCGTCGCCGGCGTTGGCAGAGCAGTCCGGGGGAAGAGTCCTTCCCTTCTTGGACCCTTCGGCCTCCCTCGTTGGGGAGGCCTTCCTTTTCTTCCCTCCCCCCGCTAGGGGAGAGGCCTCTTTCTTCTCCTCCTCGCCTTCGTGGGAGGAGTCCGCCTCGGTGTCATCGTCTGATGACACCTGAAAACGGGAACTCTTTCGAGTGGCCGTGGCCTTCTTCTTGGCCTTCTTCTCCGGCAGCACGTGGGGTGCCGGAGCCAGCAGCCCCGTTAAACGGGCGTCAGCTGGGTCTTCTGGCAAAGGGGCCGGACAGATAGTCTTCTCGGCCTTCTTCAGCCAGTCCTGTCAAAGGAGGGTAGTTTAGATCCCGCATAGAGTCAAACTATGGAAAACAAGTGTCTCGTAAAGGGAAAATCGCTTACCTCGCTAGCCGGACGCTGCGAGCTGAATCCGCGATCTTCGGTAGCGGATGCGGGAGCCTCGGCGCCCTTAAACAGCACCCTCCAGGCCTCTTCGTACGTAGTGTCGAAGAGCCCGCTCAAAGTCTGGTGCTGCGCCGGATCGAACTCCCATATATTGAAGTCCTGTTGTTGGCACGGGAGAATCCGGTGGATGAGCATCACCTAGACTACGTTGACGAGCTTGAGCTTCTTGTTCACTAGCTTTTGGATGCAGGCTTGAAGTCCGGTCAGCTCCTCCGAAACACCCCATGTCCGGCCACTCTCTTTCCAGGAGGTGAGCCATATGGGGATGCCAGATCTGAATTCGGGGGCCGCTGCCCATTCAGGGTCACGCGGCTCGGTGATGTAGAACCACCCCGATTGCCACCCCTTAATGGTTTCCACGAAGGTGCCCTCGAGCCAAGTAACGTTGGGCATCTTGCCCACCATGGCGCCTCCGCACTCCGCTTGGCTGCCCTTCACAACCTTCGGCTTGACACTGAAGGTCTTGAGCCACAAGCCGAAGTGGGGCTGGATGCAGAGGAAGGCCTCACACACTATGATAAACGCGTGGATGTTGAGGATGAAATTCGGGGCCAGATCATGGAAATCCAGGCCATAGTAGAACATGAGCCCCCGGACAAATGGATGGAGTGAGAAGCCCAGTCCGCGAAGGAAATGGGAAAGGAATACTACCCTCTCATGGGGCCTGGGGGTGGGGATGAGCTCCCCCTCGTCGGGGAGCCAGTGCGCGATGTCGCTGGACAGATATCCGGCGCTGCGCAGCTTCTGGATGTGCCCTCCGTAACGGAGGAGGCCATCCACTTGCCTCCCGCTCCGGACATAGTTGGAGAAGGTTGAGGTGAGATGTGCGGACTTGGGCGCTGGAGCTCGAGTTCGCGGAGATGGATAAGCAAAGGAGGAAGAAGGCGTAGGTAGAAGGGTTGGATCTTTATGCCCTTATATGGGCGGACGAAACCATACGTCCCCACCGGCCTGATAAAACTCGCTTATCTCCCAAGCGCCGTGATCAATGGCACGGTTGGGTTACCCACATCCTTATTGATGGGAATCCCGGAATAAGGGGAACACGATCTCTGCTTCGACAAGACGTCCCAAGGAAACCGCTTCGCTAAACGTGCTGAGGTGGTACAATAAAAATAATTCGAGTAAAGGCTTGGTAGTGGTGTGACATCACGCCACAAAATACGTCAGCAGATTGAACTTGTGTAAATATTATTCTCTCTACGGTGGTATGTGGAATTTATTTTGCAGAGCCAGACACTATCCTGGTGTTCATAATCTTCTATAAATTATTCGGAGGAGGAACCCGCCTTGCAATGCCGAAGACAATATGCGCGCCGGACTCGTCGTCATTGAAGCTTGGTTCAGGGGCTACTGAGGGAGTCCTGGACTAGGGGGTGTCCGGATAGCCGAACTATCATCATCAGCCGGACTCCAAGACTATGAACATACAAGATTGAAGACTTCGTCCTGTGTCCGGATGGGACTTTCCTTGGCATGGAAGGCAAGCTTGGCGATACGGATATGTAGATCTCCTACCATTGTAACCGACTCTGTGTAACCCTAGCCCTCTCCGGTGTCTATATAAACCGGCTGGTTTTAGTCCGTAGGACGAACAACAATCATACCATAGGCTAGCTTCTAGGGTTTAGCCTCCTTGATCTCGTGGTAGATCTACTCTTGTAATACCCACATCATCAATATCAATCAAGCAGGACGTAGGGTTTTACCTCCATCAAGAGGGCCTGAACCTGGGTAAAACATCGTGTCCCATGTCTCCTGTTACCATCCGCCTAGACGCACAGTTCGGGACCCCCTACCCGAGTTCCGCCGGTTTTGACACCAACACCTTTGTTGACCCATGACGTCAGCTGTTGTGGAGGGCCCGGGCAAAAGACGGGCGGCGGCCTCTGCCTTCTGCCCCTGGGAGCGATGATATAGAACCACTCATGTTGCCACAATCCAAGCTCCTCCTAAAAAGAGCCCTTGGGCCATGGAGCATCGGCCCTCTTGCTTATAACCGCCCCGCCGCACTCTGCCTGACGCCCCTCAATCATCTTCGGCTCCACGTTGAAGGTTTTGAGCCACAAGCCAAAGTGTGGGGTAGTGCGGAGGAAGGCTTCGCAGACGACAATGAATGATGAGATGTGGAGGATGGACTCCGGAGCCAAGTCGTGAAATTCCAGCCCATAGTAAAACATGAGCCCCCTCATGAAGGGATCCATTGGGAAGCCTAAACCCCGACGGAGGTGAGACACGAACACGACACTCTCTCCGGGCTCAGGAGTAGGAATAACTTGCCCTTGGGCAGGCAACCTATGCGAAATCTCGTAGGTTAAGTACCTGGCGTCTCTCAGCTTGAGCACGTCCTCTTTCGTGACGGAGGAGGGCATCCACCGGCCTCGTAGATCGGAGCCAGACATTGTCGAAGGTCGAAAGTACCCGAATCTGGAGCCTTGGGTGTTGGAACTCAGGGCGAGGGGTGGATTCGATTGAGGGTTGAAGAAAAAGAACGAGCCTTGGTCTCATTATAAAGGGGGAGAATACCAAGAGCCGTCCCCGTGACCGTTTGGAACCCGCCTTCGATGGAGGGGGCGTGGCAACGGGCGCGGTTGGGTTACCCACGTCCGTATTAATGAGAATCCCGAAATAAGGGGAACACGATCTCTGCTTCGACAAGACGTGCGAAGGAAACCGCTTCGCTAAACGCGCTGAGGTGGTACAATAAAAACAATTCGAGTAAAGGCTTGGTAGTGGTGTGACATCACGCCACAAAATACGTCAGCAGATTGAACTTGTGTAAATATTACTCTCTCTACGGTGGTATGTGGAATTTATTTTGCAGAGCCTGGCACTATCCTGGTGTTCACAATCTTCTATGAACTTTTCGGAGGAGGAACCCGCCTTGCAATGCTAAAGACAGTATGCGCGTCGGACTCGTCGTCATTGAAGCCTGGTTCAGGGGCTACTGAGGGAGTCCTGGACTAGGGGGTGTCCAGATAGCCGAACTATCATCATCAGCCGGACTCCAAGACTATGAAGATACAAGATTGAAGACTTCGTCGCGTGTCCGGATGGGACTTTCCTTGGCGTGGAAGGCAAGCTTGGCAATACGGATATGTAGATCTCCTACCATTGTAACCGACTCTGTGTAACCCTAGCCCTCTCCGGTGTCTATATAAACTGGATGGTTTTAGTCGTAGGACGAACAACAATCATACCATAGGCTAGCTTCTAGGGTTTAGTCTCCTTGATCTCGTGGTAGATCTACTCTTGTAATACCCACACCATCAATATCAATCAAGCAGGACATAGGGTTTTACCTCCATCAAGAGGGCCCGAACCTGGGTAAAACAACGTGTCCCTTGTCTCCTGTTACCATCCGCCTAGACGCACAGTTCGGGACCCCCTACCCGAGATCCGCCAGTTTTGACACCGACATTGGTGCTTTCATTGAGAGTTCCTCTGTGTGTCACCGATAGGCTCGATGGCTTCTTCGATCATCAACGACGACACAGTCCAGGGTGAGACCTTTCTCCCCGGACAGGTCTTCGTATTCGCCGGCTTTGCACTACAGGCCAATTCGCTTGGCCATCTGGAGCAAATCGAAAGCTACGCCCCTGGCCGTCAGGTCAGATTTGGAAGTTTGAACTTCACGGCTGACATCCGCGGAGACTTGATCTTCGGTGGATTCGAGCCACAGCCGAGCACGCCGCACTGTCACGATGGGCATGATTTAGCTCTGCAGCCGGATAGTGCCCTGGAGGCCGCACACGAGTCCGCTCCGACCCTCAATTCAGAGCCGGCTGCGCAGATCGAGGACGGGTGGCTAGACACCGCCTCGGGGGCTGCAACCTCTACAGCGATGGAGCCGAATACTGACCTTGTCCCTCGTGAAGCTCGTGACTCCGAGGCGCCAGACTCCTCGCCAGACTCCGAACCTCCCGCGCCTCCTCCAATCGAATCCGATTGGGCGCCGATCATGGAGTTCACCGTTGCAGACATCTTTCAACACTCACCTTTCGGCGACATATTGAGTTCGCTAAAGTATCTCTCGTTATCACGATAGCCCTGGCCGGACTGCGGTCAGGACGGTTGGGATGCGGACGACGAAGAAATTCAAAGCCCGCCCACCACCCACTTAGTAGCCACTGTCGACGATCTAACTGACATGCTAGACTTCGGCTCCGAAGACATCGACGGTATGGACGACGATGCAGGAGACGACCAAGAACCAGCGCCTACTCGGCACTGGAAAGCCACCTCAACTCACGACGTATACATGGTGGATACGCCAAAAGGAAGCGATAACAAGGAACAACGGGACGTGGCGAAGGACAACTCCCCCGACAAACAACCAAAACGGCGACGCAAGCGCCGCCCGAAGTCCCGCCTCGAAAACAACGGCACCCATACTGACCCGGCCTTAGAGCAGGGCGAAGCAGTGGACGACGAACATGCCACCAAGCAACCATACGAACAGGATGAATTGGACAAGCAACCCATCCCCGGCGAAAAAAACAGTCCAGACGATCTCACGCCGGACACATCACCGGAGCATAAGAACCTTCATAAAAGGCTCGTCGCCACTGCAAGAAGTTTGAAGAAGCAAAAGCGGAAGCTCAAAACAGCGGAGGACGCACTCAGCATGAGATGGAGCAAAGTACTCAATACCGCAGATAAATACGGCGAAAGTCACCAGGCAAAGAGCTACCCGAAGCACAAGCTATTGCCCGAATTTGACGAGGAGGCCGTAGAGCCCCCACAGTCAAAAAAGAAAGAGGCTGCTTGGCCGGATAGACGACCAGATGACAGGCTAAGAGCGGCAAGCGGCGCTGCACACAAGCCGGCACAGGATCCACATAAGGATCCTCGCAAAAAGGATGGCCCGGTCAGGTCCATCTATGGGCCAAAAATGAAGACTCCAGGGAGCAACACAACCCGCCGAGTGTTTGAAGAAAACGGCACACCTAAATACAGGGGCGCCGCACACCCACTATGTTCCACCGATGAGGTACTGGATCATGAATTTCCAGCGGGATTCAAACCCGTAAACATAGTGGCATATGACGGAACAACAGACCCCCGGAGTCTGGATTGAGGATTATATCCTACACATACATATGGCCAGAGGAGACGATCTCCATGCCATAAAATACCTACCCCTCAAGCTCAAAGGGCCAGCTCGGCATTGGCTCAAAAGCCTCCCGAAAAATACCATTGGAAGTTGGGAAGAGCTCGAGGATGCGTTTCGAGCAAATTTTCAGGGGACTTATGTCCGCCCTCCGGATGCAGACGATCTAAGTCACATAACTCAACAGCCCGGAGAGTCAGCACGCAAATTCTAGAATAGGTTCCTCACCAAAAAGAACCAAATAGTCGACTGTCCGGACGCCGAAGCCTTAGCAGCCTTTAAGCATAACGTCCGAGATGAATGGCTCGCCAGACACCTCGGCCAGGAAAAACCAAGAACAATGGCCGCGCTAACAAGCCTCATGACCCGCTTTTGCACGGGGGAAGATAGCTGGCTGGCAAGATGCAGCACCAGCGACCCGAGTACATCCGAGGTCAGGGATGGAAATGGGAAATCACGACGCAGAAAAGATCAGCGCTGGAATAAGGAAAATGGCCCTAATAGCACGGCGGTCAACGCCGGATTCAAAAGCTCTCGGCCGAATAATAAAACACTGCCTCTTAAGGACAACTGTGATGAGCTATCCAACCTAAACAAAATCTTGGATAGGATATGTCAAATACATAGTACCCCCGGGAAGCCTGCAAACCATACCCATAGAGATTGTTGGGTCTTCAAGCAGTCCGGCCGACTTAACGCCGAACACAAGGGGCTCGACACACCAAGCGAAGACGACGACGAACCCCACAAGCAGCACGCCAAAAAACAGAAGACTTTCCCACAGAAGTCAAAACAGTGAACTCACTTCATGTGATAACAAGGAAACATAGTGCGGCACCTGCTAAAACACGCGCCGCACGGTCCACCCCAGCAGAGTCCCGAAATTGGATGTTTAAACCAATTACTTTCGACCATTAGGATTACTCCAGAAGTGTTCGAAACGCAGGAGGGACTGCTTTCGTACTGGATCCCATAATCAACGGACTACAATTCACACAAGTCCTAATGGATGGCGGCAGGGATATAAACCTGCTATACCAGGACACCATCCGCAGAATGGGGATAGACCCTACCAAAATTCACCATAGAAGCACTTCCTTCAAAGGAGTGACGCCTGGCCTTTACGGGAATTGTACAGGCTCTCTACTACTAGAGGTCGTGTTCGGTTCATCCGACAACCTCCGTTACGAAAAGCTCATTTTCCATATCGCCCCATTCAAAAGTAGCCATCAAGCACTACTGGGATGCGAAGCTTTCGCCCGCTTTAACGCAATACCGCATTACGTGTCTCTTACGCTTAAAATGCCCGGTCCACTAGGCATAATCTCATTAAAGGGTCACTCCGAGTGTTCCTCGACCACGGAAAACGTGAGACTGCCTTGACAGCCACACACTAATCCGACCTTGCTGGTCAAAGCCCCTAAAAACAGGTCATTCAGACCTCGGACACGGTTAGGCGAGTCCAGCATAAATAAACAAGGGGCTTCCCAGCCGCATACCTCTTTACAAGGGGCTGCACGTATAAACAATGAGAGCCAATACAGCTCAACTTCATTCATCTTACAAATCATACTTTATTTTAAATACATCTTTTGCACGATATTTTTCCAAACTAAGTCCTTCTCTTTTACAGATGAAGCACATGCTACACCCGTCCAGGATACAACACAACGGAGACACAGGCGCAGACGTGCAGCAGGGACCCGTTGCAAGGATTCTTTTCAAATTAAGACCCTGCGTAAACCTTTCTTACTGTCTTTTGTTGATACACATCCCCCGGTTTCCTACCATAACCGAGGAGGAGGCTGGCGTTTTGGCATCGGCCGCGTCAAAAGTTCTCGCCCGTACCTGGACACTAGGGGCTTAGGGCATTGTTCTGCCTAGTATCATAAAGACCGAATACCTCAGGGAGTGTTCGGCGTCTCGGGTTAGGCCTTATATGCATCAGCTCCGAATCATGTCTTTGGTCAAATGTTGGGTTTTCCCGGCTCCTGTGTTTTGCTGCCTTACGTTCCGCTCCATCGGCTAACGCGGCACCAGGAGAACTACTACGATTGTGCCCCGGTTCGGCCGGGCGAGCACCTCAGTAGAGAAAGCCGGAAACTGATTGTCATGATATAGCGAGAGACTGGTCAACCACTCGATCGACTACTGGAATGTTTAGAATTCCTCCGCTTTGACGGAGGACCGCTTCTCGGTCAGGCACATACGCGCCCCGAGTTCGGAGAGCACGGTGCCTCTAGGGGCCATATAGTAGCCCCACCATCGAGCTCCTATGGCTACGTGAAAGTGATAAAGCATTATAGTCCGGTTGCCTAGTTTGCTATGCTATCACCTCCTTCAAAGGACCAAGACATTGGATTAAGTGTGAAAAAGTGCTTTTCTTTGTCAAACACCCCCGCACCATGTGCGTGGGGGCTGAAGCCAAAAATTTTCAGGTTATACATGTTGGGGAACGTAGCAGAAATTCAAAAATTTTCCTACGTATCACCAAGATCTATCTATGGAGAGACCAGCAACGAGTGGAAGGAGAGTGCATCTACATACCCTTGTAGATCACTAAGCGGAAGCGTTCAAGTGAACGGGGATGATGGAGTCGTACTCGTTGTGATTCAAATCACCGATGATCAAGTGCCGAACGCACGGCACCTCCGCGTTCAACACACGTACAACCCGGTGACGTCTCCCAAGCCTTGATCCAGCAAGGAGAGAGGGAGAGGTTGAAGAAGACTCCATCCAGCAGCAGCACAACGGCATGGTGGTGGTGGAGGAGCGTGGCAATCCTGAAGGGCTTCGCCAAGCACCGCGGGAGAGGAGGAGTACTTGTGAGAGGGGGAGGGCTGCGCCAGAACTTCGTGTTTAGCTCCCATGCGTCTCCCCACTATATATAGGGGTGGAGGGGCTGGTTTCTTGCCCTCCAAGTCCATTGGGGCGTTGGCCAAGGTGGGAGGAAAGAAATCTCATTATTTCCTTCCCCACCGATTGTTATCCCCCCTTTTTAGGGATCTTGATCTTATCCCTTCGGGATATGATCTTATTCCTTCTAAGGGGGGATCTTGGTGCGCCTTGACCAGGGGTGTGGGGCCTTGCCCCCACTACCCACGTCCATGTGGGTCCCCCCATGCAGGTGGGCCCCACTCCGGAACCTTCTAGAACCTTCCCGGTACAATACCGAAAAATCCCGAACATTTTCCGGTGGCCAAAATAGGACTTCCCATATATAAATCTTTACCTCCGGACCATTCCGGAACTCCTCGTGACGTCCGGGATCTCATTCGGGACTCCGAACAACATTCGGTAACCACATACAAACTTCCTTTATAACCCTAGCGTCATCGAACCTTAAGTGTGTAGACCCTACGGGTTCGGGAGACATGTAGACATGACTGAGACGTTCTCCGGTCAATAACCAACAGCGGGATCCGGATACCCATGATGGCTCCCATATGTTCCACGATGATCTCATCGGATGAACCACGATGTCAAGGACTTAATCAATCTCGTATTCAATTCCCTTTGTCTATCGGTATGTTACTTGCCCGAGATTCGATCGTCGGTATCCAATACCTTGTTCAATCTCGTTACCGGCAAGTCACTTTACTCGTTCCGTAACACATCATCCCGTGATCAACTCCTTGGTCACATTGCGCATATGATGATGTCCTACCGAGTGGGCCCAGAGATACCTCTATGTTTACATGGAGTGACAAATCCCAGTCTCGATCCGCATAAAACAATAGATACTTTCGGAGATACCTGTAGTGCACCTTTATAGTCACCCAGTTACGTTGTGACGTTTGATACACCCAAAGCACTCCTACGGTATCCAGGAGTTACACGCTCTCATGGTCGAAGGAAGAGATACTTGACATTGGCAAAGCTCTAGCAAATGAACTACACGATCTTTTGTGCTAGTCTTAGGATTGGGTCTTGTCCATCACATCATTCTCCTAATGATGTGATCCCGTTATCAACGACATCCAATGTCCATAGCCAGGAAACCATGACTATCTGTTGATCACAACGAGCTAGTCAATTAGAGGCTCACTAGGGACATATTGTGGTCTATGTATTCACACGTGTATTACGATTTCCGGATAATACAGTTATAGCATGAATAAAAGACAATTATCATGAACAAGGAAATATAATAATAATACTTTTATTATTGCCTCTAGGGCATATTTCCAACAGTCTCCCACTTGCACTAGAGTCAATAATCTAGTTCACATCGCCATGTGATTAACACTCACAGGTCACATCGCCATGTGACTAACACCCAAGAGTTTACTAGAATCAGTTGTCTAGTTCACATCACTATGTGATTAATACTCAATGAGTTTTAGGTTTGATCATGTTGCTTGTGAGAGAGGTTTTAGTCAACGGGTCCGAACCTTTCAGATCCGTGTGTGTTTTACAAATCTCTATGTCATCTCCTAGATGTAGCTACCACGCTCTATTTGGAGCTAATCCAAATAACTGTTCTACTTGGAGCTATTCTAAATTGTTGCTCCATTATATGTATCCGGTATCTCTACTCAGAGCTATCCGGATAGGTGTCAAGCTTGCATCGACATAACCCTTTACGACGAACTCTTTTACCACCTCCATAATCGAGAAAAATTCCTTAGTCCACTAATTTCTAAGGATAACTTTGACCGCTGTCCTGTGATCCATTCTTGGATCACTCTTGTACCCCTTGACTGACTCATGGCAAGGCACACTTCAGGTGCGGTACTCAGCATGGCATATTGTAGAGCATACGTCTAAAGTATAGGGGACGACCTTCGTCCTTTCTCTCTTTTCTGCCGTGGTCGAGCTTTAAGTCGTAACTTCGTACCTTACAACTCAGGCAAGAACTCCTTCTTTGACTGGTCCATCTTGAACACCTTCAAGATCATGTCAAGGTATGTGCTCATTTGAAAGTATTATTAAGCATTTTGATCTATCCTTATAGATCTTGATGCTCAATGTTCAAGTAGCTTAATCCAGGCTTTCCATTGAAAAACACTTTCAAAATAACCCTATATGCTTTCCAGAAATTCTACATCATTTCTGATCAACAATATGTCAACAACATATACTCATCAGAAATTCTATAGTGCTCCCACTCACTTCTTTGGAAATACAAGTTTCTCGTAAACTTTGTACAAACCCAAAATCTTTGATCATCATCAAAGCACACATTCCAACTCTGAGATGCTCACTCCAGTCCTTAGAAGGATTGCTGGAGCTTTGCATACTTATTAGCATCTTTTGGGATTGACAAAACCTTCCGGTTGTATCACATACAACCTTTCCTCAAGTATAACGTCGAGGAAACAATGTTTTGACATCCTATCTACAAGATTTCATCAATCATGCAGTAACTGCTAATCCAATTCCAACAGACTCTTAGCATCGCTACGAGTGAGAAAACCTCACCGTAATCAACTCCTTGAACTTGTCGGAAAATATCTTAACGACAAGTCGAGCTTTCTTAATGGTAATTCTTACCATCATTGTCTGTCTTCCTTTTAAAATCCATCCGTACCCAATGGCCTTACGACCATCAAGTATTTCTTCCAAAGTCATGGATCCGTTCTCGGATTTTATGGCCTCGAGCCATTTATCGGAATCCGGGCCCACCATTGCTTCTCCATAGCTCGTAGGTTCATTGTTGTCCAGCAACATGACTTCCAAGACAGGATTACGTACCACTCTGATGTAGTACGTATCCTTGTCATCCCACGAGGTTTGGTAGTGACTTGATCCGAAGTTTCATGATCAATATCATAAGCTTCCACTTCAATTGGTGTAGGTGCCACAGGAACAACTTCCTGTGCCCTGCTACACACTAGTTGAAGTGATGGTTCAATAACCTCATCAAGTCTCCACCATCCTCCCACTCAACTCTTTCGAGAGAAACCTTTCCTCGAGAAAGGACCCGATTCTAGAAACAATTCATATTGCTTTCAGATCTGAATTAGGAGGTATACCCAACTGTTTTGGGTGTCCTATGAAGATGTATTTTATCCGCTTTGGGTTCGAGCTTATCAATCCTGAAACTTTTTCACATAAGCGTCACAGCCCTAAACCTTTAAGAAACGACAACTTAGGTTTCTCCAAACGGTGTCGTCTCAACGGAATTATGTGGTGCCCTATTTAAAGTGAATGTGGTTGTCTCTAATGCCTAACCCATGAACGATAGTGGTAATTCGATAAGAGACATCATGGTACGCACCATATCCAATAGGGTGCAACTATGATGTTCGGACACACCATCACACTATGGTGTTCCAGGCGGTATTAATTGCGAAACAATTTCCACAATGTCTTAATTGTGTGCCAAAACTCGTAACTCAGATATCTCTATGATCATATCATAGACATTTTATCCTCTTGTCACAATGATCTTCTACTTCACTCTGAAATTATTTGAACCATTCAATAATTCAGACTTGTGTTTCATCAAGTAAATATTCTCAACATCTACTCGAATCATCTGTGAAGTAAGAACATAACGATATTCACTGCATCCCTCAACACTCATTGGACTGCACACATCAAAATGTGTTACTTCCAACAAGTTGCTATCTTGTTCCATCTTACTAAAAACGAGGCTTTTCAGTCATCTTGCCCATGTGGTATGATTTGCATATCTCAAGTGATTCAAAATCAAGTGAGTCCAAATGATCCATCTGCATGGAGTTTCTTCATGCGTATACACCAATAGACATGGTTCGCATGTCTCAAACTTTTCCAAAACGAGTGAGTCCAAAGATCCATCAACATGGAGCTTCTTCATGCGTTTTATACCATTATGACTTACATGGCAGTGCCACAAGTAAGTGGTACTATCATTACTATCTTATATCTTTTGGCATGAACATGTGTATCACTACGATCGAGATTCAATAAACCATTCATTTTAGGTGTAAGACCATTGAAGGTATTATTCAAATAAACAGAGTAACCATTATTCTCCTTAAATGAATAACCATATTGCGATAGACATAATCCAATCATGTCTATGCTCAACGCAAACACTAATCTCGATGGTAGAGGGAGCGTGTGATGCTTGATCATATCAACGTTGGAAACACATCCAACACATATCGTCATCTCACGTTTAGCTAGTCTCCGTTTATTCCGTAGCTTTTGTTTCGAGTTACTAATACTTAGCAACCGAACCGGTATCTAATACCCTGGTGCTACTAGGAGTACTAGTAAAGTACACATCAATACAATGTATATCCAATATACTTTTATCGACCTTGCCAGCCTTCTTATCTACCAAGTATCTAGGGTAATTCTGCTCCAGCGGCTATTCCCCTTATCACAGAAGCACTTAGTCTCGGGTTTGGGTTCAACCTCGGGTTTCTTCACTGGTGCAGCAGCTGATTTGCCGTTTCATGAAGTATCCCTTCTTGCCCTTGCCCTTCTTGAAACTAGTGGTTTCACCAACCATCAACAATTGATGCTCCTTCTTGATTTCTACTTTCGCGGTGTCAAACATCGCGAATACCTCAAGGATCATCATATCTATCCCTGATATGTTATAGTTCATCACGAAGCTCTAGCAGCTTGGTGGCAATGACTTTGGGGAAACATCACTATCTCATCTGGAAGATCAACTCCCACTCGATTCAAGTGATTGTTGCACTTAGACAATATGAGCACAAGCTCAACGATTGAGCTTTTCTCCCTTAGTTTGCAGGCTAAGAAAATCGTCGGAGGTCTTATACCTCTTGACATGGGCACGAGCCTGAAATCCCAATTTCAGCCCTCGAAACATCTCATATGTTCCGCGACGTTTCGAAAACGTCTTTGGTGCCTCTACTTAAACCATTTAATTGAACTATCACGTAGTTATCAAAACGTGTATGTCCGATGTTCGCAACATCGACAAACGACGTTGGGGTTCAGCACACTGAGCGGTGCATTAAGGACATAAGCTTTCTACTGATCGCATAATCGCTACTATCAACTTTCAACTATATTTTCTCTAGGAACATATCTAAACAGTGGAACTAAAGCGCGAGCTTACGACATAATTTGCAAAAGGTCTTTTGACTATGTTCATGATAATTAAGTTCATCTTATGAACTCCCACTTAGATAGACATCCCTCTGGTCATCTAATTGATCACATGATCCGAGTCAACTAGGCCGTGTCCGATCATCACGTGAGACGGACTAGTCATCATCGGTGAACATCTTCATGTTGATCGTATCTACCATACGACTCATGCTCGACCTTTCGGTCTCCGTGTTCCGAGGCCATGTCTGCACATGCTAGGCTCGTCAAGTTAACCCTAAGTGTTTTCGCTGTGTAAAACTGTCTTACACCCGTTGTATGCGAACGTAAGAATCCATCACACCCGATCATCACGTGGTGCTTAGAAGCGACGAACTGTAGCAACGGTGCACAGTTAGGGGAGAACACTTCTTGAAATTTTGTAAGGGATCATCTTATTTACTACCGTCGTCCTAAGCAAACAAGATGCATAAATATGATAAACATCACATGCAATCAAATAGTGACATGATATGGCCAATATCATTTTGCTCCTTTTGATCTTCATCTTCGGGGCTCCATGATCATCATCGTCACCGGCACGACACCATGATCTCCATCATCATGATCTCCATCATCGTGTCGTCATGAAGTTGTCACGCCAACGACTACTTCTACTTCTATGACTAACGCGTTTAGCAATAAAGTAAAGTAGTTTACATGGCGTTCTTCAATGACACACAGGTCATACAATAAATAAAGACAACTCCTATGGCTCCTGCCGGTTGTCATACTCATCGACATGCAAGTCATGAATCCTATTACAAGAACATGATCAATCTCATACATCACATATCATTCATCACATTCTTCTTGGCCATATCACATCACATAGCATACCCTGCAAAAACAAGTTAGACGTCCTCTAATTGTTGTTGCATGTTTTACGTGGCTGCTATGGGTTTCTAGCAAGAATGTTTCTTACCTACGCAATACCACAACGTGATATGCCAATTGCTATTTACCCTTCATAAGGACCCTTTTCATCGAATCCGTTCCGACTAAAGTGGGAGAGACTGGCACCCGCTAGCCACCTTATGCACCAAGTGCATGTCAATCGGTGGAACCTGTCTCACGTAAGAGTACGTGTAAGGTCGGTCCGGGCCGCTTCATCCCACAATACCGTCGAAACAAGATTGGACTAGTAACGGTAAGCATATTGAACAAAATCAATGCCCACAACTACTTTGTGTTCTACTCGTGCAAAGAATCTACGCAATAGACCTAGCTCTGATACCACTGTTGGGGAACGTAGCAGAAATTCAAAAAATTTCCTACGTATCACCAAGATCTATCTATGGAGAGACCAGCAACGAGTGGAAGGAGAGTGCATCTACATACCCTTGTAGATCACTAAGCGGAAGCGTTCAAGTGAACGGGGATGATGGAGTCGTACTCGTCGTGATTCAAATCACCGATGATCAAGTGCCGAACGCACGGCACCTCCGCGTTCAACACACGTACAGCCCGGTGACGTCTCCCAAGCCTTGATCCAGCAAGGAGAGAGGGAGAGGTTGAAGAAGACTCCATCCAGCAGCAGCACAACGGCGTGGTGGTGGTGGAGGAGCGTGGCAATCCTGCAGGGCTTCGCCAAGCACCGCGGGAGAGGAGGAGTACTTGTGAGAGGGGGAGGGCTGCGCCAGAACTTCGTGTTTAGCTCCCATGCGTCTCCTCACTATATATAGGGGTGGAGGGGCTGGTTTCTTGCCCTCCAAGTCCATTGGGGCGTTGGACAAGGTGGGAGGAAAGAAATCTCATTATTTCCTTCCCCACCGATTGTTATCCCCCCTTTTTAGGGATCTTGATCTTATCCCTTCGGGATATGATCTTATTCCTTCTAAGGGGGGATCTTGGTGCGCCTTGACCAGGGGTGTGGGGCCTTGCCCCCACTACCCACGTCCATGTGGGTCCCCCCATGCAGGTGGGCCCCACTCCGGAACCTTCTAGAACCTTCCCGGTACAATACCGAAAAATCTTGAACATTTTCCGGTGGCCAAAATAGGACTTCCCATATATAAATATTTACCTCCGGACCATTCCGGAACTCCTCGTGACGTCCGGGATCTCATCCGGGACTCCAAACAACATTCGGTAACCACATACAAACTTCCTTTATAACCCTAGCGTCATCGAACCTTAAGTGTGTAGACCCTACGGGTTCGGGAGACATGTAGACATGACCGAGACGTTCTCCGGTCAATAACCAACAGCGGGATCTGGATACCCATGATGGCTCCCATATGTTCCACGATGATCTCATCGGATGAACCACGATGTCAAGGACTTAATCAATCCCGTATTCAATTCCCTTTGTCTATCGGTATGTTACTTGCCCGAGATTCGATCGTCGGTATCCAATACCTTGTTCAATCTCGTTACCGGCAAGTCACTTTACTCGTTCCGTAACACATCATCCCGTGATCAACTCCTTGGTCACATTGCGCATATGATGATGTCCTATCGAGTGGGCCCAGAGATACCTCTCCGTTTACACGGAGTGACAAATCCCAGTCTCGATCCGCATAAAACAGTAGATACTTTCGGAGATACCTGTAGTGCACCTTTATAGTCACCCAGTTACGTTGTGACGTTTGATACACCCAAAGCACTCCTACGGTATCCAGGAGTTACACGCTCTCATGGTCGAAGGAAGAGATACTTGACATTGGCAAAGCTCTAGCAAATGAACTACACGATCTTTTGTGCTAGTCTTAGGATTGGGTCTTGTCCATCACATCATTCTCCTAATGATGTGATCCCGTTATCAACGACATCCAATGTCCATAGCCAGGAAACCATGACTATCTGTTGATCACAACGAGCTAGTCAACTAGAGGCTCACTAGGGACATATTGTGGTCTATGTATTCACACGTGTATTACGATTTCCGGATAATACAGTTATAGCATGAATAAAAGACAATTATCATGAACAAGGAAATATAATAATAATACTTTTATTATTGCCTCTAGGGCATATTTCCAACAATACATACATATACGGTCGCACAGGAGATAGTTCAATACTTGAACGCACAAGTATAAAAAGTCGTTACATTATAAACATGATCTCAAAAATCATACATATCATTTGAACATAACATCTTTCGAGCACTGCGACTCTATTAAACGAGCGCGCTGCAGGACTTCCTCAAAATAGTGCTCGGCGGGTAATCGGCTTTTGTCCGAACCCCGGGACACAACATCGGTGGCATCCATCTCCGCCCAGTATGTCTTAACACGGGCGAGAGCCATCTGTGCACCCTCTATGCATGCCGACCGCTTCATTGCCTCGATATGCGACACCGCCCCAAGGAATTGCTGCAACAAGCCAAAATAACTCTCCGGCTTGGGCCTTTCTGGCCACAGATGAGCCACCACATCCGTCATGGCAAGTCTGGACAACCTATTCAGCTCAGCCCACTCCACCAACTGATCAGTCAACGGAAGTGGACGCTCCGGACTATGGAATTGAGACCAGAAAAGCTCTTCCATTTCGTGATCCTTCTGGCTTCCGAAGTGCATGACTGCGTCCACCGCACTCGCCGCCAAATCCAGATAAGGATCCTCCGCACCACACAATTGGCCCAACTGAGCATACTTCGGATCCGTGAATTTCCTACGCAGCAGAAAGGGCTTTCCAGCCGCAATGTCTCCGGCCTGACGCAGTTCCTCCTTCATAGCCCGCATCGCACTACGGGCATCCTTGGCTTCGGCAACGGCCTTCTTCAGGTCCTCTTGCTCTGCTTGGCGTTCTCTTTCAAGAACCTCATAGCGGTCGGCAGCATCTTTTAATTTCATGGCCATTCTGGCCATCTCCTCCCTGCTTCGGCAGTGAGCAGCCTTTTCGGCTTTTAGCTCTTCCGCTGCCTTCGAGGCAGCCGCATCACTTTTCCTGGCTTGCTCCTTGGCTCGAGCAAGCTCTGCTCGAAGGTCTTCCACAGCAGCGGCACCATCTGCATCAAGCATACAAATTGTAAGGAACGGGCATCAGCTCCCTTACTAGGTGACCGCGGAGCAACCACCTACCTTGTGACTCGTCAAGTCATTTATTGACCAGCGTGATGTCCGCATCCACAACGTCGAGTTGCCGCTTCAGCTCGGCAACTCCATCAGTCCGGATGGCCACCGAACGTTCCGCCACCTGCATAGGAAAGGCGACATTCTATAACTGAGATTATGATCCTCGGCAAGCTGTCGCTTTCGACAGCATACCAAGTCTCAGGGGCTACTATCTATACAGGGCGCACTCCATGTGCAAAACTGTCAAAAGGTATGTCATTTTTTGCGTACCTCAAACCCCGTCAGCAAACTTCTGACGGCCTCATACAACCCGCTCTCGGCGGATGAGATCCTTTCAATCACCATACTCATTAATGTGCGGTGATCTTCTGAGATAGACGCCCTCTCGAGCAAATCCTGTAGCTCCACCGGCCGTACTCCAGTGGGTGCCGAACTCCCCGGCCCCGCCAGACTCAGGGAGACCCTCCATGACGACACCTCAGGGTCGTCCGACAGGGCGGCAGATGGAGGCGTTTCGCTCTCCATCATCTCCGAACGAAGGTCCCCCGAAGATGAGCTTTGCTAAGAAGGGCTGAGATCCGAACTGCAAGGTGAAAACTTCGGTTAACCTTAGAAATAAAGTAGGGATGTCCCCTATTACAAAAACCCCCCCTTTTTCACTTACGGCTCGCTGGAGGGCTGATTCCTTTGGGGAGACTGTGCGGCCGGGGCTTTTCCTGGCACAGGACATTCTGGTGATTTCTTTCCCCGCTTTAAGGCCTTGGCCTCCGGGTCTTCGGAAGCAGTCCTCTTCTCCCCCTGGAGGGAGGGACTCTCGATTCCCCCCTTACTGAAAGCCTCCTTGGCAGAGGTGGTAGTTTCCCTGTGCCCCCCTTTGCCCTCCTCCGAAGGTGCAACCTCCAACATTTTAATTAACACGGGATCCGGCGTGGTCTCAGGGAGGGGGGCTGGACACTGTATCAATTTTGCTTGCGCTATCCACTCCTATTCAAGGGATAGCTGGTTAAAAGGCAAACCCATGATAAATAAATGGACAATGTGTCCGGACACAGGGCTACTTACTTGAGTATCCGGGCGATTGCAGCTTAGGCCAGCGTCCTCGGTCAAGTCCAGACGCATCTCTTGTGACCCGAAGAACAGTTTGTACATCTCCACGGGTTTCAAACCCATGAAGTGTTGGAGAGCTCGCGGTCCCTCCGGATTAAATTCCCACAGGCGGAGGGGGCGACGTTTGCAGGGCAGAAGGCGCCGAATTACCATAACCTGTGTCACTACGACCAGATTGATCCCCCCTTCCTGGAGGTCTCGAATCCGGCCCTGCAACAGGGGTACGTCTTTGGACGGCCCCTAGTCAAGCCCTTTGTTGACCCATGATGTCAGCAGTTGTGAAGGGCCCAGGCGAAAGATGGGCGGCGGCCTCTGCCTGCTGCCCCAGGGAGCGGTGATATAGAACCACTAATGTTGCCACAAACCGAGCTCCTCCTGAAAAGAGCCCTCGGGCCATGGAGCATCGTCCCTCTTGCTTATAACCGCCCCGCCGCACTCTGCCTGATGCCCCTCAATCATCTTCGGCTCCACATTGAAGGTTTTGAGCCACAAGCCGAAGTGAGGGGTAGTGCGGAGGGAAGGCTTCGCAGACGACAATGAATGATGAGATGTGGAGGATGGACTCCGGAGCCAAGTCGTGAAATTCCAACCCATAGTAAAACATGAGCCCCCTCACGAAGGGATCCATTGGGAAGCCTAAACCCCGACGGAGGTGAGACACGAACACGACACTCTCGCCGAGCTCGGGAGTAGGAAAAACTTGCCCTTGGCCAGGCAACCTATGCGAAATCTTGTAGGTTAAGTACCTGGCGTCTCTCAGCTTGAGTACGTCCTCTTCCGTGACGGAGGAGGGCATCCACCGGCCTCGTAGATCGGAGCCGGACATTGTCGAAGGTCGAAAGTACCTGAATCTGGAGCCTTGGGTGTTGGAACTCGGGGCGAGGGGCGGATTCGATTGAGGGTTGAAGAAAAAGAACGGGCCTTGGTCTCACTATAAAGGGGGAGAATACCAAGAGCCGTCCCCGTGATCGTTTGGAACCCACCTTCGATGGAGGGGGCGTTGTCGTGGTTCTAAGTCTGACAGTAGAGTGGGGGTAGGTATCGAGAGGCAAGGTCCTAGCTATGGAGAGGTTGTAAACACAAGAGATGTACGAGTTCAGGCCCTTCTCGGAGGAAGTAAAAGCCCTACGTCTCGGGGCCCGGAGGCGGTCGAGTGGATTATGTGTATATGAATTACAGGATGCCGAACCTTTCTGCCTGTGGAGGGGGGTGGCTTATATAGAGTGCGCCAGGACCCCAGCCAGCCCACGTAATGAAGGGTTTAAGGTGTATTTAGTCCGGGGCGTTACTGGTAACGTCCCACATAAAGTGTCTTAACTATCATAAAGTCTACTTAACTACAGGTCGTTGCAGTGCAGAGTGCCTTTTGACCTCCTGGTAGTCGAGTGAGTCTTCGTGGTCGAGTCCTTCAAGTCAGTCGAGTGAGTCCCTCGTTGGTCGACTGGAAGGTGACCTCTTCTAAGGATGTCCTTGGGCAGGGTACTTAGATCAGGTCTGTGACCCTACCCTAGGTACATGACCCCATCATTAGCCCCCGAATGGATTGAGGCTTTGAGTGACGGAGGAGTTGATGCTGTTTCCGATTAACCTTTGCACACTGGTCGTGCGTTGTTCTGAACCAGAGAGTCTCTTCGTTGATAGTGAACAACTTGTCTTCAGTCGACTCGATCCATTCTTTTCTTTCGTCGAGTGATCTTTCAGGCTTCGTCGATTTCCGAGCGACGGATCGCAGGAAATCCCGCGCCTGACGGGCCGGTCTGCCGTTCGCGGATTCTGCGGGATGCGAAATTTGGGGAAACGTGCGAAGCGGAGCGGACCGCGGCGTTCAGATGGGACAAGACATAGACGCCTCGATCTCCGCGCCGCTTTCTTCGCCACGTATCCCGCCCGCGTAACAGTTCTAGGATATGATTAGATCTGCCGGGCCCACCTGTCACCCACTCGGAAGGGATCTTATAAATGCGCCCGGCGAGGGTTTTTGAACAGTGCCTCAGCATTCTCTCTCTGCCTCTTTCGTCTCCGCCCAACGCGCTTGCTCTCGCCTCCGCACCACTTCTCCTCACGCGCCCCGCCGGAAGCCATGGTCAAGGAGAAGACGGCGGCGCTGGAGCGCGCGAAGAAGGCATCGGCGACGGAGAAGGCGAAGGGGAGATCCACCAGCCGTGGTGGGTCTTCGTCCAGATCCCGCCTGCCGAAAGGCTGGGTCCAGGGAGATTGGATCCAGTCGACCATCACGGAGAAGGATCTCCTCGACATGGCCAACGAGGGTCTGATCCCCCATGGAGCTGCGAGGCTTCCGGGGAAAGAGTGGCAGCCCCAGCCGGAAGAGGGTGAGTGCGTGCTTCTGGCTACCCATGTCGACCGCGGATTCTCTTTGCCGCCGAGCATTTTCTTCCGTGGTTTCTTGAACTTTTTTGGAGCGCAACTCCACCACTTCACCCCGAATTCTATCGCCTATCTTGCCGCGTTTGTGTCCATGTGCGAGAGTTTTCTGGGCTGTCGACCGCACTGGGGCTTGTTCAAGCACATATTCACATGTCGCTCTCAAACTGTGAAGAAGGCGAGTCCAGGCGACGAAAGAACCCGAGTGGTCCAAATGTGTGGAGGTCTGGGGATCCAGGTGAGAAACAAGAGCACCTTCCCAGCCATGACATTTCCCGAGTCAGTCAGAGGCTGGCAGTCGACCTGGTTCTACTGCCAGGATGAGTCGACACCGGGGCAGTCGAGTGGACTCCCTCCATTTACCATGGACCGAGTGAACAAGCCCTCCTCTCTGAAGCTGATTCCGGAGGAGAAAGCTGACGTGAAGATGCTGATGGAGCGCGTAGTTCAGTTGGTTCGGGAGGGAGTGACGGGCATGGATCTCCTGGAAGTTTTCCTTAGGCGTCGAATCCAGCCTCTTCAGTTCCGGAGCCATTGCATGTGGTTATACTGTGGGACTGAGGATGTGACTCGGGTCAACCCAGAAGCAGTCGACGATGCCACTCTGGAAAGGTGGATGGCCGCTGTTACTGGGAACAAGGACAACCCTCGCGGGGCCAGAAGGATTCCTCCACTCGACTGCCACAGTGACCCAAACAAGGCATGTCTGCCCCACTTCCCGTTGTATTCTTGTCATATTTATTTCTGCTTTCTCTGCCGATCGGTCGACTGATCTTTGTCTTGTTGTCCCTCAGACCCTCACTGAACTGTACTCGATGCCCAACGGAGCGCAGGCTCCGACTGAGGAGGGAGAAGCGAGCGGGGGCGAGAGCCAGGAGGAGGAGTGGGACTCGGACGCCGCCGAGGCCGATGATGATGACGATGACGATGATGATGATGACGATGAGGACGGGGAAGAGGAGGAGGAGGAGGAGGTCGCACCACCGCGCTCGGAAAGGCGGTCGAAACTTGTCCATGACCCTGCGACTGAACACGGCGAGGGGGTCGCGACTGTTACACAGTCGACCAAGCGCCCTCGGACCACCTCTCCGGCGCCGACTGAAAAGGCGCCGAAGCAGCCTAGGGCGGCCCCGTCGAAGCCGACCAAGCACCTGCCGAAGATGAAGGTGTCCATCCCCACCATATCAGGGTAATCATGTTGCTTAAGTCTTCTTGTTTTGTGTGAACTTTATCTGTGGTTGGCGCTGGAGTTAGTCGACTGACTCTTTGGAGTTGCAGTGCTGCTACTTCTGAGACCTCGGCCCGGGCTGACGACCATGAGATGGAGGACGCAACAACCTCAAAACCTGGTACTATATTCTTAACACTGTCTTTAGTCGACTGACTCATGATCTAATCCTGATTCTTTTCTGTAGCTCCATCCAATGTTGTAATCACTCTCCCTGATGATGATGAAGATGAGGAACCGCTGAAGTACAGAAGGAGTAGGAAAGCGTCTGCCAGCAAGGTGACCCAGGATGTGACGGTGCCTGAGGCTCTGGTCGCGGAGGAGGCGAACACCACTCGACACACCGTGTCCTTCGCAGATCCACTGACGAGTGCTCCGCACCCCTCCCTCTTCACGACGCACCACATCCCAGAGGACCAAGCTGGCGCAGCGAAGGAGGCGATACGCCAGGCAGGGATCATGATGGAGTAATTGAAGACCATCCGGGATGCGAGCCAGGCAGCTTACGACGCCAGTTCCGCCCTCCAACGCAATGTTCAGGTCAGTCGACCACCATTTGTTCTGTTAGGATATGCTCTCAGAAACCTTTCTTTCCAGAATTTATAGTAGTCACCCACTGGGTGTGTCGAGTTAAACTCCGTGTTAGCGGGGGCACGCTGAGTGCACCCGCTGGGTGTAGTCCCCAAGGCTAAGGTCGACTGCGGGCAGTCGGCCTTAGGCTTTATAATTTCAGTCTTTCCGTCATTCGACTATGTCGAATCGATTTCGCAAATCGGTCGACTGGTCGACTCGGTCTTCGACTGGTCGATTAGTGGGGGCACGCTGAGTGCACCCACTGGGTGTAGTCCCCGAGACTGTGGTCGACTGCTGGGAGTCGATTACAGTCTTAAAGAAGATATGTTTTTTTTGAGGTCGACCGGTCGACTCTGTCTTCAAATAGGATTAGTGGGGGCACGCTGAGTGCACCCACTGGGTGTAGTCCCCAAGGCTAAGGTCGACTGCGGGCAGTCGGCCTTAGACTTTATAATTTCAGTCTTTCCGTCATTCGACTAAGGCGACTGGATTTCGCAAACCGGTCGACTAGTCGACTCTGTCTTCGACTGGTCGATTAGTGGGGGCACGCTGAGTGCACCCACTGGGTGTAGTCCCCGAGACTACGGTCAAATGCTCGTATTCGGCTGTAGTCTTAGAAACGCGTGATTTTTCCTTTTTCACTCAGAAGTGAATTATATTTGACATTTTAGTCGATTGGTTCTTTGCAGAACTCCTGTGATCTTGTGGCTCGCTACTCTGAGCTGGAAAACAAGCACATTCAGCTCGAGCTGAATTTGAAGCTGGTTCAGGAGAATCTGAAGAAGGCAAAGGAGGAGACCGAAGGTATGTTTGGTGAGACCTTGACGACTGCTTTTTCCCTTTATTTGTTTCAAAATCTGATCTTGCTGTAACTTGCAGGTAAGGTGAGGGAGGCCCAACGGAAGAAGGACCTTGAACTAGCTGAGAAGATCAAGCTTGTTGACGAGAAGTTAGCTTCATTCGCCAAGCTTGAGCAAGAAAATGCCAATCTGAACGCTGCTCTTGGGAAGAAAAAAGATCTGGAGGCCTTCCTGAATGGTCTTGCCAAGAAGCTGTTTCTTATGCTTGAAGGTAAATCTCTATGCTCGGCGATCATTTCCAACCGTGGTTTTTCCATTCGACCATCGCCTTGACTCGGTGATCGTCCTTGCAGAATTTTGTCAAAACTTTGAAGAAGAGACTAGCCGGCTGGAACCAAACCTTGACCCCGTCAATTCTCCGATGGATGACGAAGTTGCCATGAATGTTTTCCGACTGGAGTCCCGTGTTGCAGCTGTCGTGGACTATCTTGCAAGGCTGAAGGTCTCCACATCTCGCATCGAATCGACGCTCTGGCCCGGGGAGACACTTCAGAACGACCTCGAGTCGCTGATGGCTCGCTTGAACACGATCCCTGGTCGAGTGCAGGAGTGGAAAAAGTCCTTGGCTCGGTGCGGTGCAGATGTTGCTCTGTGTCTGGCCCGAGTCCACTGCAAAGATGCGCGAGAAGACAAGCTGGCGGCCCTCCGGGTGGCCAACACCAAGAAACACGACTTCAGGTCCTTTATGGAAACTTTCCTTGCGGCTGCCACTCGGATCGCAGATGGAATTGATCTTGATGAGTTTGTTGCACCTTCCAGCCCTCCACAGGAGGGGTAAAAAACTTCTTCTAAACTCGACGCTTTAAATTTGCCTCGGTATGCCGAGTGGAGTTGTAACCGATAAACCTTAACGGGCTTAGCGCCTAAGCACTTTCGGTTCCTTTAGGTATCGATCCGAACTTGAATTTGGTGTTTGAATATGATTGCTTTTGGCTCCAAATGCCTTTTGCAGGTTCAAAGCGGGGCGCTTACTGCAATCGACTTATTCCTTAGTCCACTTAGGCGAGCGTTGGGCTGCAGCTAAGCCCCCGAGTGAGAGGTTTGCTCTTCACTCGGTAGGAATTTTGATAACTTAGGCGAGTACTTGGACTGCAGCTAAGCCTCCGAGTGAGAGGTTTGCTCTTCACTCGGTAGGATTTCTGATAACTTAGGCGAGCGCTGGGCTGCAGCTAAGCCCCCGAGTGAGAGGTTTGCTCTTCACTCGGTAGGATTTCTGATAACTTAGGCGAGCGCTGGGCTGCAGCTAAGCCCCCGAGTGAGAGGTTTGCTCTTCACTCGGTAGGAATTTTGATAACTTAGGCGAGTACTTGGACTGCAGCTAAGCCTCCGAGTGAGAGGTTTGCTCTTCACTCGGTAGTATTTTTGACAACTTAGGCGAGCACTGGGCTGTAGCTAAGTCCCCGAGTGAGAGGTTTGCTCTTCACTCGATAGGATTTCTGATAACTTAGGCGAGTACTTGGACTGCAGCTAAGCCTCCGAGTGAGAGGTTTGCTCTTCACTCGGTAGGATTTTTTATAACTTAGGCGAGTACTTGGACTGCAGCTAAGCCTCCGAGTGGAAGTCTGGCTTACCACTCGGTAGGATTTTATTTAATCTTAGGCGAAATGGATTCGCAGCTAAGCCTCCGAGTGGGAGTCTGACTCACCACTCGGAGGATTTTTACAAACTTAGGAGAAACGGATTCGTGGCTGTCACCCACTGAGTGGAAATTTTATTGGACAAAATAAAAAGTGACAAAAATTATGGAGGAACTATGACACTATTATTTTGAGGTCCATGGACTACAGAAGTACTTTATTGCAACTCATCTGAGTGATTAAATTTAAGTGTAAAATGGGCGGAGTAGTTCCGCGTTCCAAGCTCGGGGCTCGTCGATATTATGCTTGACGTTGTAAAGACGGTACGCCCCGTTGTGGAGAACTTTGGTGACGATGAAGGGTCCTTCCCAAGAAGGAGCAAGCTTGTGTTGTTTCTTCTGATCCACTCGGAAAACTAAATCTCCTTCCTGGAAGGCTCGACCCCTCACATTTCTGGCGTGGAAACGACGCAAATCTTGTTGGTAGATGGTCGATCGGATCAGAGCCATCTCCCTTTCTTCCTCTAAAAGGTTGACTGCGTCCTGCCGCGCTTGTTCAGCTTCTGCTTCGTTGTAGATTTCAACTCGAGGAGCATTGTGGAGAAGATCACTCGGCAAGACTGCTTTAGCTCCGTAGACCAAGAAGAATGGGGTTCTTCCGGTCGAACGATTAGGTGTGGTCCACAGTCCCCAAAGCACCGAGGGAAGTTCGTCGACCCAAGCTCCAGCTGCATGCATGAGATCACGCATTAGTCGGGGTTTCAATCCCTTGAGAATCAGGCCATTGGCTCGCTCTGCTTGTCCATTCGACTGCGGATGAGCGACTGAAGCGTAGTCGACTCGCATGCCCTGAGAGTTACAGAAATCTCTGAATTCCTCCGAGTCAAAGTTCGACCCATTATCCGTAATGATGCTGTGCGGGACTCCATATCTGAATATTAGTTCCCTGATGAAGCTAACAGCAGCACCGGCGTCAAGGCTCTTGATTGGTTTAGCCTCAATCCACTTGGTGAATTTGTCGGCTGCCACCAGTACATGCGTGAAGCCACTTCACCCTGTTCTCAAAGGACCGACCATGTCCAACCCCCATACTGCGAAAGGCCAGACGAGTGGGATGGTCTTCAGAGCCGATGCAGGCTTGTGCGACATATTCGAGTAGAACTGACATCCCTCGCACTTATCCACTATTTCCTTTGCCATCTCATTCGCCTTTGGCCAGTAAAATCTAGCTCGGTAGGCTTTGGCCACGATGGTCCGAGAGGACGCATGATGACCACAGGTTCCTGAGTGGATATCATTAAGGATGATTCGACCTTCTTCTGGTGTTATGCACTTCTGACCAACTCCAGTCGCGCTTTCTCTGTATAATTGTCCTTTGATTACGGTAAAGGCCTTAGATCAACGGACGATCTGTCGAGCCTCTTCCTCATCCTCCGGGAGCTCTTTTCTCAGGATATACGCGATATATGGAACTGTCCAGTCGGGAATGACCACCAAGACCTCCATGACCAAGTCGACCACTGCTGGGACTTCAACCTCAGTCAGATCTGTGGCACTCTTGGGCTGTGGAGCTTCTTCGGTGAAAGGATCTTCTTTGAGTGACGGAGTGTGTATATGCTCCAAGAACACACCACTCGGAATGGCTTCTCTCTTGGAACCTATCTTTGCTAGATCATCAGCCGCTTGATTTTTCAGTCGGGGTATATGATGGAGCTCCAACCCCTCGAACTTCTTTTCCAGCTTCCTCACTGCACTGCAGTATCCAGTCATGGCTGGGCTTCTCACGTCCCACTCCTTCATCACTTGGTTGACCACTAAGTCCGAGTCGCCATAGACCATCAGGCGACGGACGCCGAGTGAAATGGCCATGCGCAATCCGTATAAGAGGGCCTCATATTCTGCCTCATTGTTGGAGGAATCAAAGTGAATCTGGAGCACATATCTGAGCTTATCTCCTCTGGAGGAAACCAGGACAACCCCAGCACCGGAACCATTCAACATCTTAGAGCCATCAAAGAACATGGTCCAATGCTCCGAGTGAACTTCAGTCGGCTGCTGCTGTTCAATCCACTCGGCGAGGAAATCTGCTATTGCCTGGGACTTAATGGCTTTCTTTGCCTCAAACTTGATATCAAGGGGAAGAAGTTCAATCGCCCATTTAGCCACTCGACCAGTTGCATCTCTGTTGTGCAAAATCTCTGATAGTGGAGCGTCGCTGACGACTGTGATGGAATGATCAGAGAAATAATGAGCAACCTTCTTTGTGGTCATGTATATTCCATACACAAGCTTCTGATAATGAGGATATCTCTGCTTGGATGGAGTCAAGACTTCAGACAAATAATACACTGGGCGCTGAACTTTGAGAGCTTTTCCTTCTTCTTCCCGCTCGACCGTAAGCACAGTACTGACGACTTGTCCTGTGGCTGCGATATAGAGCAGCAGAGGCTCTTTGCTGATTGGAGCAGCAAGCACCGGCTGGGTGGAGAGCAGAGCTTTTAGCTCGGCAAATGCTGCATCAGCTTCTGGAGTCCACTCGAACTTGTCTGCCTTCTTCATCAGTCGGTAAAGAGGCAATGCCTTTTCACCGAGTCGTGAGATGAATCCACTTAATGCGGCCAAGCATCCAGTAAGCTTCTGGACATCGTGCACTCGCACAGGGCGTTTCATTCGGAGAATAGTGCCGATCTTCTCTGGATTAGCGTCGATTCCTCGCTCGGAAACGAGAAAACCGAGTAACTTGCCACCAGGAACTCCAAATGTGCACTTTGATGGATTGAGCTTGATATCATACCTTCTGAGGTTGGCAAATGTTTCGGCGAGGTCAGCGAGCAGGTCGGAACCTTTTCGTGACTTGACGACGATATCATCCATATACGCTTCCACATTCCGACTGATTTGAGTGAGAAGACACTTCTGAATCATTCGCATAAATGTGGCTCCGGCATTCTTGAGGCCGAATGGCATGGTGATATAGCAGAAGCACCCGAATGGAGTGATGAAAGCTGTTTTTACCTCGTCGGGTCCGTACAGACGGATCTGGTGGTACCCGGAGTAGGCGTCTAGAAAAGACAGTCTCTCGCATCCCACGGTCGAGTCAACAATTTGATCTATGCGAGGGAGAGGAAAATGATCTTTCGGGCAGGCCCGGCTGATGTGCTTTAAATCAATGCACATTCGGAGTGATTTGTCCTCCTTAGGAACCATGACAACATTAGCGAGCCACTCGGAGTGGTATATCTCTCGGATAAATCCTGCCGCCAACAGTCGAGCCACTTCCTCACCAATGGCTTTTCTCTTCTGGACGGCGGACCGCCGAAGATGCTCTTTGACTGGTTTTGCAGATGAGTCGACTCTTAGGCGATGCTCAGCCAGTCCCCTGGGAACACCTGGCATGTTAGTGGGCTTCCATGCAAAAATGTCCCAGTTCTCACGGAGGAACTGGATGAGCGTTTCTTCCTATTTCGGGTCGAGTGTTGTGGAGATGTGGGTCGGAGCTGCATCGAGGTCGGTCGGGTGAATGTGAACAGGCTTTGTCTCACCGGACGACTGAAATGCAGACTCTGTGGCGGGTTTCTTGGATCGCAGCAAATCACTCGGATCTGCGTTTTTCTTGTATTCTTCGAACTCGACCGCTGTCACCTGGGAATCGGCAATCTTTGAGCCCTTCTGAAAGCACTCTTCTACCTTTTTCCGATCACCGGTGACAGTGATCACTCCTTTGGGGCCGGGCATCTTCAATTTGAGGTACACGTAACATGGTCGAGCCATGAACCGTGCATAAGCTGGTCTCCCCAAAATGGCATGATATGCACTTTGAAAATCCACGACCTCAAACGTCAACTTCTCTTTGCGAAAATGTTTCGAATCACCAAACACCACGTCTAGAGCTATTTGGCCGAGTGACTCGGCTTTCTTCCCTGGTATAACTCCATGAAAGCTCATGTTACTGGTGCTCAGTCGGGACATCGGAATGCCCATTCCTTTCAGCGTGTCTGCATACAACAAATTCAGCCCACTACCACCGTCCATCAGCACTTTTGTCAGTCGAGTGCCTTCGACAACTGGATCGACCACCAAAGCTTGCCTCCCAGGGGTGGCAATATGAGTCGGGTGATCAGATTGGTCGAATGTGATGGGTGTTTGGGACCATCTCAGATAATTCGCTTTTGCTGGGGCGACCATGTTCACCTCTCGGTTAATGACTTTCAATCGACTCTTGCTTTCCACATCTGCAAAGATCATCAGAGTGGAGTTGATATGTGGATATCCTTCCTCACTGTCCTCCTTGTCTGCGGGCTTGTCCGACTCCTTCTCCTTGTCCTTAGACTGTTTTCCCTGAAACTGCTGGATCAGGAGTCGACATTGGCGAGTGGTATGCTTCGGGTAGATGATATTCCCCTCTTCGTCTTTCTTCGTGTGGATGTGACATGGCATATCCATCATGTCGTTCCCTTCCTTATCCTTTACCTTCTTAGGGTTCCAGGATCCTTTTGGTTTCCCTTTAAACTTTCCCTGAGTCACGGCCAGAGCCTCTCCAGGAGCTGCCGGTTCAGCCTTCCGCTTCTGTTTCCGACTGGTGTTTCCCTTTTCCGACTGACTCGGCTTGTGCTTGCCGCTTCGGAGTCGGTCTTCTTCTTCGCCGTTGGCGTACTTGGTAGCAATCTCCATCATCCGACTCAAGGTCATGTCACCGGTTCGACCAAATTTCAAACTCAATTCTCTATTCTTGACACCATCCTTAAAGGCGCAGACTGCCTGATGATCAGACACATTCTCCACAGTATGGTGCAAAGTGATCCATCTCTAAATATACTCCCTGAGAGTCTCATTGTTCTTCTGTACGCAGACTTGCAGCTCCGTCAATCCAGCCAGTCGCTTGCAAGTTCCTTCAACCGTTCTGATGAACACTCGGGACAGATCTTCCCAAGTGTAAATGCTGCTAGGAGGTAATTGAGTCAACCATGCCCTGGCAGAACCTTCCAGCATGAGGGGCAAATGCTTCATGGCCACCTCGTCGTTCCCACCACCAATCTGAACCGCCACTCGGTAGTCTTCAAGCCAAGTTTCAGGCTTAGACTCACCAGTGAACTTGCTGACTCCTGTTGCCAACCTGAAATTGGGAGGGATAACTGCGGCTCTGATAGCTCTGCTGAAACATTCAGGACCAGAAACATGCACTCGACTGCTTGTGGGCGCATCTCTGTCGAGTCCACCTCGATGGGCTCTGTTCCGGTCGACTAAGCCTTGCACGATAATGGATCGCGCATCAAAGCCTGGTTCTCTGGGGTCGACTGGAACTCTTCGCCCCGCACTGAGCTGACGTCTATCATCCTGCTGCCGAGGAGCGTAAGACCCACCCCTCGGAGGGGAATTGGGCACTCGACGCCTATCATCTCGGTCGAGTTGGTCACCATATTGGTCTCGCCGATTCTCGCGCCCTTCACGCCGCGGAGGCGATCTGGGGCTATGAGCCGACTGAACCGTATTCGCAGCAACGAATCGACTGTGAATTCTGTTGCGCGACTGCGACACGGCCGAATTCTGATCTCCTGTTGCCCGGAGCAGATCCCTGATCTGCATCAAGCCTCTGCCAGCTTCCGACTGAGAGGGATGGATGGACTCTGCTATACGGGTCACAGCTGCTAAATTCTGGATTGGGGTTCGATATACCTATGTCGGCGGGAAGAGTTGACGTCGACTGGTGTCGGGAACTCGTTGCCGCGCGCGCTCATCGAGTGCTCGCTGAAGATTCTCCAGTCGAGTAAGTTCGGCCAAATTGGCTAAACGAGCCTCCTCCAAGGCGCGAGCCTCGGGGGTTTCTCCTGCGATGGGAGTACGCAGGACATCCACGTTCCTGCGGCGAAGTTCCTCTCTTTGCAGAGAGTCGAGTGGCTCGGGCTGGTACTCTTCGTGGTCTCTTGCGGGGTCGCCTCCGTCGCCTGCCCCACCATCACGGGCGAAGCCAGGGGGACTGCGGGGCCCGTCGACCATCAGGATTTCCGCCGCTGGATCACTGCTATCGCACTCGGATGCAGTCTCTACGGAGCCAGTCGAACAGGCCGTAGAGAGATTCGTCGGGCTCAATTGCCGCAACTTGGGTGGTGGTCGTCTGGCGAGCCACCGCGTGCCTCACCCACCGCTGAAGCATTGACTGGCCCGAGCGCTTGCGCTGGCGGGAGACCGGGAGGGTGGTCGATGGGGGAGTCGACCGATACGGAGTCGACGGTTTCCGCAGAAGAACGCCACGGACACATGCGCCAAAATGCGTCGCACCGCGGATGGGGAGCGCATCGACGTCGAGTGGAGCCTCCTGGAGCCAGGCGGAGTCGTCGGCGACGAAGGTGAGAGCACCGAGACGGATCTCTCGACCCTCAACCAAAACTCTAGCAGTCATCATGATGAAAGTACTCGGAAGAACCGCAACTTCTCCACAAAATCGCTAAAACACCTGCCCCACGGTGGGCGCCAACTGTCGTGGTTCTAAGTCTGACAGTAGAGTGAGGGGTAGGTATCGAGAGGCAAGGTCCTAGCTATGGAGAGGTTGTAAACACAAGAGATGTACGAGTTCAGGCCCTTCTCGGAGGAAGTAAAAGCCCTACGTCTCGGGGCCCGGAGGCGGTCGAGTGGATTATGTGTATATGAATTACAGGATGCCGAACCTTTCTGCCTGTGGAGGGGGGTGGCTTATATAGAGTGCGCCAGGACCCCAGCCAGCCCACGTAATGAAGGGTTTAAGGTGTATTTAGTCCGGGGCGTTACTGGTAACGTCCCACATAAAGTGTCTTAACTATCATAAAGTCTACTTAACTACAGGCCGTTGCAGTGCAGAGTGCCTTTTGACCTCCTGGTAGTCGAGTGAGTCTTCGTGGTCGAGTCCTTCAAGTCAGTCGAGTGAGTCCCTTGTTGGTCGACTGGAAGGTGACCTCTTCTAAGGATGTCCTTGGGCAGGGTACTTAGATCAGGTCTGTGACCCTACCCTAGGTACATGACCCCATCAAGCGTGGCAACGAGCGCGGTTGGGTTACCAAAGTCCGTATTAATGAGAATCCCGGAATAAGGGGAACACGATCTTTACTTCGACAAGACATGCCAAGGAAACCGCTTCGCTAAACGCGCTGAGGTGGTACAATAAAAACAATTCGAGTAAAGGCTTGGTAGTGGTGTGATGTCACGCCACAAAATACGTCAGCAGATTGAACTTGTGTAAATATTACTCTCTCTATGGTGGTATGAGGAATTTATTTTGCAGAGCCGGACAGTATCCTGGTGTTCACAATCTTTTATGAATTATTCGGAGGAGGAACCCGCCTTGCAATGTCGAAGACAATATGCGCGCCGGACTCGTCGTCATTGAAGCCTAGTTCAGGGGCTACTGAGGGAGTCCTGGACTAGGGGGTGTCCGGATAGCCGAACTATCATCATCAGCCGGACTCCAAGACTATGAAGATACATGATTGAAGACTTCGTCCCGTGTCCGGATGGGACTTTCCTTGGCGTGGAAGGCAAGCTTGGGGATACGGATATGTAGATCTCCTACCATTGTAACCGACTCTGTGTAACCCTAGCCCTCTCCGGCGTCTATATAAACCGGATGGTTTTAGTCCGTAGGACGAACAACAATCATACCATATGCTAGCTTCTAGGGTTTAGCCTCCTTGATCTCGTGGTAGATCTACTCTTGTAATACCCACATCATCAATATCAATCAAGCAGGACGTAGGGTTTTACCTCCATCAAGAGGGCCCGAACCTGGGTAAAACATCGTGTCCCTTGTCTCCTGTTACCATCCGCCTAGACGCATAGTTCGGGACCCCCTACATCGTGTCCCTTGTCTCCTGTTACCATCAAGCAGGCAGGCAAGCTAATTGCTGAAAACAACGATAAGGGGCTGCATAGCAATCACGAGGAGGAGACCCGACCGCCAAACAATAGAGGACAGAAGGGTTTCCCCCCACAAGTGCGGACGGTGAACATGATATACGCAACCCACATACCCAAAAGGGAGCTGAAGCGTGCACTCAGGGACATATACGCGATGGAGCCAGTCGCCCCGAAGTTCAACCCATGGTCCTCCTGCCCGATCACTTTTGATCGAAGGGACCACCCCACCAGCATCCGCCACGGCGGATTCGCCGCATTGGTTTTAGACCCAATCGTCGATGGATTTCACCTCACCAGAGTCCTGATGGACGGCGGCAGCAGCCTGAACCTGCTTTATCAGGATACAGTGCACAAAATGGGCATAGACCCCTCAAGGATTAAACCTACAAAGACGACCTTTAAAGGCGTCATACCAGGTGTAGAGGCCAATTGTACAGCTCAGTTACACTGGAAGTGGTCTTCGGATCCCCGGATAACTTCCGAAGCGAGGAGTTAATCTTCGACATAGTTCCGTTCCGCAGCGGCTATCAGGCTCTGCTCGGACGTACCGCGTTTGCAAAGTTCAACAAGGTGCCGCACTAGGCATACCTCAAGCTCAAGATGCCAGGCCCTCCAGGAGTCATCACGGTCAACGGAAACACTGAACACTCTCTCCGAACGGAGGAACATACAGCGGCTCTCGCGACAGAAGTACAGTGCAGCCTCTTAAGGCAATTCTCGAGTCCGGCTGTTAAGCGACCGGACACGGCTAAACGCACCCGGAGTAACCTACAACAAGACCACCTGGCACGTTCCAAGCACGCGTAGCAATGCGGCCCCAACCCCAGCCCCTGCAAAATTGCAAGACTGGTCCTTCGCGTACATCATTACGCTCTGGAGATACCATGGGCATAGGGGGAGGGGCACGACCACGATAGGCCCAGAATGCGGCTTAACCACACCAGGGGCTCTCAAGTGTGTCATTCTTTTTTTTCTATTTTTCTTTTCTTTACCCACAGGACTCCGTTCATCAGAGGCCCTGTCTGGCAGTAGACCTGCCAAACTCACGATGCAACAGCCAGGGAAGGAGAAAGGCTACGACGAATATCCAGGTGGTCTCCATTACGAGCATTAAATCTGTTTTATACACCGTTCCGCAGCCTACCCCTGGAGGGGGACATGTTTAATAGTCCCATCCCTTGCTTATCGCACCATTTGTATCATTCTGCATTCACAACAGTATTTCTTGAATAAACAATGCAACACCTTTTTGCTTATCATTGCATTTCTTTCTTATACATACGTTCATTTATGACATGTTGCATCCGTACACTTTGGTACGGCTAAATACACCAGGGGCTTATGTTTCCCGCATCATGGTGTGATAAGTCCGAACACTCTCACAAGTGCGGCACCCCGAACTTATAGCATTATATGCATCGGCTCCGAATCATGTCTTGGGTCAATAGTTGGGTTTGCCCGGCTCCCATGTTTTGGTACCTTACGTTCCGTTGTATCGGCTAAGGTAGCACTGTGAGAACCACTGCGATTGCGCCCCAGTTGAGCTGGGCGAGCGCCTCAGTGGAGAAAGCTAAAACTGACCGTCATGATGAGGCGAGAGCCGGTCGCTGTTCGAGAGGTTTTTTTCGAGTCCCTAAAGACTTATGCCGCTTAGAGAGAGGAACCGCCTTTGTCCGGCCCAGGCGTGGATAGCGCCCCAAATTCGGCCTTCCGGACACTAGGGGCTTCACCGAAATTTAAAATTATAGAATTCTATGGCTAAGTGAGAGTGTTCAAGCATTATAAGTCCGGTTGCCTGGTTCGTTGTGTTGAGCGCCTCCCTAGATGGACCCAAAAATGGGAACAAGAGTGCTCAAATTTATCCCGAACACCCCAGCACTCGTGGCATGGGGGCTGAAGCCGACGACTTGCCATCTCTCATATTTGATAAACGGCCGCACAGAAGGTAATATTTTAAATTAACAAGCGTTGCTTAGCGCATATGAACAAAGTTTTCAGCACACAGGATAACAAAATACGAGTCTACTCAAATATTACATCTTTGGAGCACTCACCCGCAATAATGCGGGCACCCTTCAGGACACTCTTATAATACATCTCGGGCGTGCGATACTCCTTTCCCGGCGGTGGCGCGTCCGTCATAACCTTCTCAGCATCCATCCTGCCCCATTGCACCTTTGCGCGAGCAAGGGCCCGACGGGCACCTTCAATACAGGCGGAATGCTTGATGACTTCAACCCATGGACAAGCATCCACGAGCCGCCGTACCAGGCCGAAGTAGCTCCCAGACATGGCCTCCTTGGGCCACAGCTGAACTATGAGGCCCTTCATGGCCTGTTCGGCCACCTTGTGGACCTCGACTAGCTGCTTTAGCTGGTCGCTAAGGGGCACCGGATGTCCGGCCTCAGCATACTGAGACCAGTAGACCTTCTCCGTCGAGCTCCCCTCCTCGGCCCTATAGAAAGCGGCAGCATCGGACACGCTGCAGGGCAGATCTGCGAACGCTCCTGGAGAGCTCCGAATTCGGGTAAGTGATAGGTAATTCACACTCACATGCTTACTTTGCATGAAAAATGCCTTACCCGCCGCTATTTTCTTCAACGCCTCGATTTCCTGGAGGGCCTTGTAGGCTTCGGCCTTAGCGGCTTTGGCACTCTCAACAGCCGATGCAAGCTCGGACTCTCGAGTCTCCGAGTCGCGCTCCAAACTCTCATGTTTTTCCACGAGAGCCTGGAGCTCTTGCTGTACCTCCTCCACCCGCGCCTCCTACTTCTCTCGCTCGGTGTGCTCCATGGCCACATTACGTTCGGCCGCGGACACCACCTCCTTCAGGGTCGCCACCTCGTTCATGGCCCCTGCAATACCCATGTTATCCTTGTCATTCTTCTTGCAACCAAATCCTTTTCTGTAAGGTACAATTTTAAAGGTGTTACTCACCTTCCTTGTCCTCGAGCTGCTTCTTGGCACGGCCGAGCTCGTTCTCGGACCGCTCGAGGCTTTGCTTCAAAGTATTGACCTCCGCAGTCAGTGCGGCAGAGGTCAGCAGCACAGCCTGCAATCCCATATTGACATATTTTTTATGACTCCTGCGTATATCTTTTTAGATCCTCAGTCCGGCTTTTCTTTCCGAACACCGAACCGAGCATCAGGGGCTACTGTATATGCGGTACTATTATACATATATCAAAATTCTTACCTCAAAGCTTGTTAGAAGGCCGTTGTGGGCTTCGGTCAGCCCGCTCTTGGCAAGCTGAATCTTCTGAATCACCGCACTCATGACGGTGCGGTGTTCCTCTTTGATGGAAGCGCCATTGAGCGCCTCCAGCAAGCTATCCAGCGCCTCCGGTTGGACGGAGGCCGCCAGCGTCACGGTCTTGCCCTTCTTACGAAGGGGCCGCCCGCCGGACTCTGGAGCCACTACAGGTTCCGGTGCGGAGTCCGGTGCAAAGTCCGGGAGGTTGCCCTACGGCACCTTCGGGGCCTCCTCCTCCTGGCGGGTCCCTTCCCGGGATCCCACCTCGGCATCATCCGCATCACGGGGGGAGGAGGCGGTCGGAAGGGAATCCATATCCGACGCACCCAAGGACCCGCTCGACGAAGCGGGAAGATCATCCTTGGGCGGACTTCAGGGTTGTATGCAGCATTAGAAAGACACCATGTGGCGAAAAGAAAAAGCATGAAGTTATTCGGGAGTCCGAATACTTACGATCTCGCCAGGGGCTTGGCCCTTGGAGGCCAGTCCTCGTCGTCATCGCCGGCGTTGGCAGAGCAGTCCGGGGGAAGAGTCCTTCCCTTCTTGGACCCTTCGGCCTCCCTCGTTGGGGAGGCCTTCCTTTTCTTCCCTCCCCCCACTAGGGGAGAGGCCTCTTTCTTCTCCTCCTCGCCTTCGTGGGAGGAGTCTGCCTCGGTGTCATCGCCCGATGACACCTGAAAACAGGAACTCTTTCGAGTGCCCGTGGCCTTCTTCTTGGCCTTCTTCTTCGGCACCACATGGGGTGCCGGAGCCAGCAGCCCCGTTAAACAGGCGTCAGCAGGGTCTTCTGGCAAAGGGGCCGGACAGATAGTCTGCTCGGCCTTCTTCAGCCAGTCCTGTCAAAGGAGGGGGAGTTTAGATCCCGCATAGAGTCAAACTATGGAAAACAAGTGCCCCGTAAAGGGCAAAATCGCTTACCTCGCTAGCCGGACGCTGCGAGATGAATCTGCGATCTTCGGTAGCGGATGCGGGAGCCTCGGCGCCCTTAAACAGCACCCTCCAGGCCTCTTCGTACGTAGTGTCGAAGAGCCCGCTCAAAGTCTGGTGCTGCGCCGGATCGAACTCCCACATATTGAAGTCCCGTTGTTGGCATGGGAGAATCCGGCGGATGAGCATGACCTGGACTACGTTGACGAGCTTGAGCTTCTTGTTCACTAGCTTTTGGATGCAGGCTTGAAGTCCGGTCAGCTCCTCCGAAACACCCCATGTCCAGCCACTCTCTTTCCAAGAGGTGAGCCGTATGGGGATGCCAGATCTGAATTTGGGGGCCGCTGCCCATTCAGGGTCACGCGGCTCGGTGATGTAGAACCACCCCGATTGCCACCCCTTAATGGTTTCCACGAAGGTGCCCTCTAGCCAAGTAACGTTGGGCATCTTGCCCACCATGGCGCCTCCGCACTCCGCTTGGATGCCCTTCACAACCTTCGGCTTGATACTGAAGGCCTTGAGCCACAAGCCGAAGTGGGGCTGGATGCAGAGGAAGGCCTCACACACGACGATAAACGCCAAGATGTTGAGGATGAAATTCGGGGCCAGATCATGGAAATCCAGGCCGTAGTAGAACATGAGCCCACGGACAAAGGGATGGAGTGGGAAGCCCAGTCCGCGGAGGAAATGGGAAAGGAATACTACCCTCTCATGGGGCCTAGGGGTGGGGATGAGCTCCCCCTTGTCGGGGAGCCGGTGCGCGATGTCGCTGGACAGATATCCGGCGCTGCGCAGCTTCTGGATGTGCCCCTCCGTAACGGAGGAGGCCATCCACTTGTCTCCCGCTCCGGACATAGTTGGAGAATGTTGAGGTGAGATGTGCGGACTTGGGCGCTGGAGCTCGAGTTCACGGACATGGATAAGCAAAGGAGGAAGAAGGCGTAGGTAGAAGGGTTGGATCTTTATCCCCTTATATGGGCGGACGAAACCATACGTCCCCACCGGCCTGATAAAACTCGCTTATCTCCCAAGCGCCGCGATCAATGGCGCGGTTGGGTTACCCACGTCCGTATTGATGGGAATCCCGGAATAAGGGGAACACGATCTTTGCTTTGACAAGACGTGCCAAGGAAACCGCTTCGCTAAACGCGCTGAGGTGGTACAAACAAAACAATTCGAGTAAAGGCTTGGTAGTGGTGTGACGTCACGCCACAAAATACGTCAGCAGATTGAACTTGTGTAAATATTATTCTCTCTACGGTGGTATGTGGAATTTATTTTGCAGAGCCGGACACTATCCTGGTGTTCATAATCTTCTATAAATTATTCGAAGGAGGAACCCGCCTTGCAATGCCGAAGACAATATGCGCGCCGGACTCGTCGTCATTGAAGCCTGGTTCAGGGGCTACTGAGGGAGTCCTGGACTAGGGGGTGTCCGGATAGCCGAACTATCATCATCGGCCGGACTCCAAGACTATGAAGATACAAGATTGAAGACTTTGTCCCGTGTCCAGATGGGACTTTCCTTGGTGTGGAAGGCAAGCTTGGCAATACGGATATGTAGATCTCCTATTATTGTAACCGACTCTGTGTAACCCTAGCCCTCTCCGGTGTCTATATAAACCGGATGGCTTTAGTCCATAGGACGAACAACAATCATACCATAGGCTAGCTTCTAGGGTTTAGCCTCCTTGATCTTGTGGTAGATCTACTCTTGTAATACCCACATCATCAATATCAATCAAGCAGGACGTAGGGTTTTACCTCCATCAAGAGGGCCCGAACCTGGGTCAAACATCGTGTCCCTTGTCTCCTGTTACCATCCGCCTAGACGCATAGTTCGGGACCCCCTACCCGAGATCCGTCGGTTTTGACACCGACATTGGTGCTTTCATTGAGAGTTCCTCTGTGTCGTCACCGATAGGCTCGATGGCTTCCTTGATCATCAACAACGACGCAGTCCAGGGTGAGACTTTTCTCCCCGGACAGATCTTCGTATTCGGCGGCTTTGCACTGCGGGCCAATTCTCTTGGCCATCTGGAGCAGATCGAAAGCTACGCCCCTGGCCGTCAGGTCAGATTTGGAAGTTTGAACTTCACGGCTGACATCCGCGGGGACTTGATCTTCGATGGATTCGAGCCACAGCCGAGCGCGCCGCACTGTCACGATGGGCATGATTTAGCTCTGCAGCCGGACAGTGCCCTGGAGGCCGCACACGAGTCCGCTCCAACCCTCAATTCGGAGCCGGCTGCGCAGATCGAGGACGGGTGGCTAGACACCGCCTCGGGGGATGCAACCTCTACGGCGATGGAGCCGAATACAGACCTTGTCCCTCATGAAGCTCGTGACTTCAAGGTGCCGGACTCCTCGCCGGACTCCGAACCTCCCGCGCCCCCTCCAATCGAATCCGATTGGGCACCGATCATGGAGTTCACCGCTGCGGACATATTTCAACACTCACCTTTCGGCGACATCTTGGGTTCGCTAAAGTATCTCTCGTTATCAGGAGAGCCGTGGCCGGACTGCGGTCAGGACGGTTGGGATGCGGACGACGAAGAAATTCAAAGCCCACCCACCACCCACTTAGTAGCCACTGTCGACGATCTAACCAACATGCTAGACTTCGACTCCGAAGACATCGACGGTATGGACGACGATGCCGGAGACGACCAAGAACCAGCGCCTACTGGGCACTAGAAAGCCACCTCATCATATGACATATACATGGTGGACATACCAAAGGATGGGAATGGCGAAGGAACAGCGGAGGATGATGTGACACTCCACAATTTTTATTTGGTTTTTATCAAAAACTTTGTGGTTTTGAGGAGAGATTTTTTTTAAGTAAAGCTCTATGAAAATTTGGGATGAAAAATTTGGGATTTTCATATCTTGGAACCACCATGACTTGGCATTTTTGCCCATGTGGTAAAACCCCTCCAAAACCTCCCCTACAACTTGTGATCAACCTAAATTCTCTGTCCCAACTAATCCAAACTGGTTTTGGATTTTTATTCTAATTATTTTTCCCCTCAATTCAATTCTGAAAATTATTTGGAGCCTGAGAGATTTTCAAAGCAAGTGCCCTATTGCATTTGAGTTTTGACCTCAAACCAATTCTCCTGGATTGTCCTTAGCATCCATGACCCAGAACCATCTTGATCCACTCCTCCTCTTTTCAAAATTTTCAAAATTCAGTCTCTGCAAGTTTGGACCAGATTTGCCAAATTTGGTGAAATTCATATCTACACTCCTCCAAAAATTCCACCAAAATTCAGGCAGCCTATTTGAGCAATGAGAAGCCACTCCACCAAAAATCAGCTCAAGGAAAAATCCCTACATGCCTGGATCATTCTGTCGAACACCTTGCATGCACTGTTTTCCTTACACTTTCAGAAATTCAGTTAATTCAGTTTCAGTTTCGACAGTTTCAGTCACGCGGCCACAGTGCACTTGGCACGTTGCTCGCGGCCTCGCTTGCTTGTCCGAAGCTTCACACGCGCACTTGGCGCGACCCTGGCGTCGGTGGCGCCCTGGCCCGCCTGCGCCGGCGTGTCTTGCGGCGGCCGGCTCCCCGTAACGGCCGACAGGGAGGAGAACGGCGGCGCAACGCCGTTCGGCACCGCCCAAATCCTCTGGTGGCTCCGCGTGGCCTTCTCCGTGCCAGCGCACGCATGCGGCACCGTCGCCGTGGCGCAGCACGCACGGAGCGCGCTCTCTGCCGCCGACGGGCCCGCGCCACCCCGTTCCGTCGAGCTCGACCCAAACACCCAAACCCCGGCCAGTTTAGCACTAAAACGGACCCATTGAACCTCCGTGATGACGCTCGACTCCCTAACCACCCCGACCGAGCACTGCGCCACCGTAATCGCTCGCCGGAAATCTCCGTTCACGGCAACCGCCTCGGGCCGCCTATAAAAAGGGCCCCGAGCTCACCCTCGTGCACGCAGCATCACCACTCCTCACCAAAGCCCCGCCAGGCCACTAGGGGGACCTCGAGGAGGTCTCCTTCCCCAGCTCCGGCCGCCCCGATCCGCCTCGGCCTCCAGCTCGATTCACTTCGGTGAGGCCACCTCCGGCGCCCAAACCTCGTCCGTAGCCCTCTCTTGCACCCAGTAGTCTAACCCCCACCTCAATTTAATCTTTGCAGCCCTCTCCGACGAGCTCCATCCACGCCCGAACCACCGTCCGCCGGAGTTGAGACCGCCGTCGACGTGGTGCTCACCGGCGACCAACACCACCACCCACCGTTGCGGAAGGACACGGTGAGCACATTGGTAACCTCTGATCCCCATGCCTCGCCGTGGATCGCCGCCGGCGACCACAGCAGCTCTCGGGCGCCGACGAGCCTCGTCCCTCCCATTTGAAAATTTAAACATGACAAGTGGGACCCGCTGTCAGCCTCTCTGTCCTTTCTAAACGAAGCGTTATCTGAAAACGCCTACTGCCAAATGCGTTTTCTCTTCGGGCTGGCGTAGTCGCTACCGAAGCGTTTTCTGTTTTTATAAACTAGCCCCTGGAAATCTTCTGTTTCATTACAGATAAGTCCCTGGACAAAAACCCTTATAACTTTTAATCAGAAAAGTATTTTTGATTGATTCTTTTTCTGTTCTCTTTAAAATTTTGTCTAGTTTTTTATCAGATTTATTTGAAAAATATTTGGTTTACCTTCTGTGCTCTCCTTGGTATTTACGTTAGCGCATATATTTTCTTTAAACCGTAGATACCGAAGGAGGTGACGGAGCCGCGAACTTCACCGAGCTAGGCTCCGACTACTCTGAACCAGGCAAGCATGTTTGAACTTTTGATATGATGAGTGTCTCGGCATGTTTTGCATTTAGTTAGTTTCATGGCATGTTGGTAAGCATACCGATGAACGTTATTTTATGTGATAATAAGGTGAGTGAGTTCAATGATCCATACGTGGATGAATGTGAATATGAATGGCCATGTGTTGGCATGAGGATGGGTACGATGGCAGTGTTGTAGCATGCCAGTCTTACGCCAGACTATGTGACTTCAGTGTCAAACCATATCGGTCCAGTACCTATCATTTCCTTCCTTGTACTACCACATGTTTTCCGCAAGGAATATGGTTTAGTAAGTTGCAAACCACTTTCATGGTACACACCAAAGAGGAGAGGCCGTGATGATGGTTCCATGGCCCTGGATTAAAGCCAGTCATCCGGTCAGGGGGCATGGGTGTTTCCGGTTGGGACCGAGAGGGGGGCACCCCTTAGAGCGCGCGTATATAAATTTGATCCCATGCTATTCGAGATTGTGATCTCCCCGTCTCAAAAGTTTTTCTTGGACGATGACTAGGGTGATTCCTAGCATCGAGAGGTAGGATGGGTGTGTACCGGTTAGCTGTGTTTTCTTCCGAAATACCATAAACGGAACTAGTCCTTCGTGACTACGGAAATCCGTTGACTGTGGGAAAAATTTTGTACAAACTCTGCAGAGTCATATATTCCTCCAAATCATCTCTTCCATGTCAAGTTTCGTTCCATCTTATCCTAATCAATTGTCAGCTTTGATGACAGAGACTCCGGTGAATCGCATGAGTGCTAAGTCCGATTGAATGATTATCCCTGTGGATGGACTAACCCGTTTATTCTCATGGATTGAATGTTTATTATGAGTATTGTTTACTGGTGAATTTAAAGCCCTTTCTGCGATGTCGCTCAGACGTCCGACTGTGGCATTTCTTTTAAAGCCCTTTCTGCGATGTCGCTCAGACGTCCGACTGTGGCATTTCTTTTAAAGCCCTTTCTGCGATGTCGCTCAGACGTCCGACTGTGGCATTTCTTTTAAAGCCCTTTCTGCGATGTCGCTCAGACGTCCGACTGTGGCATTTCTTTTAAAGCCCTTTCTGCGATGTCGCTCAGACGTCCGACCGTGGCATTTCTTTTAAAGCCCTTTATGTGGTGTCGCTAAGATGCCCGACTGTGGCATCATTTCCTTATTTTTATTTGTTCACCTTTCGAGGCGTCGCTTCAGACACCCGATCGGTCCTTATTTATGCTCTGTGGAATTTCAGGCGGACTACCGCCGTTTCCCTTTTTACTTACCCGTTATGCCAATTTTATTTATTGTGCATTAAGGAATTAATCATGTTGCATCCATGCACGCATTTGTTATATCTTACGTCTGAACTGTCTTGCGAGTACTTTCAAAGTACTCACTGGCTTGTTGATTTGGCCAGATGCTGACGAAGGCGATCTCATGGATGAAGAGTTCGATAGCGAGTCCGACACTTAGAGGAGTCCCAGTCAGTCTCGTGCGACCCTGGATTTGGCCACTGTTTTATATCCGCTTCCGCTACCAAATAAATTTATCGAGCCTCACCTCGACGTTCGATGAAATGATATTCTTAGAGTCTTGTATTTCCCTTCCCGCTGTGCTTTTCCACCACCAACCTATCCATGAGTCAGTAGTATGTCTCCACACCACTGTGTCCTGTCCGCCATTATGTATGATTATTGGCGTGCTTGTAATAATTTGGTTGAGCGACCGCAGTTCAACCCTGTAATATATTTTATGCTACTGGCTTATTGTATCAAGAAATTGTCTACCAGTGAGGAGGATTTCTCTCATACTGGACTCAAAAGACTGGTTTATCAATAAATATTTTTATTGGAAAACCGGCCGTGACAAGCTTGGTACCAGAGCCAGGCTGACTGTAGGAAGCCACTAGGTGCGATCGCTAATTAGTTATTAGCATGACAGGGCTATTTTATGCTTTTGCAATTGTAGTCATTTTCTGTCAGTCAGCATAAATTTATGATCTGACCCTGCAGAATTTTGCCTACTTTTGTAGATGGCCGACGTCAGCTGCGAGTCTCAGACCTTCGCCAACGTGCCCGATGGGTTCGTCAAGCTTCTTTCTTCCATCGTTCAGGTCGCGATGGGGCCATCCGTGCGCCCAGTCTTCACACTCTACCAGCACCGAGTCAACGACAGTCTGACCATGCACCAGGCCGCGGTGCAGTTCAGGGGAGGGCGTGGTGAGTTACGCCGCTTCCGGTTCGTGGGAAGAGCCATGCCTACGGAGAGGCATGCTATGCAGATGGCAGCCCGCGAGGCGATAGCTCGTCTCAGGGATGTCCTTCCCGTGATGAAGACTCGTCGTTACCGTTATCTTCCGTGCCATGTGCCTTACACCTGTCACTACGCATACTCCTGCCCCAGAGGAGAACGAGACGAGGCTTTTGAGATGCTCATTGAGTATCTCCGGGCCCTGGAGGCAGCCTTCGACAACCTGGTGGACGACTTCGTAGCTACCCGCATGGACTCAGTCCATGGCTGTGCTGCCAACAGGAGGGAGCTCCTACCCATCGCTCCGCCACCGACTTTTGTCTCGTCATCAGCATCTTTTACGCCTACTCGTCGCCTGCCTTCTACCGAAGAATTTAACCAAGTCATTGCACCCACTCCAGCGCGCACTACACCAACCTTCGCGCCCACTCCTGTACGTGTTGCTCCGCCCCTGGCAACCGCTCCGCCCGCTCTGCGCAACACTACACGTATGGAGCCCATTAGCGAGGAGGAAGTCGAGTCCCCAACCTCGCTACGCCTCGCCCTCGGCAGGGCAAGGGAGATCGTCAACATCTCTGCCTAAGTACGCTTAGCTGCCGTGTATTGTACCACTTTGTAAGATATGTGCATAGGCTGTGAGAAGTAGCCTGTTTGCGCATCATGTAGGATCTGGAGAAGTGCACTAGCCTTAATAACATGTCAGGATTATGTACGCATATCCTGAGTGATGTACTGTATAATTACCGCCCGCGTGTAAGATATGTAATGAGCAGTCCTTCTCCGTGCGCAAGTCGATTTGTTTTTCTTAAGTAAGCTTGGGTATTTAATAATATCTGCCAGCTTTATGCATTTATGGTTTTATTTTTGCGACTCTTTCCGCTTTTCTTAAGAGTTTTACAAAAATACTTTTCCCAGAGTGAAAAATGTCTCGTCCTTGGACACGTTCCATGCCAACTCCACCAGAGGAAATTCATGATACTCAACCCAACAATGAGTTCACTCAGGGACAGTCAAGCCAACAAGGCAGTGAATCGGCACTTTCACAAATGTGCCGCCTTTATGAACAGAGTCAGCAACAACATCGCGAGATGATGAACCAAGTCATCAACATGGGGAATCATCATGGACAGTATCAGCAACATTCCAAGTTATCTGAGCTACAGAAGACACGTCCTCAAACATTTTCTCACACTGACAAGCCTCTTGAAGCCGAGGACTGGCTTCGAGATATGGAGAGGAAATTAATTATTGCAAAGTGTTCAGATCTCGAGAAAGTACTATATGCTCCACACTATCTCACAGGAGCAGCCGCATCGTGGTGGGAGAATTTTCTGCACATGCATCCCAACGAAAATGACATAACCTGGGATGATTTCAAGGAAGGTTTCCGTGGTGCACATATTCCTAAGAGTATTATGAAAATCAAGAAGAGAGAATTTGATGACCTCAAACAAAGGAACATGACAGTGTCAGATTACAACAGTCAATTTACCCTATTATCCCGCTACGCCAATGAGGAGCGTATGACTGAAATCAAGAAGATGGAGAAATTCCTTGACGGTCTGGCGCCCGCACTTAAATGCCAACTGGTCGTGCACACTTTTCCTGATTTTAAAACGCTGGTGGACAAGGCCATTACTCTGGAAAATGAGAGACGCAGTCTGGAAGATATCCGCAAGCGAAAAAGGGACCAGACTAATCACACTCGCAATCACCGAAGCAAGATAGATTTTAAAAAGGGTGGGACACCCAAATTCTCATCCAATGTCTCACGCCCAATCAAGAATTTTCATGCAAGGGACAAGGAATTCACCTATCGCCCCGGCGTTACTTGTTACGCTTGTGGAGAAGAAGGGCATTATGCCAAACAGTGCCCCAAGCCAAGGAACTCAACCCCAAAGCCGAACAACGGCGGCAATAATTCAGCGCCCAAACGAAACAATTTCAATCCCAACAATAACCACAGGAAGGGTCATCTGAACCACGTAACCAAAGAGGAGGCACAAAATGCTCCGGATATCGTACTCGGTACGTTTCCTGTCAACACAATACCTGCAATGGTTTTGTTTGATTCTGGAGCTTCTCACTCTTTCATCTCGAAAAGTTTTGCTTTGCAAAATAATTTTTCGATGCTTCCTTTGGAGAAATCCATAATAATCAAGTCCCCCGGGATTCAGCAAGTTTCTCAGAATTACTGTCAGAATGTGGTCATTGAGTTTGAAGGATTGGAGTTTTACGCAAATCTTATTGTATTGGAAAATAAAGGACTGGATGTCATCCTAGGGATGGATTGGCTAACCACCAATAAAGGTTTTATCGACTGTTTCAACAGGACCGTGATTCTCACACACCACCAAGGGAAGACAATAAGAGTATCAGCCAAGGAAGGAAAAAGACCCCGGCAACCGAGATTAAATAAGGTGGACGTTTCTGAGCTAAACAAGGTTCCAGTAGTGTGTGAATTTCCAGATGTATTCCCTGAAGAGCTGCCAGGCATGCCACCAGATCGAGAAATAGAATTCCGCATTGAGCTAGCACCAGGAACCACCCCCATATACAAGAAACCATACAGAATGGCACCATCCGAGTTGATCGAATTGAAGAAGCAAATAAAGGAATTACTGGATAAAGGATACATTCGGGCCAGCTCCTCACCTTGGGGATCACCAATTTTATTTGCCAAGAAGAAGGATGGAACGCTGAGATTGTGTATCGACTATCGAGCACTTAACATGGTCACAGTCAAAAACAAATACCCGATGCCAAGGATAAACGATTTGTTTGATCAACTTGCTCAGGCCAAGGTATTCTCAAAAATTGACTTAAGGTCAGGATACCATCAATTGAAGGTACGAACGGAAGATATCCCCAAAACAGCCTTCACCTCCAGATATGGACTGTACGAGTTCACAGTGATGCCATTTGGATTAACTAACGCCCCGGCATATTTTGTTCACCTCATGAACAAAGTATTTATGAAGTTTATGGACAAATTCGTCGTAGTATTCATCGACGATATTCTGGTATACTCCAAAACACCAGAAGAGCACGCAGAACATCTCAGGATTGTACTAGGAGAGCTAAGGAAACACCAATTGTATGCCAAGTTCAGCAAGTGCGAATTTTGGCTAAGACAAGTAGGTTTTCTAGGCCACGTGCTGACTCAAGACGGTATAGCAGTGGACCCAGAGAAAGTCAAGGCCGTACTTGACTGGAAGTCACCAGCCAGCGTAACAGACATACGAAGTTTCTTGGGAATGGCAGGGTATTACCGCAGATTTATTGAAGGATTTTCCACCATATCCAAGCCTATGACACAGTTACTCAAGAAAGATAAGAAGTTTGAATGGACAGAAGCCTGCGAGAAAAGTTTCCAAGAGCTAAAGCGGAAATTAACAACAGCACCAGTATTAATTGTACCCGATATACACAAGAATTTTGAAGTATTTTGTGACGCATCCAGAAAGGGTCTCGGATGCGTGTTGATGCAAGAAGGCAAGGTTGTCGCCTACGCTTCAAGGCAACTTCGCAAACACGAGGAAAATTATCCCACTCATGATTTAGAAATGGCAGCAGTTATTCATGCACTCAAGGAATGGAGGCATTTTCTACTTGGGAATCGATGTGAGATATATACGGATCACAAAAGCCTCAAATACATTTTTACGCAGCCAGAACTAAATTTACGGCAACGCCGCTGGTTAGAATTGGTAAAGGATTACGATGTTGGTATCCATTACCATCCAGGGAAAGCAAACGTAGTGGCCGATGCCCTGAGTCGGAACCCCAGCTCCGACGGGAACTATCTGCACAGCTTGAGGCCCGAATTCCATCAAGAATTTGTCAAGCTCAACTTGATAATGGTAGCAGAAGGCACCATATCAAACTTGGAAATACAACCACACCTTGTGGAGAAAATTAAAGAGGCTCAGTCCGGTCACCCCAGCATTGAAGGAATTAAAAGGAAGTTGAGTATGGGCAAGGCCTCGGAATTCGTCATAGACAATGAAGGAATATTATGGTACGGAGAAAGGCTATGCGTGCCAAACATAGAAGACCTTAAACAGCAAGTTTTAACTGAAGCACACACCACTCCATATTCGATCCACCCTGGAGGAACCAAAATGTATAAGGATATTCAGGAAAGATTTTGGTGGCACGGTATGAAGAGGGACATAGCCGCTTTCATTGCATGTTGCGACTCATGTCAACGCATAAAAGCTGAACATCAGAGACCAGCCGGACTACTGCAACCTAACAAAATACCTGAGTGGAAATGGGATGAAATAGGGATGGATTTTATTGTCGGATTACCTCGGTCACGACACGGGAATGATGCCATATGGGTCATCACTGACAGGTTGACCAAAGTAGCACACTTTATTCCAGTGAAGACAACCTACACCACTCAGAGGCTTGCCAGGATTTATCTTTCCCGCATAGTCTGTCTGCACGGTGTCCCGAAGACTATAATTTCCGACAGAGGCACTCAGTTCGTCTCAAGATTTTGGGAGCAATTACAACAGGCTCTGGGAACCCAACTAGCCTTCAGTACCGCATACCATCCACAGACTGATGGACAAACAGAACGCGTAAACCAGGTTTTAGAAGACATGCTGAGAGCATGTGTCCTCACCTATGGAACCAGTTGGGAGGACAGCCTGCCATATGCCGAGTTCGCATACAACAACAGTTACCAGGCCAGCCTGCAAATGGCTCCTTTCGAAGCCCTATACGGAAGGAGATGTCGTACCCCGTTAAATTGGTCAGAGACCGGAGACAGCCGCATCTTCGGACCAGATATGCTCAGAGAAGCCGAGGAAAAAGTCAAGCTAATCAGGGACCGACTTAAGACCGCTCAAAGTCGACAGAAAAGTTATTATGATCAGAAACATCGTAGGGTCAGCTTCGAACCCGGTGAATTCGTATACTTGAGAGTATCCCCGATGAGAGGATTGCAACGGTTTAAGATTAAAGGAAAATTAGCACCAAGATTCATTGGACCATTTTGCATAGTGGCACGAAGAGGCACTGTAGCCTACCAGCTAGACTTACCCGAAGACTTGTCCGACATTCACGACGTGTTCCACGTCTCTCAATTAAGGAAGTGCGTAAGCAACCCAGAGAAACAAGTATCTCATGAGAACATTGACATACAGCCAGACCTCACTTATCGAGAACGTCCCATAAGAATATTAGAGGAGTCTGAAAGGAGGACCCGACAGAAAACCATCAAGTTTTTCAAAGTCCAGTGGAGCAATCACACCGACAGTGAAGCAACTTGGGAAAGCGAGGATTTTCTTCGGACAGAGCATCCACACTTATTTAAGGATCAGCTGAAATCTCGGGGACGAGATTTTTCCTAAGGGGGTAGGTGTTGTGACACTCCAAAATTTTTATTTGGTTTTTATCAAAAACTTTGTGGTTTTGAGGAGAGATTTTTTTTAAGTGAAGCTCTATGAAAATTTGGGATTTTCATATCTTGGAACCACCATGACTTGGCATTTTTGCCCATGTGGTAAAACCCCTCCAAAACCTCCCCTACAACTTGTGATCAACCTAAATTCTCTGTCCCAACTAATCCAAACTGGTTTTGGATTTTTATTCTAATTATTTTTCCCCTCAATTCAATTCTGAAAATTATTTGGAGCCTGAGAGATTTTCAAAGCAAGTGCCCTATTGCATTTGAGTTTTGACCTCAAACCAATTCTCCTGGATTGTCCTTAGCATCCATAACCCAGAACCATCTTGATCCACTCCTCCTCTTTTCAAAATTTTCAAAATTCAGTCTCTGCAAGTTTGGACCAGATTTGCCAAATTTGGTGAAATTCATATCTACACTCCTCCAAAAATTCCACCAAAATTCAGGCAGCCTATTTGAGCAATGAGAAGCCACTCCACCAAAAATCAGCTCAAGGAAAAATCCCTACATGCCTGGATCATTCTGTCGAACACCTTGCATGCACTGTTTTCCTTACACTTTCAGAAATTCAGTTAAATTCAGTTTTCAGTTTCGACAGTTTCAGTCACGCGGCCACAGTGCACTTGGCACGTTGCTCGCGGCCTCGCTTGCTTGTCCGAAGCTTCACACGCGCACTTGGCGCGACCCTGGCGTCGGTGGCGCCCTGGCCCGCCTGCGCCGGCGTGTCTTGCGGCGGCCGGCTCCCCGTAACGGCCGACAGGGAGGAGAACGGCGGCGCAACGCCGTTCGGCACCGCCCAAATCCTCTGGTGGCTCCGCGTGGCCTTCTCCGTGCCAGCGCACGCATGCGGCACCGTCGCCGTGGCGCAGCACGCACGGAGCGCGCTCTCTGCCGCCGACGGGCCCGCGCCACCCCGTTCCGTCGAGCTCGACCCAAACACCCAAACCCCGGCCAGTTTAGCACTAAAACGGACCCATTGAACCTCCGTGATGACGCTCGACTCCCTAACCACCCCGACCGAGCACTGCGCCACCGTAATCGCTCGCCGGAAATCTCCGTTCACGGCAACCGCCTCGGGCCGCCTATAAAAAGGGCCCCGAGCTCACCCTCGTGCACGCAGCATCACCACTCCTCACCAAAGCCCCGCCAGGCCACTAGGGGGACCTCGAGGAGGTCTCCTTCCCCAGCTCCGGCCGCCCCGATCCGCCTCGGCCTCCAGCTCGATTCACTTCGGTGAGGCCACCTCCGGCGCCCAAACCTCGTCCGTAGCCCTCTCTTGCACCCAGTAGTCTAACCCCCACCTCAATTTAATCTTTGCAGCCCTCTCCGACGAGCTCCATCCACGCCCGAACCACCGTCCGCCGGAGTTGAGACCGCCGTCGACGTGGTGCTCACCGGCGACCAACACCACCACCCACCGTTGCGGAAGGACATAGTGAGCACATTGGTAACCTCTGATCCCCATGCCTCGCCGTGGATCGCCGCCGGCGACCACAGCAGCTCTCGGGCGCCGACGAGCCTCGTCCCTCCCATTTGAAAATTTAAACATGACAAGTGGGACCCGCTGTCAGCCTCTCTGTCCTTTCTAAACGAAGCGTTATCTGAAAACGCCTACTGCCAAATGCGTTTTCTCTTCGGGCTGGCGTAGTCGCTACCGAAGCGTTTTCTGTTTTTATAAACTAGCCCCTGGAAATCTTCTGTTTCATTACAGATAAGTCCCTGGACAAAAAACCCTTATAACTTTTAATCAGAAAAGTATTTTTGATTGATTCTTTTTCTGTTCTCTTTAAAATTTGTCTAGTTTTTTATCAGATTTATTTGAAAAATATTTGGTTTACCTTCTGTGCTCTCCTTGGTATTTACGTTAGCGCATATATTTTCTTTAAACCGTAGATACCGAAGGAGGTGACGGAGCCGCGAACTTCACCGAGCTAGGCTCCGACTACTCTGAACCAGGCAAGCATGTTTGAACTTTTGATATGATGAGTGTCTCGGCATGTTTTGCATTTAGTTAGTTTCATGGCATGTTGGTGAGCATACCGATGAACGTTATTTTATGTGATAATAAGGTGAGTGAGTTCAATGATCCATACGTGGATGAATGTGAATATGAATGGCCATGTGTTGGCATGAGGATGGGTACGATGGCAGTGTTGTAGCATGCCAGTCTTACGCCAGACTATGTGACTTCAGTGTCAAACCATATCGGTCCAGTACCTATCATTTCCTTCCTTGTACTACCACATGTTTTCCGCAAGGAATATGGTTTAGTAAGTTGCAAACCACTTTCATGGTACACACCAAAGAGGAGAGGCCGTGATGATGGTTCCATGGCCCTGGATTAAAGCCAGTCATCCGGTCAGGGGGCATGGGTGTTTCCGGTTGGGACCGAGAGGGGGGCACCCCTTAGAGCGCGCGTATATAAATTTGATCCCATGCTATTCGAGATTGTGATCTCCCCGTCTCAAAAGTTTTTCTTGGACGATGACTAGGGTGATTCCTAGCATCGAGAGGTAGGATGGGTGTGTACCGGTTAGCTGTGTTTTCTTCCGAAATACCATAAACGGAACTAGTCCTTCGTGACTACGGAAATCCGTTGACTGTGGGAAAAATTTTGTACAAACTCTGCAGAGTCATATATTCCTCCAAATCATCTCTTCCATGTCAAGTTTCGTTCCATCTTATCCTAATCAATTGTCAGCTTTGATGACAGAGACTCCGGTGAATCGCATGAGTGCTAAGTCCGATTGAATGATTATCCCTGTGGATGGACTAACCCGTTTATTCTCATGGATTGAATGTTTATTATGAGTATTGTTTACTGGTGAATTTAAAGCCCTTTCTGCGATGTCGCTCAGACGTCCGACTGTGGCATTTCTTTTAAAGCCCTTTCTGCGATGTCGCTCAGACGTCCGACTGTGGCATTTCTTTTAAAGCCCTTTCTGCGATGTCGCTCAGACGTCCGACTGTGGCATTTCTTTTAAAGCCCTTTCTGCGATGTCGCTCAGACGTCCGACTGTGGCATTTCTTTTAAAGCCCTTTCTGCGATGTCGCTCAGACGTCCGACCGTGGCATTTCTTTTAAAGCCCTTTATGTGGTGTCGCTAAGATGCCCGACTGTGGCATCATTTCCTTATTTTTATTTGTTCACCTTTCGAGGCGTCGCTTCAGACACCCGATCGGTCCTTATTTATGCTCTGTGGAATTTCAGGCGGACTACCGCCGTTTCCCTTTTTACTTACCCGTTATGCCAATTTTATTTATTGTGCATTAAGGAATTAATCATGTTGCATCCATGCACGCATTTGTTATATCTTACGTCTGAACTGTCTTGCGAGTACTTTCAAAGTACTCACTGGCTTGTTGATTTGGCCAGATGCTGACGAAGGCGATCTCATGGATGAAGAGTTCGATAGCGAGTCCGACACTTAGAGGAGTCCCAGTCAGTCTCGTGCGACCCTGGATTTGGCCACTGTTTTATATCCGCTTCCGCTACCAAATAAATTTATCGAGCCTCACCTCGACGTTCGATGAAATGATATTCTTAGAGTCTTGTATTTCCCTTCCCGCTGTGCTTTTCCACCACCAACCTATCCATGAGTCAGTAGTATGTCTCCACACCACTGTGTCCTGTCCGCCATTATGTATGATTATTGGCGTGCTTGTAATAATTTGGTTGAGCGACCGCAGTTCAACCCTGTAATATATTTTATGCTACTGCTTATTGTATCAAGAAATTGTCTACCAGTGAGGAGGATTTCTCTCATACTGGACTCAAAAGACTGGTTTATCAATAAATATTTTTATTGGAAAACCAGCCATGACAGATGACCCTTCCAAGAAACAGCCCAAGCGCCGGCTTCAGTGGCGCCGCTCTAAATCCCGCCACAGCAAGAATGGAGATTCCGGCACCGGAGACAATAATACCCCAGATAGTGCCGAAGACAACCCCCTCCAGCAAGATTCAGCACAGGAGGACGGAGAAGCCAGCCCTCATGAGAGAGCGGCAGATGAAGAGGTAGACGATGATAATTACATGCCTCCCTCCGGAGACGAGGCAAGCCTCGACGACGACGAATTTGTCCTGCCTGAGGATCCCGTCGAACAAGAGCGTTTTAAATGCAGGCTTATGGCCATGGCAAACAGCCTCAAGAAAAAGCAGCAACAGCTTAGAGTTGATCAAGATCTGCTAGCCGACAGATGGACTGAAGTCCTTACGGTCGAAGAGCATGAGCTCGAACGCCCCTCCAAAAGCTACCCTAAACACAAGCTGCTCCCCCGATTAGAGGAGGAGGCATATGAACCTGCATCACCAGCGGACAATACGGCTGACCGACCACCCCATGGCCGCGACAGAGAGGCCTCTAGGCCCTCCACTAGAACCGTACCCCGGCATCGCTCGAAAAGCACAAGGCCACAGGGGAACGCTCTGGACTTGCGAGATATATTGGAGGATAAGGCAAGACAATCAAGATCGATCTATGGATCGCGTGGGCGCCCCATGATACGTGACGACAACCGTCACGCCGGACACAGCAAGTCCGGCTGGGCCGAACACAGTAGACAAAACTCTTTTGAGCTTCGTCGTGATATAGCCCAATACAGAGGCGCCGCACACCCACTATGCTTCACAGATGAAGTAATGGATCATCAAATCCCCGAAGGGTTTAAACCCGTGAATATTGAATCTTATGATGGCACAACAGACCCCGCAGTTTGGATTGAAGACTATCTTCTTCATATCCATATGGCCCGCGGTGATGATCTTCACGCCATCAAATACCTCCCACTCAAGCTTAAAGGACCAGCCCGGCATTGGCTTAACAGCTTGCCAGCAGAGTCAATTGGGAGTTGGGAGGACCTGGAAGCCGCATTCCTTGATAACTTCTAGGGCACGTATGTGCGACCACCAGACGCTGACGACCTAAGCCATATAATTCAGCAGCCAGACGAATCGGCCAGACAATTCTAGACACGGTTCTTCACTAAGAAAAATCAAATCGTCGACTATCCGGATGCGGAGGCCCTCGCGGCCTTCAAACATAACATCCGCGACGAGTGGCTTGCCCGGCACCTGGGACAGGAAAAGCCGAAATCCATGGCAGCCCTCACATCACTCATGACCCGCTTCTGCGCGGGAGAGGATAGCTGGCTAGCCCGCAGCAACAACCTTAGCAAAAATTCTGGCAGTCCGGATATCAAGGACTGCAATGGCAGGTCGCGTCGCAACAAGAACAAACACCGCATTAACAGCGACAATAGTGAGGATACGGCAGTCAATGCCGGATTCAGAGGCTCTAAACCCGGTCAGCGGAAAAAGCCATTCAAAAGAACTACTCCGGGTCCGTCCAATTTGGACCGAATACTCGATCGCTCGTGCCAGATACACGGCACCCCCGAAAAGCCAGCTAACCACACCAACAGGGACTGTTGGGTATTCAAGCAGGCAGGCAAGCTAATTGCCGAAAACAACGACAAGGGGCTGCATAGCAATGACGAGGAGGAGACCCGACCGCCGAAAAATAGAGGACAGAAGGGTTTCCCCCCACAAGTGCGGACGGTGAACATGATATACGCAACCCACATACCCAAAAGGTAGCGGAAGCGTGCACTCAGGGACATATACGCGATGGAGCCAGTCGCCCCGAAGTTCAACCCATGGTCCTCCTGCCCAATCACTTTTGATCGAAGGGACCACCCCACCAGCATCCGCCATGGCGGATTCGCCGCATTGGTTTTAGACCCAATCGTCGATGGATTTCACCTCACCAGAGTCCTGATGGACGGCGGCAGCAGCCTGAACCTGCTTTATCAGGATACAGTGCGCAAAATGGGCATAGACCCCTCAAGGATTAAACCTACAAAGACGACCTTTAAAGGCGTCATACCAGGTGTAGAGGCCAATTGTACAGGCTCAGTTACACTGGAAGTGGTCTTCGGATCCCCGGATAACTTCCGAAGCGAGGAGTTAATCTTCGACATAGTTCCGTTTCGCAGCGGCTATCATGCTCTGCTCGGACATACTGCGTTTGCAAAGTTCAACGCGGTGCCACACTACGCATACCTCAAGCTCAAGATGCCAGGCTCTCGAGGAGTCATCACGGTCAATTGAAACACTGAACGCTCTCTCCGAACAGAGGAACATACAGCGGCTCTCGCAGCAGAAGTACAGTGCAGCCTCTTAAGGCAATTCTCGAGTCCGGCCGTTAAGCGACTAGACACGGCTAAACGCGCCCAGAGTAACCTACAACAAGACCACCTGGCACGTTCCGAGCACGCGTAGCAATGCGGCCCCAACCCCAGCCCCTGCAAAATTGCAAGACTGGTCCTTCGCGTACATCATTACGCTCTGGAGATACCATGGGCATAGGGGGAGGGGCACGACCATGATAGGCCCAGAATGCGGCTTAACCACACCAGGGGCTCTCAAGTATGTCATTCTTTTTTTTCTCTTTTTATCTTCTTTACCCACAGGACTCCGTTCATCAGAGGCCCTGTCTGGCAGTAGACCTGCCGAGCTCACGATGCAACAGCCAGGGAAGGAGAAAGGCTACAATGAATATCCAGGTGGTCTCCATTACGAGCATTAAATCTGTTTTATACACCATTCCGCAGCCTACCCCTGGAGGGGGACATGTTTAATAGTCCCATCCCTTGCTTATCGCACCATTTGTATCGTTCTGCATTCACAGCAGTATTTCTTGAATAAACAATGCAGCACCTTTTTGCTTATCATTGCATTTCTTTCTTATACATACGTTCATTTATGACATGTTGCATCCGCGAACTATGCGTCAAAACCAGCGGATCTCGGATAGGGGGTCCCGAACTATGCGGATATGTATGGATATGTAGATCTCCTATTATTGTAACCGACTCTGTGTAACCCTAGCCCTCTCCGGTGTCTATATAAACTGGATGGCTTTAGTCCATAGGACGAACAACAATCATACCATAGGCTAGCTTCTAGGGATTAGCCTCCTTGATCTCATGGTAGATCTACTCTTGTAATACCCACATCATCAATATCAATCAAGCAGGACGTAGGGTTTTACCTCCATCAAGAGGGACCGAACCTGGGTAAAACATCGTGTCCCTTGTCTCCTGTTACCATCCGCCTAGACGCACAGTTCGGGACCCCCTACCCGAGATCCGCCGGTTTTGACACCGATAGCACAGACGATTGGGTCTAAAACCAATGCGGCGAATCCGCCGTGGCGGATGCTGGTGGGGTGGTCCCTTCGATCAAAAGTGAAATGGCGTAGGGGCAAAGCATATTGTTCCCAAGATCCGCCGGTTTTGACACCGACATTGTCCATCAGCAATAGGATCTTCAGTAATATCATTCCCCCTAACTTTAGCAAGTTGTTCATCAAGAAATTCACCTAATAGTAAAGTAGTATCACGCACAGAAGTAGTTTCATCATGCATAGCAGAAGTGGCATCATCAATAACATGCGACATATCAGAATTCATAGCAGTAGCAGGTTTAGGTGTCGCAAGCCTACTAATAACGGAAGGAGAATCTAGTGCAGAGCTAGATGGCAGTTCCTTACCACCCCTCGTAGTTGAGGGCAAAGTCCTGGTTTTAGCGTCTTTCAAGTTCTTCATAGTGATCAACAGATATAAATCCCAAGTGACTCAGAGAATAGAGCTATGCTCCCCGGCAACGGCGCCAGAAATTAGTCTTGATAACCCACAAGTGTAGGGGATCGCAACAGCCTTCAAGGGTAAAGTATTCAACCCAAATTTATTGATTCAACACAAGGGGAGCCAAAGAATATTCTTGTCACACCCAATATGCGACCCTATCCAAAATGAACTCGAAGGTCCCACCAAGGATAGACCCGCATATTGAAACGCTTTTGCAAGGTGGATATCATTACATCAACATTACATAATAGATGGGGATACATACAAGAGGCATACAATGCCACACGAATACAACATCACAATACATAAGAGGATCATCCGGCTACGGATGAAACATAAACAGAAACTCAAACGACATCCACCCTGCTAGCCCAGGCTGCCGACCTGGAACCTATCCCCTGATCGAAGAAGAAGCAGAAGAAGAACTCCAAACAAGCAAACATCGCTCTCGCGTCATGATCATCGTACAACCTGTACTTGCAACTGTTGTTGTAGTAATCTGTGAGCCACGAGGACTCAGCAATCCCATTACCATGGGTATCAAGACTAGCAAAGCTCAATGGGAAAAGGAAGGGGTAAAGTGGTGAGGTTGCAGCAGTGACTAAGCATATCTGGTGGCTAACATACGCAAATAAGAGCGAGAAGAGAAGCAAAGGAACGGTCGTCAACTAGTAATGATCAAGAAGTGATCCTGAGCTCCTACTTACGTCAAACATAACCCAGAAACCGTGTTCACTTCCCGGACTCCGCCGAAAAGAGACCATCACGGCTACACACGCGGTTGATGCGTTTTAATTCGGATCTGGTGTCAAGTTATCTACAACCGGACATTAACAAATTCCCATCTGCCTATAACCGCAGGCACGGCTTTCAAAAGATTATACCCTGCAGGGGTGTCCCAACTTAGCCCATGACAAGCTCTCGCGATCAACGAAGGAATAGACCTTCTCCCAGGAAGACCCGATCAGACTCGGAATCCCGGTTTACAAGACATTTCGACAATGGTAAAACAAGACCAGCAAAGCCTCCCGCTGTGCCGACAAATCCCGATAGGACCTGCACATATCTCGTTCTCAGGGCACACCGGATGAGCCAGACGTCGGGTTGGCATAGACCCTGGTTGCCCAGGGGGCGCCGGACATCGCTCGGTTCGGACCAACACTTAGACAAGCACTGGCCCAGGGGGGCTATAATAAAGATGACCCTCGGGTTGGCCGACCCAAGGGAAAGGTATAGGTGGTGGTGAGGCAAATGGTAAAACCAAGGTTGGGCCTTGCTGGAGGAGTTTTATTCAAAGCGAACTGTCAAGGGGGTCCCATAAATCACCCGACCGCGTAAGGAACGCAAAATCCGGGAACATAACACCGGTATGACGGAAACTAGGGCGGCAAGAGTGGAACAAAACACTAGGCAAAAGGCCGAGTCTTCCACCCTTTACCAAGTATATAGATGCATTAATAATATAAGAGATATTGTGATATCCCAACCAAAATCCTGTCCACCATGGAGCAATCTTCAACTTCACCTGCAACTAGCAACGCTATAAGAGGGGCTGAGCAAAGCGGTAACATAGCCAAACAACGGTTTGCGTAGGAAAGGTGTCAAAGGTTAGAGGTTCATGGCAATTTGGGATGGCTTGATAAACAGGTGATAGGTAGCGCAGCATAGCGATAGAACGAAAAAACTAGCATAGCAATGATAGTAGTGAGATCCAGGGTAGCGGTCATCTTGCCTGAAATCCCGCAAGGAAGAAGAACGAGTCCATGAAGAAGATGAAGCCACGAAGACGAACCAAGCGTAGACGAACGAATCCTCGCGATCGCAACGAAACAGGAACTATCGAGAAGAAACACACAACAAGGTAAACACACCACACATGAACATGACATGATGCACAACCAAGCATGATGCATGACCAATCTAGATGAGGCTACTCATGGCAAGAGATGATGCAAACAAGAGCAACACATCAAGATCTGAATAAACCTTATGTTCAAGTTGTTAAACAGCAAGTTAAGATGCAACAAGATGATCTACACGAGATTCTAGTCAAGTTACATATAAAGTTCATTTAATTCGGAGCTACGCATAGAAGATATGAGCAACACAAGTTAAACATGGCATTGATGCAAAATGCACCCAAACATCAAGCAAACACCTCAAAATAAGGATGCAACATGATAATATGAAACTACATGCAAAATCAAGCAAGTTTCATATAGAGCACACTCGAAACGGAGCAACGGTTCAACACATGCACACTAAACAAGTTATAGCAACAATCTGTCCAAAACAGCAACTAGGCATATTGCAAGCATCAAAACAACAAGCTACAGCATCTCAACATGAAAACAAAAGTCATGGGCATGATGTACAGGTAAAGATATACAAAACATGAACACTGAACTATCTCCAGAAATCACTAGAACATACTCAAACACACATGGTAAGATTGCAAGTTATAACAATTTCAGACTTTGCAGAAAATAACATCACGATGCAATGTTCAGAGCTATCAAACAACATGTTACAGGAACTTATCATGGCAAACAAAGGCATGGCATGATTCTACTCAAAGCATAGATCAAAAGTCCCTTAGTGACCATAAGCCAAAAAGGAGCAGAAAATATGATGGCACCCACGTAAACATAGCAAGTTATAATACAGATTCAAACATGGCAGAAACAGAATTATGAATGCATGTACATGAGCTTGTGCAAATCACTATAGAGAATTACATGGATGGCAAGGCAACCAACAGTAAGAAGACATATTTGTGAAGCTAAGCATGGCAATAGCAAGGTCATAGGGTGCATGGAACACTAGGAAAACACATGGAAACAACTGAACTTAATGTTAACAGGCTGACGGCAACATTATGAATCAACTTTGGAGCAAGGAAACAACTAGCTACAGCAAGCTATAAATGCTACCAGGGGCATGTATGGTTAGAGGATGACATGTAGATAAAAATATGTTTATAGAACATCTCCAGATTATGCATAGAATGATTAGTAGCAACATGTTTATATAGCATCACGAAATAACAGATTCAGCCTAGCAAAACAGTAACAGCATGTACCCTACTTAACAAGCTCGATTCACTCACCACAAGTCATTGCATGACAAGCTGAGCATAGTATCATCAAGAAGGCATGTTTGTGTAACAATCCAAGGCAAGAACAAGTTCATAGCATGCAAGGATCAACTATAGCAACCTGGGCAAAATTGAATAACATGTAAACAATCTGCCAGGAAACATTTTGAAGCAAAAGTAGAGCACTCAAATGACATGCTAGACTACTCTATAACTGCAAAAAAGGGCATGAATGGATATACAAAAACCACATGTTCAAAACACCCTTACTGAAGTATCTCAAAATATGCATGGATCTCTCTGTAGCATCAAGTTTACATGGCATCAAAATAACAGCAGAACAGGGACTAAAATCAGCAACATCACGAAGCCTAGTTTGCATGCTTGTGCTAGTCACCACATTGATCACAAAAATACATGGTAAGCACCTCTGTAAAGAAGCCATAGCATAGTTCAAAACACATTTAGACATCAACCACATAGGATGCACTCATCAATCATGGCAAAAATGACAAAAGAGCTCGTTCTGATAACAGACAGCAGAAAACATTATGAAGCACTCTTACAACGATGATTCAGGCATCAAGATGACCTCAAATGAATATGATGTAATGAAATGAAATGATGTGCTCGTTGAGAAGAACAATTTGACATATCACACGTGCAAAACGGAGCTACGGATGCAGAGATACGGCATGACGAACATGGCATGAAAATTACTGCAGATTCGGGGACTTAGGCATTTTTACCTCCGGGAAAAGTCAACCCGGGACGGAGGCGTTCCGGGAAGGAGGGATCCGGGACGGGGACGGCGTTTGGACGAGATCCTGGTGGATCTCATCCACCTTCTTCTCCGGCATGGTGGAGGAAATCCGGCGAGGAGTGAGGAGGCCGGAGAAGCTCGGGACGGCCGGATCCGGACCGGGACGAGGTGGGGGCGGCGATGAAGCTGCGGAGGACGACGGGGAGGCGGCCGGAGGAGGAGTGGAGGCCATGGCGCGGAGGCACGGACCACGGCGGGGAGGCGGAGAGGCCCGGGGCGCGGGCTGGCGGTGCTCGCACGGCGCAGGCGGCGGCGGAAGAGCCGGCCGGCGGGGACCTGCGGGCGCGGGACGGCGGGCGGCGCACCTGCGCGGGCGGCGGGGCTCCGGCGGCAGGCGAGGCTCGCGGAGGGCGCGGAGCGCCGGAGGGAGGACGGTCGGCGTCGGGGTCGGGGCGCTCGGGGTCGGCGGCGGCGCGCGGCGGCGCGGGCCCCGCGGGCCAGCAGCGGGTCGGGCGGGCCGCGGGCAGCGGACGGTGGTGGAGGCCACGTGGCGGGATGGGGTTGGATGGGGGGAGCGGGGCGGACACGTCCGGTCGCCGGGCGGACATGTCCGGCGGCGCGGAAGGAATGGATCTAGGGTTTCGTCCGTGAATTCGGGGGAGGTGGACTAATTTATAGGCAGAGGGAGCTAGGAGAGTCCAAATGAGGCACGGTTTTCACCCACACGATCGTGATCGAACGACCGAGAGCATGGAGGGGAGTTAGATGGGTTTTGGGCCACTTTGGAAGGGTGTTGGGCTGCAAAGAGAAAGAGGGGTTTCGGGCTACGCGGTTAACCGTTGGAGTACCAAACGACCTCCAAATGGCACGAAACTTGACATGCGGTCTACCGGTGCTATACCAAGGCTGCTTGGCAAACCGGGGTCCATTCCGAGAATGTTCAACACCCACTCACAACAGGAGACGAAAAGGGGAACGCCGTAGGGCATAGGGGTGCCGGATCGCGAAACGGACAACAGGGAAAATGCTCGGATGCATGAGACGAACACGTATGCAAAATGAAATGCACATGATGACATGACAATATGCAACACGCAAGCAAATGACATGGCAACAACGATGAAAGCTGGAAGACACCTGGAGCATCAGATCTGGGGCGTTACAACACTCCTCCACTAACAAGAGATCTCATCCCAAGATCTTAGGACCGAGACGGAAGGGAAAAGGGATGAGGTGAAACAAGAACTCAAGAGAAGAAGCAAGGAATCGAGAGCACTCGAGAAGAAGAGAGGAATGATGAGAATCGAAAGTTCACGGAATCAGGTAGACTATGAAACCACTCCGGTTAGAACGAGATAAGAAACAAATAAGACTGAAAGGATTTAGGCAGCACTCCGGTTGAACCAGGAAAGAATAGAACATGAACTTGAGAGGATGGAACGATACTTGACGAGATGAACAATGCAATGCCTCCGAAAGAATTGAAAGAATTGAATGAAAAGAACTTAGAAGGAAGGATTGACTGGAGTTGTTGAGAAAATCAACAACGAAAGAATAAGCTTGTTGTGGACTTATGGAAAACATCTCAAAATTATGAGGTGATCACCGACCGCAAACGGAAATGAGTGGATAGCTTAGACGAACGAACAAATGCAAAACTCCACTTCAAAAGAATACGGAGAATTAATTGCACTTCAGACGGGAGAAGAAAAGATACTTGAACTCCGCCAACAAGAATCTTGATGAACACTTGAAGAGTGAATTAAATCATGAAGAACCACCATGAAGAACTCCGGTAACAAAAGGATGATGAAATAGAATGAAGGATGAAAGAATATGATGAGCCTTGCGATGATTTAGATGGAGGTTCCGACAAAATGACCAAGGAAATTTGAACTCCGGAAAAGAAAAGATGAAGACACTTGGAACTAGAATTTATTCATCAAGAACAAACTCCAAAGGAAAGGATTATCACTTGGGTGAAATAAGAATAAGATTTATTGTATGCTTATCCTTCATCAAATTAAATTGATGACAAGCAATGGATTTTGCATACTACTTATTCTTGTTGAAAAGGATTGAGAAGTGACATATCACAACCTTGAGAAGGTCTTCATGAACCACCGGTAGGATTGAAAAGATCGAATAAATTAATATGATAATCAAGGAAAAAGAATCTGAAAGAACCACCATTGGAAATGAAAAGGAACGAAAAAAAGAGAAAGAATCGCCGGGAAGAATTAGAAAAAACCAATATTCTTGAGGGGATTAGATGCAAGAGAACGGGAAGAACTCGAGCTTATTAACGAACACTTGAACAAACCACCGGGATAATTGGGTAACGGTAGCTGAAATGATGAGGACGAAGAATTCTTCTAGAACGATGACCTCCGATGAAAAGAAACGGGAAAACAACTTCTGAAATACTCCGGATGGGTAAGAAAGAATATCTGACAAACGGAATAATTCGAGCGGATAATATGAAGCTAGAACCACGAGTCTTCGAGAGAACGGACAAAATTTAGAGGAAAAAACTCTTCTTCGGTCTTCAAATGACGACGAGAAACACCACCAAAATTACTGAGATACTCTGGGAGAATGGAACGCAGAGAGGTTGAGGCAACAATGAAAATGATTTGAAATCGATCTTGGAAAGGCATCTGACTGATGAAATTCTTTCTTACGACAGACTTTGAAAAGAATTAGGAATAACTCCGGGGAAATTAGAAGAGTCAGGTAAGATCCTGGGAAAAGACCTGTGGGTTAGGGCCCACTGAAGAGAAAACACCGTTGGAAAGGATTGTTGAAGAGATAGATGATGCACCGGAGCGATTGAAATATTTGAATGAGGTGACAACCTCGAATTAATTTGAACACAGACGAATCTCCTGAGATGTCTTGAACACTCTGGAAGGATAAACTGGCGAGAGGCGAATGAGCAAGGATAACACTTGATCCGAGGGAAAGAATATGATCAACACTGAATACTTGGATTGGGTCCACCGGAAAAAGAAAGGGATGAAGAAAGACGAACAAGACGAGAATTCACCAGTTGAAATAATTTACGAAAGACTGAAGAGGCTCCACACGAATGAAATAGATGGTCGAGAGAGAGTCGGCTCCAGGAAGAAGAGGGTGGGAGGGCGGGAAAACAAAGGCAACTTGGAAGGGGAAATCGACGAATATCTTGAAGAGAAAACACCGGTTGAAATCATTGAGGAAAGAAAGCAAAGACTTCGCACGAGTAGGATGGATACTCGATTACGGACTTCGGTTTCCAGAAGAAGAAGGGGAGGGCGGGTGGGAAAAGAAAACAACTGAGGAATAACTCAAATATGAAGAGGGTCGAATCAACTTGACGAGAAATGCACCGGATGCAAAGAGCTGAGGAACAACGATCGGAAAACCAACTGCGTGATCCTAAAGAAAATTTGAAAGGGGAAGAGGAGTAATTCAAAACACCTACGTCAAGATTCCTTACCAGAGCGACGAAGGGGCTGAGGAGTACAAGAATTCCTACTCTCCGATATAACTAGACTCTGAAAAATAGTTTTCTTCTAGACTCAACAACGGCCAAACTACACGATCAATCAAGGAGGCTCTTAGGGTCGGTCGAGGCTCTGATACCAACTTGTCACGCCCAATATGCGACCCTATCCAAAAGGAACTCGAAGGTCCCACCAAGGATAGACCCGCATATTGAAACGCTTTTGCAAGGTGGATATCATTACATCAACATTACATAATAGATGGGGATACATACAAGAGGCATACAATGCCACATGAATACAACATCACAATACATAAGAGCATCATCCGGCTACGGATGAAACATAAACAGAAACTCAAACGACATCCACCCTGCTAGCCCAGGCTGCCGACCTGGAACCTATCCCCTGATCGAAGAAGAAGCAGAAGAAGAACTCCAAACAAGCAAACATCGCTCTCGCGTCATGATCATCGTACAACCTGTACCTGCAACTATTGTTGTAGTAATCTGTGAGCCACGAGGACTCAGCAATCCCATTACCATGGGTATCAAGACTAGAAAAGCTCAATGGGAAAAGGAAGGGGTAAAGTGGTGAGGTTGCAGCAGCGACTAAGCATATCTGGTGGCTAACATACGCAAATAAGAGCGAGAAGAGAAGCAAAGGAACGGTCGTCAACTAGTAATGATCAAGAAGTGATCCTGAGCTCCTACTTACGTCAAACATAACCCAGAAACCGTGTTCACTTCCCGGACTCCGCCGAAAAGAGACCATCACGGCTACACACGCGGTTGATGCGTTTTAATTCGGATCTGGTGTCAAGTTATCTACAACCGGACATTAACAAATTCCCATCTGCCTATAACCGCAGGCACGGCTTTCAAAAGATTATACCCTGCAGGGGTGTCCCAACTTAGCCCATGACAAGCTCTCGCGATCAACGAAGGAATAGACCTTCTCCCAGGAAGACCCGATCAGACTCGGAATCCCGGTTTACAAGACATTTTGACAATGGTAAAACAAGACCAGCAAAGCCTCCCGCTGTGCCGACAAATCCCGATAGGACCTGCACATATCTCGTTCTCAGGGCACACCGGATGAGCCAGACGTCGGGTTGGCATAGACCCTGGTTGCCCAGGGGGCGCCGGACATCGCTCGGTTCGGACCAACACTTAGACAAGCACTGGCCCGGGGGGGCTAAAATAAAGATGACCCTCGGGTTGGCCGACCCAAGGGAAAGGTATAGGTGGTGGTGAGGCAAATGGTAAAACCAAGGTTGGGCCTTGCTGGAGGAGTTTTATTCAAAGCGAACTGTCAAGGGGGTCCCATAAATCACCCGACCGCGTAAGGAACGCAAAATCCGGGAACATAACACCGGTATGACGGAAACTAGGGCGGCAAGAGTGGAACAAAACACTAGGCAAAAGGCCGAGTCTTCCACCCTTTACCAAGTATATAGATGCATTAATAATATAAGAGATATTGTGATATCCCAACCAAAATCATGTCCACCATGGAGCAATCTTCAACTTCACCTACAACTAGACACGCTATAAGAGGGGCTGAGCAAAGCGGTAACATAGCCAAACAACGGTTTGCGTAGGAAAGGTGTCAAGGTTAGAGGTTCATGGCAATTTGGGATGGCTTGATAAACAGGTGATAGGTAGCGCAGCATAGCGATAGAACGAAAAAACTAGCATAGCAATGATAGTAGTGAGATCCAGGGTAGCGGTCATCTTGCCTGAAATCCCGCAAGGAAGAAGAACGAGTCCATGAAGAAGATGAAGCCACGAAGACGAACCAAGCGTAGACGAACGAATCCTCACGATCGCAACGAAACAGGAACTATCGAGAAGAAACACACAACAAGGTAAACACACCACACATGAACATGACATGATGCACAACCAAGCATGATGCATGACCAATCTAGATGAGGCTACTCATGGCAAGAGATGATGCAAACAAGAGCAACACATCAAGGCAAGTTTAAATGAGGCCGGGAACAACATATAACAATTCCGATAAGTCCTCATATGCAAATTTCGAAATTGGTCCAGATCTGAATAAACCTTATGTTCAAGTTGTTAAACAGCAAGTTAAGATGCAACAAGATGATCTACACGAGATTCTAGTCAAGTTACATATAAAGTTCATTTAATTCGGAGCTACGCATAGAAGATATGAGCAACACAAGTTAAACATGCATTGATGCAAAATGCACCCAAACATCAAGCAAACACCTCAAAACAAGGATGCAACATGATAATATGAAACTAGATGCAAAATCAAGCAAGTTTCATATAGAGCACACTCGAAACGGAGCAACGGTTCAACACATGCACACTAAACAAGTTATAGCAACAATCTGTCCAAAACAGCAACTAGGCATATTGCAAGCATCAAAACAACAAGCTACAGCATCTCAACATGAAAAAAAAAGGCATGGGCATGATTTACAGGTAAAGCATTACAAAACATGAACACTGAACTATCTCCAGAAATCACTAGAACATACTCAAACACACATGGTAAGATTGCAAGTTATAACAATTTCAGACTTTGCAGAAAATAACATCACGATGCAATGTTCAGAGCTATCAAACAACATGTTACAGGAACTTATCATGGCAAACAAAGGCATGGCATGATTCTACTCAAAGCATAGATCAAAAGTCCCTTAGTGACCATAAGCCAAAAAGGAGCAGAAAATATGATGGCACCCACGTAAACATAGCAAGTTATAATACAGATTCAAACATGGTAGAAACAGAATTATGAAGGCATGTAGATGAGCTTGTGCAACTCACTACAGAGCATTACATGGCATGTCAAGGCAACCAACAGTAAGAAGACATATTTGTGAAGCTAAGCATGGCAATAGCAAGGTCATAGGGTGCATGGAACACTAGGAAAACACATGGAAACAACTGAACTTAATGTTAACAGACTGACAGCAACATTATGAAGCAACTTTGGAGCAAGGAAACAACTAGCTACAGCAAGCTATAAATGCTACCAGGGGCATGTATGGTTAGAGGATGACATGTATATCAAAACATGTTTACAGAACATCTCCAGATTATGCATAGAATGATTAGTAGCAACCTGTTTATATAGCATCACGAAATAACAGATTCAGCCTAGCAAAACAGTAACAGCATGTACCCTACTTAACAAGCTCGATTCACTCACCATAAGTCATTGCATGACAAGATAATCATAGCATCGTCAAGAAGGCATGTTTGTGTAACAATCCAAGGCAAGAACAAGTTCATAGCATGCAAGGATCAACTACAGCAACCTTGGCAAAATTGAATAACATGTAAACAATCTGCCAGGAAACATTTTGAAGCAAAAGTAGAGGACTCAAATGACATGCTAGACTACTCCATAACTGCAACAAAGGGCATGAATGGATAGACAAAAACCACAAGTTCAAAATACCCTTACTGAAGTATCTCAAAATATGCATGGATCTCTCTGTAGCATCAAGTTTACATGGCATCAAAATAACAGCAGAACAGGGACTAAAATCAGCAACATCATGAAGCCTAGTTTGCATGCTTGTGCTAGTCACCACATTGATCACAAAAATACATGGTAAGCACCTCTGTAAATAAGCCATAGCATAGTTCAAAACACATGTAGACATCAACCTCATAGGATGCACACATCAATCATGGCAAAAATGACAAAAGAGCTCGTTCTGATAACAGACAGCAGAAAACATTATGAAGCACTCTTACAACGACGATTCAGGCATCAAGATGACCTCAAATGAATATGATGCAATGGAGTGTAATGATGCACCCGTTGAGGCGAACAATTTGACATATTACACGTGCAAAACGGAGCTACGGATGCAGAGATACGGCATGACGAACATGGCATGAAAATTACTGCAGATTCGGGGACTTAGGCATTTTTACCTCTGGGAAAAGTCAACCCGGGACGGAGGCGTTCCGGGACGGAGGGATCCGGGACGGGGACGGCGTTTGGACGAGATCCCGGTGGATCTCATCCACTTTCTTCTCCGGCGAGGTGGAGGAAATCCGGCGAGGAGCGAGGAGGCCGGAGAAGCTCGGGACGGCCGGGTCCGGACCGGGACGAGGTGGGGGCGGCGATGGAGCTGCGGAGGACGACGGGGCGGCGGCCGGAGGAGGAGCGGAGGCCATGGTGCGGCGGCGCGGACCACGGCGGGGAGGCGGAGAGGCCCGAGGCGCGGGCTGGCGGCGCACGCCTACGGCGCTCGCACGGCGCGGGCGGCGGCGGAAGAGCCGGCCGGCGGGGACCTGCGGGCGCGGGACGGCGGGCGGCGCACCTACGCGGGCGGCAGGGCTCCAGCGGCCAGCGAGGCTCGTGGAGGGCGCGGAGCGCCGGAGGGAGGACGGTCGGCGGCGGGGTCGGGGCGCTCGCGCGCAAGGCGCTCGGGCGACGGCGCGCGGCGGCGCGGGCCCCGCGGGCCAGCTGAGGGCCGGGCGTGCCGCGGGCAGCGGACGGCGGCGGCGGCCACGTGGCGGGATGGGATTGGACGGGGGAGCGGGGCGGACACGTCCGGTCGCCGGGCGGACATGTCCGGCGGCGCGGAAGGAATGGATCTAGGGTTTCGTCCGCGAATTCGGGGGAGGTGGACTAATTTATAGGCAGAGGGAGCTAGGAGAGTCCAAATGAGACACGGTTTTCGCCTACACGATCGTGATCGAACGGCCGAGAGTATGGAGGGGAGTTAGATGGGTTTTGGGCCACTTTGGAAGGGTGTTGGGCTGCAAAGAGAAAGAGGGGTTTCGGGCTACGCGGTTAACCGTTGGAGTACCAAACGACCTCCAAATGGCACGAAACTTGACATGCGGTCTACCGGTGCTATACCAAGGCCGCTTAGCGAACCTCGGTCCATTCCGAGAATGTTCAACACCCACTCACAACAGGAGACGAAAAGGGGAACGCCGGAGGGCATAGGGGTGCCGGATCGCGAAACGGACAACAGGGAAAATGCTCGGATGCATGAGACGAACACGTATGCAAAATGAAATGCACATGATGACATGACAATATGCAACACGCAAGCAAATTACATGGCAACAACGACGAAAGCTGGAAGACACCTGGCGCATCGGATCCGGGGCGTTACAATTCTTGAGTATTAGCAGTTGAGTTGTCAATTCAACCACACCTGGACAACTTAGTATCTACAGCAAAGTATTTAGTAGCAACAGTGGTATGATAATAATGGTAAAGGTAGAAAAAGTAAAGATATTTGTTTTTGGTTTTTGTAGTAGTTGTAATAGTAGCAACGGAAAAGTAAATAAGCGAAGAACAATATGTGAAAAGCTCGTAGGCAATGGATCAGTGATGGATAATTATGCCGAATGCGATTCCTCATGTAATAGCTATAACATAGGGTGACACAAAACTAGCTCCAGTTCATCAATGTAATGTAAGCATGTATTCCGTAAATAGTCATACGTGCTTATGGAAAAGAACTTGCATGACATCTTTTGTCCTACCCTCCCGTGGCAGCAGGGTCCTAGCGGAAACTAAGGGATATTAAGGCCTCCTTTTAATAGAGAACCGGAACAAAGCATTAGCACATAGTGAATACATGAACTCCTCAAACTATGGTCATCACCGAGAAGTATCCCGATTATTGTCACTTCGGGGTTGTCGGATCATAACACATAATAAGTGACTATAGACTTGCAAGATAGGATCAAGAACACACATATATTCATGAAAACATAATAGGTTCAGATCTGAAATCATGGCACTCGGGCCCTAGTGACAAGCATTAAGCATAGCAAAGTCATAGCAACATCAATCTCAGAACATAGTGGATACTAGGGATCAAACCCTAACAAAACTAACTTGATTACATGGTAAATCTCATCCAACCCATCACCGTCCAGCAAGCCTACGATGGAATTACTCATGCACGGCGGTGAGCATCATGAAATTGGTGATGGAGGATGGTTGATGATGACGACGGCGACGAATCCCCCTCTCCAGAGCCCCGAACAGACTCCAGATCAGCCCTCCCGAGAGAGATTAGGGCTTGGCGGCGGCTCTGTGTCGTAAAACGTGATGAAACTTTCTCTCTGGGTTTTTTCTCCTCGAACGTGAATATATGGAGTTGGAGTTGATGTCCAGGGGGCCCACGAGATAGGAGGCCGCGCCCTGGGGGGGCGCCCCCCTGTCTCGTGGACAGGCTGTGGGCCCCCTGGCATTAATTCTTTCGCCAAAAATTCTTATTAATTCCAAAAAGTGCCTCCGTGGATTTCCAGGACATTCCGAGAACTTTTCTTTTCTACACATAAAATAACATCATGGTAGTTCTGCTGAAAACAGCGTCAGTCCGGGTTAGTTTCATTCAAATCATGCGAGTTAGAGTCCAGAACAAGGGCAAAAGTGTTTGGAAAAGTAGATACATTGGAGACGTATCAGGCGGCAAAACACATTTGATTCAAGCTCGTCCGAAAGACATGTGTCTCTTCCTCCATTTCCCCATTCATACACGGTGGGCGGCAAAACAAACTCTCCTCGTCCGAAATCAATGTAGGCTAATATTTTAAATAGGGGCAGATGTGTAGCTTCCATCAGACGTGACACAACCGTCCTACCTGTCATCCCCGTTCATACACCGCGGGCGCCAACCGTGGGCGGCAAAACACCCTCTTCTCGCCCGAAATAGTTATCGGCAAATATTTGGGAGATGCAAGATTACCGTCCTATCCCCAACCGACGCGATGTCCAAAATTTTAAACGGGGGATAAGTTCGTAACTTTCCCCCATTGCGCGTCCCAAAGTTTGAGATCCCCCCTCCCCTCAATTTCCCCATTCATACACCATCGGCGGCACGACAACCTCTGCACTGCGGCCAGCCGCCTCCGTCCGCCACCCCATCCTCCACCTTGCCGGAGCCGCTACCCTTACCCCGTCGTCCACTGCAAGAGATGGACGTCTCTCATCCATGGCGCTGGACCAGGATCCTTTCATCGCCTCCTCTCGCTTCATCGACGTCGTCGTCCCCCTTGCCATTGCCGCTCCTACGACCGCCTCGTCCACGGCAACAGGATATATCCCCCGACCCGGCCGTCTGCCGTCTAAAGTCTTCTTCCCCGCCGCCGACAGCCATCGCACCCGCAGCACCCTCAACGTATCAGCATAGGCCTACACGGCATCGCAAGAGAGGTGGTACTCTTCCATATGTGCTTAAGTTATTGATCTCACCCGAAAAATAGATCATAATTTGTTTACTGTACTTTTCTTGTCCGTACCAAATTGTAGTGGCTAGTTGAAAGCAAACATTGGTTGCGAAGTAGCTTTGTCCGGTTTGCACCTTCAGATCCGCCATGGCACGGGCACTATACTTGTAAAGCTTATGGTTTCCCCCCTTTATATTCACTACCATCATCGTAGGTGCTTCGTGTCGTGCTAGCACTGCTCCTCAAGACCTCAACCCAAAGCTTACGTGTTGAAATACGAATCTGATATGATGCTCGTATCACTAAAATAGAGAATGTTTAATTGGTCACCTAATGTTCCTATATTCGTTTCGAAAAGCATGTGCGCCACCCACTGGTCCAGCTAATTCCACTTTCCTAATTTTTCTCTTGATGCTTAGGGTTTTCCCCTTTTATCTACTCTACTATGATCTGCGTAGGTGCTTTCTGTCGTACTAGCATTACTCCACCCTTCAAGATAAACAACACAACACTCAGAATTCAAAAGCTTAGTTGTTCAAATATGATTGTGATATGATACTGATATTAGTTAACCGACACATTTAATTGGTTAGCTAAAGGTCCCACTTGAATTTCCAAATGCATGTCGCGACATATAGAGAGACAGCATAATTGCATTTCTTTGTCACTTGTTGACCGTACTTTCTTGTCCATACCAAATCTTAGTTGTTATTTCAAAGCAAACATCGGTTGCTAACTACCCTTTGCGCAGTTTGCAGCTTCAGATCTGCCATCCCACTGCCACGGTCAACACTGTACTCATCGTGCTTATGTTTTCCCCATTTTATGATGACCACAATCAGCCTACGTGGTTCGTGTCGTAATAGCACTGCTCCACCCATCGAGCTAAACAAGCTTAGTTGTACAAATTCGTATCTGATATTATTGCTGATATTAGTAAAACTGAGAGATGTTTAATTGGTGAGCTAAATGTTCCTACTTTAGTTTCGAAATGCATGTGAGCCACATATGGAGAGACCGGAAAGAATAGTATTTCTCTGTGCGCTCTGGTTCATCATGGGTGGCCAACTGACATTGTATTGAAAGACTTGTAATATCTTCAATCTGCTTGCTCTTCTGCTCTTCTTTAAGATGATACTCTTCTCTTGCGGTCGACTGGTCAGGTCGAGTTGTTCTCCCTTAGTATATTTTGAATCTGTCAGGTCAGGTCGACTTGTTCTTCTTTACTATATGTTGAAGCTATCATCTGCGAAGTGTCATCACTTCTGGAGCTCTCATATTTTGAGTAGTAGGCCACATTATATTAATGCACACAACAAATTACAGCATGCATGGCATCTTTTAAAAGAATTGCAGAGATAGCACAAAGGGGTTTACAAGGAGGCGGTATTGGATTAGAATCACTTCTGCATTACAAAGAAAATCTCACTTGTTTTAATGTTTTCATGCATGTCAGATATTGAACATTATCAAAATGAATATAAGAATGGGCGCACGAGAGGAATATTGCGGAACGATCCACTGGCTAACAAACTTGGCATGGTGGAGGATGGCCTATCTTATTCACCCATCAAGGTGCTTGCTCTAACTTTGCAAAGTTGTATTGGTCGCACATATTTTGCATCTGACCTCTTGCATTACTTCTACTTTGTTACACCATCTTCTTAGTTTAAGCATCATATATGATTATATGCCATACCTATCCATTTTCTGTACCTATTCCATGTGTCGTCACACTATGTTTTTCCAGTCAAATGTTTTTCTTTCGTAATAGATGTCCAAAAGGAAGAGGGTGAGTGCAGATCCTCAAGGAGTACAAACTAGGTATTTGGAAAAGGTAGTGATACCTGTTAAATTAGATAGATCAGCAGCCACAGAAAACACAGGCCCAACTATACCACACTTTACCCCTACTCCAGTGGCCAAACCCCTATTAGAATTGCTGGGAGCCCAGCGTCAGGTACTGTCTATGATATCAATTCAAAATTTGAACTCCTAAATTTTTGCTTATGCCTTACCTTCTCTCTTGTATGAAAACTAATTTCAGATGAATCTCCTTGCTCAAAAGATCATACGATCTCAAAACAATAATGGGCACTGCATTGCTCTTGTCAGTACCTCTCTCCCTTTTGCCTTGTAACGTTGTACTTAATTAATTGCTATTTGACTATGTATCATCAGTCTGCACCTGAGCTTCATTATCCTCTGTTTCTTCAAATATTATTTATCTATATTTACTCTTTGCAAAATGTAGAATAATGGCAATGCTTATAAAGAATTTTCTTTGGGGAATTTATTGAATTATCCTTCCATCAACATGGAGAAGGGCTTTGTCCATCCCGTGTTAACATGTAATGTAAGTTCATCCTTCTCAAGCCTTCAAACTTTGTTCTAGTATAGATTTGGATAGGCATCATTTCCTCCACTGCTGTTTACATCTGATTGGGTGTTTGCAACAACTACCAGTTTCAAATTGTAGTTGTAAAAACATGTTCCTTATGCAGAACAAATCCATTAATTTTCTTATATAATTGTGAAACCTGTTACGTGTCTCTTTGTTTCTCTTTCAGAGTCATATCTCTTATGCCAGGTAGAACTTTAGGGAAGATAGTGAGCCAAACCATCTTGAGGACAGCGAGATGACCCCAAGGTCCTGTCTTGATGAAGACAGCGAGTTGAAGCTACTCACCAGCAGGTGTGAGACAACCTCTATGCAGTCGCTGCCTCAATCAGTTCGACTTCTTCAGTCTCAACTTAAAGCGGAAAGGCTTGCTTCAGCTCAGCTCCGACTTGAAGTCAAAGATGCAATGAAGATGTCAGAGGACTGTCGTGCGCACCATCATGCCTTAAATCTAGTGTTGATGCATCTATCATTGACACAACTGAGGTCTACTCAGCTTCTTCAGCTATTTGGGGATCCCTTCCTAGCAAGGCCTAGTGCCTTCTGAAGTGCTCTCAGTTTTGTATATTCTTTTGTCGGCGCGTTTATTTGCACTGGTGGCGAACTTTGATGCCGATGTAATATGTGATAGTCGTGATAGCCTAGCGTAAGTTGCTTGCTTATTTATTTCCTTGTTGTCTTGTTTATTTGTTTGCTTGTAGTCATTGCAGTTCTTTTTCCGTGGTTTGCTAGTGGCTGCAATAACCTATTTTTTAAAACTAGGCTACAATAATCGTGGGCTAATATTTACTGTAGTGACATTGGGCCTCCTATAGGCCATAGAAACAGTGGCCTTCTACGGGCCGTAGAAACAATGGGCCTTCTACGGGCCGTAGAAACAATGGGCCTTCTACGGGTCGTATCATCAATGGGCCTTATACGGGCAGTATGATAACATGGGCAAATAAACAGGCCGCATTATGGCCGTAAAACGGGCTAGAGTTGGAATCGCCCGCTCATGGGCCGACCATAACGGGCCATCGTTAATAGGCCGTATTTCATGACGCTATGAAAATGGACCAACATATTAACGGACCACAAACGGGCCGACTGTAACCACGAGCTGAATTTGGTCCACAAGCAGAAAATGACAGTAACGGGTCGTAAGTAAACGAATGCTAGAAATGAGCCCAAGAATAAATGGGCTCCGAGAAGGCCGAAAGATAACATGGGCTGGAAACGGCCCAATGGAATAACGGGCCGTTAATGGGTATAAAGTGATACATTGTTCATTACGGGCCAGTTTCACCACGGGCCGTTAATGGGTGTAAAGTGATACACTGTTCATTACGGGCCAGTTTCACCACGGGCCGTTAATAGGCCAAGAGTTACATAGGGCCTCATATGGGCCGAAAGACGTCATGGGCCATACATGGGCCAGAAGTGAAAACGGGCTGGAATCATATTGGGTGGCCCAGATGACGCTACTGGGCCTAATTCGGATAGGGCGTAACGGGCCTTGGGTTAGCGGGTTGTAAATGGGCTATATGCGAACAGGTCGTTAACAGACTTTCCATGGGTCGGCCCGCCACATTTTGACCAAGTCAAACGGGCCGGCCTTTTCACAGGAATGGGCCTCTGTTGGGTCGTGCCACGTATCGACGTATCATAGGCGCCTTCCGTCCAATGAGTGGATGACATCTGTCCCAACGATGAGCAGACACGTGTTTCCTCCAGCCAATGATGATTTTACACGTGGAAAATTCCCATTGGTTGGGGCTGTTAACGGGTTATCAGATCCAAAACCCGACCCGATAGCTTAACAGCGTTCCGTTACGGTGGATGCCACGTGTCGGTCACCCTTGACGAAAGCACTTCTGTGACGCGCGATTTATCGTCATGGAAGAGGACACTTCCGTGATGATAATTTTGGTAATGTCATGGAACACTTCTACGACAGCACAGGTATGACTATCTTGATTCTGTCATAAATTTGTCATGGATGTACATGCATGACAAAAAACGCGACCTACTGTGACAAACACGTATCATCAGGGAAGTGTATTTTTTTTGTAGTGTCGTCATCCGAGTCCGATGCATATGCACGGGAAAAAGGGATGGAATGGTCCATTTTCTCTTGCAAATGATATTTGTCGAGATCACCCACATTGTTGTCATGGAGATCAACTTCACTGTCATCGTCCGCATACTCATCATTCTCCTCTTGCAAAGCTTCATCTTGGTTGCTTGTAAACGGGCTCAATGTTGGCCTCACTTCTTGGGTCAAAAGAGGTTCAACAATTTCATCTCGCTTCAAGGGTGGGGGGCTACTAGCAACCAAAGGGGAAGGGCTCCGGTTCAAGTCCAAATGCAACCTTGAATCAACCTTCTTCGTTGCAAATAACTCAAGAGCCTTGTCTAGTGATTTGGCCACCGTCTCCTTGTATGCAACCCAACGTTGCTCTGAGTTGACACGCATTGTCTTTCAACGGATGTGCATTCCAAAACCAACATTATACCTTCCTTCCAACTCAACGATATCACTAGGGTCCATCCAATTCTAATCTTTCCTAACTTGTTGCAAGAGCTCCGCATAGCTAGAACTACTATCAAACACCATGTCAAGCTCATCCGGGTCCGGTTCAATATTGCCTTTCAAGAAGGCGTCTTTGTCCCCATGATGAAAAAACGCACATGTTCTTTCCATCCCTATAAGCATTCAAAGAACACAAGGTAACATTGCTTTCATGAGAACTAATCCAAGGATACAAACCCTAATATATATATGAAACAACAACCCTAACCCTAACCATAACCCTAACCAAAATCATAACCCTAGCCCTAAACCTAACCCTAGCACCAACATAAGAACACCCATAAGAATAACCCTAACATACTAACAAAGCCTAATCATAGGAAAATGGCAAACAAACATCTCACATCTCCATGCAAATCTCTAGATCCAAACAAAACTAGGGTTTCCCCAAACTAGCAACAAATGAGCAATTTGATAACATAACTTGGATCAAAAGAAGGGGATCGAAGAAGATTACCTTGAGGGAGGGTTTGACTTCGAAATCCATGGACAAATTCTTCAGATTTGCAAGATTTGGGAGAGGATTTGAGAGGGGGAGAGAGTGGGAGAAGGGGGAAGCTCAGGTTGGGGGTGGGAGAGTGTGTGGTGTGGGGGGAGTGGGGGAGGGGGGCCAGCCGGATAAGTCACAGTGTAGCGCCCAAGCGCTAGGCGTTGCACATTAAATGTGTGGCGCCCGACGACTAGGCGCTGCACATTGTGTGGCGCCTCTCACCGAGGCGTTGCACAGCTGGGTGCGGGGCACAGGGCTGCCACGGTGGACTGGCGTGCAACGCCCGCTAGCTAGGCGCTGCACCGTAGGGTGTGGCGCCGGCGTCGCGGGCGCTACACAAAAGGGTCGGGGGTGTGAAATAGTTTCACAACCAGATCATTCTGTGAATTGATTTCGTCCACAAGTCAAAATTGTTAAATTTGCCTAGTCGTAAAGCGTAAACATAGATCCAGCTTTGATATACGAGTACATTTCTTTTTGACCAGTGGTCACAGCTACACAGATCCCAAACACCCTCTACATCAACCGTTAGGACCACCCAAAAAAAACTTAGCATGGTGAAGAAGAGCATGGAGCCGATGCTTTTGCGTCATCCGTCCAGGCAATCTCTACTTTACCGCAGAGATCCAATAAAATGACGCGAGTAGTAGTACACACCACAAGTGCAAACGACGGGAGCTGCGATAAACAAGACCTACGTACCTACCTATTTGCCTAACCACCGACTCTGACTATATTGGCATAACGGCCCGTGGACAGGATGCGTCACGCGTGGAAGCAGCACGCATCACCCTGCCTGTGGTATCTTTCCACCTGGTCTTCTTCCTCCCTCCACAGTCCACACCACACTCATGCACAAGAGCACAGCAGCAGCTCCAGCTCAGGAGGAGCAGTGCAAAGCGAAGCACGCGAAAAGAGCACGGGACGGATGGAGAAGGCGAAATGGGCTAGGCCTTGGCATGGCATGCCATTGCCATGGAAGAAAGCAAAGTCGAGAGGGAGAGGGAAAAAGAGAGAGGTCAGGTGATGGAGAGAGGAGGAGAAGGCAGGCGCAGAAAAGAACAGCACCACACATGGCATGAGGAGAGAGAGAGGAGACCAGATCTGTCCCAGCATCTTCCCTGCACCCGCTTTCTCTCCTTTTGATGCGTGTCTCCTCCCCCTCCCTCCCACTTTATTTTTGCTTCACTCGGTCCACAATGGCAGCGGCACAGGCAGTAGTAGTACAAATGTGCATGCAAATGACACTGCCTCTCTAGTCGACTGTGGTCACGGCAGAAGATAGGCTTCCTGCAAATGCTTGCAAAGAGGGCAACAATGTCTACAGCTTCTTTTCTCTGAACCACGAATGAGACGTCTCCTGAAAATTCAACCGGACGGCCGACGAGATTGGCCATCTGCATCTGCAAGCAAAGGCGAGAGCTGCAAGAAGGCGAGATGGATGGACATCCTGGTTCCTTTTTCTGAATTTCGACAAGATGCATCAGTTTTCAGTCCAACAATAGTTGTCTTGGTACTACACGATAACGTGAACATGTACAAGGCCTGATTGATTCCCACTCGACCACTCCTGTGCTATCCGCATTCAGCACATCACACCAAGAATGAATCCCAGAAAAAAAAAATTGGGTTCCTGGTTGGTGCAAAAGGAAGAAACAAATTACAAAAGAGCACTACAAAGCAGAGGCAGGTGCTAGCTAAGCTAGTCATGGAATATGTGCAGCCGTAGCTCTGCAATCATGGAGTAGGCACTTACAGTCTCTCTCCGCAAAGTCACAAGTCTTCCAAAAGATGGAGCTTTGCATGCCCGTAGTTTAGCTCCGTCCCCCATCCTTCCGGTTTCAGCATGCCTGTCGGCAGAGCTACTAGTATCTCCTGCAGCCGCCTATTCAGACAAGAGAAATGGCCAAAGCCAAACCACCTCACCAGCCGCACTGTTTCAGCGCATGCTCGGGATCAGCGACGCCATCATGCCATGAGCTTCATTCACCAATGGATCTATCTCATGATGCAAAAACTCCTCCAGATGTAAAAAGTCAGTTAGACCCTGTGCATTCTTCTCAGCCTCAATGCTGTTGTTTCAGGAACACCCTGCGAATGAAATCCTGGAACCTCCTCGAGTAGAGCTTGGGATCCACGGCAGAAATGCGGCCAGGGTTGACCTGGAAAGACTTGTAGGCGTGCTCCAGCTTCTTGGTTATGTCGTAGTCTTGTAGGATGTCGATTATTCCGAAGAAGAGGTAGACATCACACGGTCCCCCGCTCGGCGCTGTTATGAACAGGTGCCTCTCGTTCAAAAGGAACTTGTCGAGTATTCTCTTCGAGCTGCGCTCTGCCTGGGCGGGCATGTTCATGCCCAGCTGCACAAATGGCCTCCTGCCAAAAAAAATCAACCCCCATGTTTAATTTGTTTCTACATTATTAATCAGGATCATGAAGAGGCGATGGCTAAAGTGGCACATATATTTCCCCTTGAAGAAAAGGTGCAGGTATCCTATCCGTTCTCTTTGCTGCAGACATTTGACTTAAACAAACATGCAAGGCCCCATGGTGCTCTAGGTGGTTTGGAACAAAGGGGGCAGCAAAGTATAGGATCATGATGAGAGCATAAAACTAGCTTAGAAAAACACGACATGAAAGTATTGCTTTACCCTAGTGGAGAAGCATTATGTCTGGGAACTAAAGTAGGAATATGCACTAGATGTCAACGTTACTGAAAAAGCATCCCATATATGCATGTCATGGTACCCAATTTATCAAAACAGTTTGACTGTTGAAGGCTCCTGGCTATTATTTCGGTTGTTCCAGAATGTCAACAATAGGTTGCTTATGAATGGCAAGAGTGGCAATTTATAACTTACCGGGATTCTGTGATCAAATCCCTCTCTTTGCATCCTGTTTCCATAAAGCATTGCTCACAAAAATTGCCTCCGCCTTCAAATGATTTTCTTTTGCCAGTAGATTCTGATAGTTAAGATTAGATGAAATCTGGTAAATTATCAGGCCAATGGATATTTGTATGTAAAATCATAATTCAGAGTGTGCAAAGATGAACAAATACCCATGTATTTTAACTTACTTGGCAGAGCAATGGGCTGAGAGAGGCCTATCTTAGACACAGACAAATCATTACGAAAGTGAACTCCTAACAATAGGCTGTAGTCCATAATTCCTTGTGTCTCCAAGAATACGCAGTCCATCTGAATTTGCCTATGTTACATTGAAGAGTCAGATTTAGGATCGGTCTTATAGTTCTCATGAAATTGCATTCAATCTAGTTAACATAGTGGGGAACTCACTTCATAAGTTCCTCGTACCAAAATCTTTGCAGCCGAAATGCATAATCAAGATCGAGGTCCTTCAGAGTAGTGGTTTCGTCAATCTTTCGCTCCGTTTTGTCGATAGTCCGACCATGTGAGGAACCTTTCAAATCAAAACGCCTGTGAATCTTATACTCCGAGCAGCAAAAATTGCCCATTATAACGAACCGGACCTAGTTGTATAGATTGACATAAGGTCAAGGCCAAATAATTTGCACTCGGAAGTAATATATAGCTAACAAGAATGAAGTGAGTTATGTATCCTCACATGATTATTGCTTACCTTGGGACATCCAACTTGCTTAATGCAATGCGTGCCACAGAATCTTGTCAACAAGGTGGACTTATGCAGACGAACGTGTTCATAGTAACTCCGCAGCATCCTAATAAGAACCTATGAAGCAAGATTGATTATATTTAGTCTGACGCTGAAATCGCCAATTAGTACTGTAGTATTTTCCAGAAAAAAAATCCTAAAGGTGGAATCTGAAACAAGCACAAATTTGAACTCCTTTTGGAAAGAAAAGAACAATTGTTGCACCCAAATTATTTAAGAAACATGAATGACTCGACATGAATTTTGAAGACACAGTACAATGTAATAAATTATTTCAATGGATACACGCCCCTCTACCTTATTACTTATCAAAGCTGAGTAAGAAATGGACTCACTGACTGACCTTCACTTCAGCCTTCTTCACTGTTTTAATCATGAACCGATCATCCTGGGTGATGAAGAAGCAGCTCCCGCTCTTACCGGGGGACGCCAGCTCCCGGAGCGTGTCGTTGCCACAGATTGCAAGCATGTAGTCCGCAGGGTCAACCCCAAACAATTTCCTCAGGTGCCTGAAGGCATCGCCCAACAGTAGTCAATACACCACTCATGCACAAGAACCACATCCCCCCACGATCCTGTCATATTCCTAACAGATCCAACATATGGCAATTCAACTCGAGCCCAAGAGCGGCAAGGCAGTACGGCACCTGAAGACGGCAGGGCAGTAGTCCTTCCACCGGAAATCCATTGAGTGATGCGGCGGCGTGAGCTTGGAGCCTTCCGGCGGGAACCGCGTCCAGACCTTCTCCCGCGGGTCGAAGTCCGATGCCAAGAGCTTCTTGAACGGCAGCGCCGACGACTTCCCCACCGAATAACTGTATGTCATAAATAAATCCAAGCCAACAATCAATCAATGTGACAAAGTGTTTCGATGAATGACTAGAGGGAAAATGCGGGAGGGGGCGGGCATTGATTGGCATTGCCTTATGCCGAGCTGCAGGTTGAGCATGAGGCCGTAGCTCCGGTGGCCCTTGCGGATGGCCTTCCCGGGCCTCCTGGCCTCCTGCCGCTCCTCCTCCTCCAGCACCCTCTGTGGCCTCGGCGGCGGCGGCGTCATCGTCCGGAAGAAGGGGGCCGGCGGCTGCATCGTCATCCTGGCGCTGCAGCTGCGGCGGAAGGGCGCGGGGACGATGTCGCAGGTGATGTCGCCGGCCTCGCCGTCGCACTCCCAGATGCATATCCGCGGCGCCGGGGACTTGCCGTCCACGGAGAGGCGCTTGCGCAGCGGCACGTAGAAGGGCAGCGCCTCGGCGCCGGCGTCGCCGTGCCAGCGGGGGAGCTGGCCGTGGCGGCAGCAGTCTCCCTGCTGCGAGGCGGTGGCTTGCGGCGGCATGATCGGCTCGCTCCTCGATTCCAAGGTCTAGCTGGTGGTGGGCAGATCGAGTTCTCCTACACTATAGTTGTGGTAGTACGAGGTATCTCATTTGAGGGATTCCTGAGATGAGACGAGGGGAGTTGGGGCTGGCGTGATAGGCGGAGGAGCCGAAGGAAGGAAGGAAGGGGGAGGCCGTGGGACGGTTTTGCTTTAGCTTTTTCTTGTTGCTTTTGTAGGCGTCGGCTTTGGCACAGGAAGCGATGTCAGGCAGGCGGACTAGCGGAGTGAGCAGGGGGGAGCATGGATGACTAGCAGTCGCCGAGCCGCAACTTAAAAAGCGCTCCCGCTCGGTCGCGCGCCACGTGAGTCGTCTCGCCCGCATGGTGCCTCCGATACATTTTTCGTTAGCTCCATGTGTGTAAACAAAAATCAGACAAGAAGAAAATGCAATTCGTCGGTGGAAAGTTAAAAAAAATGGACCGCAGTAGCCAGCGGACGTTCGTTGGAAACATCTTTTAATGTTTTGTCCCGGTGGTTTCTTTATAGACTTCCGAGACGCATGATAGTTTTTGGAAAGAAGGAAATTTTGCGGAAAAAATGAACAGAATTTGCCATCTCCTACCTTCCATGAGAGCAACTCCAACGCAAGGACCCAAACGGACATGAATTTTGTCCGTTTGGGTCACCTGTCCGCCTAGCGGATATGGAGCGGACAAGCCTTATACCCAACGCGCAGCACAAAAGTGGACAACTCCTCGCGCCGCCCACCCCCTTCTCTCTCCCTCGCGCCGCCCGTCCCCTCCTTGTCGCGGCGCCTATCCTCTCTCCCTCATGCCGCCCCTTCTCTCTCTCGCGCCGCCCCTCCTCTCCTGCTCGCGGATCCCCTTCCCCGTGAGATCTTTCTCTGCTCCCGCCGCCTCTGCTGCAGCCACCCTCTGCTTGCGTCGCCGTCCAGGCCTCGAGCCCCAGTAGGAGCGGCCGAGCGCGCGGAGGAGCCCTGCGCCGGTGGCCTCGCTGCGGCGCGGAGGAGCGGCCGAGCGCGCGGAGGAACCCTACGTTGGTGGCCTCGCTGCGGCGCGGAGGAGCGGCCGAGCGCGCGGAGGAACCCTACGTGGGTGGCCTCGCTGCGGCGCGGAGGAGCGGCCGAGCGCGCGGAGGAGCCCTGCGTCGGTGGCCTCGCTGCGGCGCGGAGGAGCGGTCGAGCGCCCGGAGGAGCCCTGCGCCGGTGGCCTCGCTCCGGCACGGAGGAGCGGCCAAGCACGGAGGAGCCCTGCGTCGGTGGCCTCGCTGCGGCGCGCCGGTGGCCTTGCTACGGGCCTGTGGCGCGCCGGTGGCCTCGCTGCGGCGCAGAGGAGCGGCCGAGCATGCAGTGTCGACCTGCGCCGGTGGCCTTGCTGCGGGCGTTGTGGAGGCGGAAGTCGCGATGGTGTTGTGGAGGCAAAAGTTGCAGTCTGATACATGGGACCAAGGGCGGACACGAGCGGGCAACAACCGTGGACGAGAGCGTCCGCTTCTGTCCGCTTCATACCCATTTGTGAAAGGGATCGAGAAGAGGTGTCTAGAGGGGGGAGGGGGTGATTAGACACTATGTACTAAAAGTTGTAGTTTTTAATTTCCTCAAGTTTAAGTGGAGTTTTGGCACAAGTTTAACAATCACAATCCATATCAAGCAAGCATGCAAAGAGTATATGAGCAGCGGAAAGTAAAGAATGCAACTTGCAAGAATGTAAAGGGATGGGATTGGAGTGTGCAAACGCAATTTGGAGAGACGGAGATTTTTGAGCCGTGGTTCCGATAGGTGGTGCTATCATACATCCACGTTGATGGAGACTTCAACCCACGAAGGGTAACGGCTGCGCGAGTCCACAGAGGGCTCCACCCACGAAGGGTCCACGAAGAAGCAACCTTGTCTATTCCATCATGGCCGTCGCCCACGAAGGACTTGCCTCACTAGGGGTAGATCTTCACGAAGTAGGCGATCTCCTTGCCCGTACAAACTTCTTGGTTCAAATCCACAATCTTGTTGGAGGCTCCCAAGTGACACCTAGCCAATCTAGGAGACACCACTCTCCAAGAAGTAACAAATGGTGTGTTGATGATGAACTCCTTGCTCTTGTGCTTCAAATTATAGTCTCCCCAACATTCAACTCCCTCTCACAGGATTTGGATTTGGTGGAAAGAATATTTGAGTGGAAAGCAACTTGGGGAAGGCTAGAGATCAAGATTCTTATGGTAGGATTGGTATATCTTGACCTCAACACAAGTGTAGGTGGTTCTCTCTCAGAAAATGTAAGTTGGAACTGTAGACATGTTCTGATGGCTCTCTCCACGAGTGAAGAGGGGGTGGAGGGGTATATATAGCCTCCACACAAAATCTAACCGTTACACACAACTTACCAATCTCGATGGGACCGGATTAAGAAACTCGGTCCGACCGATTCAGCAAATCTAGTGACCGTTAGGATATTCGGTGGGACCGACATGCAACTCGGTAGGACCGATATGGTTAGGGTTAGGGCATAACGTAATATCGGTGAGACCGATTACACAAACTCGGTGGGACCGATTTTGGTAATAAGCTAACCAGATAGTTGGTCAGACAAACTCGGTGGGACCGATTCGCTCATCTCAGTAAGGCCGAAACATTACGAAAAGGAAACAGAGAGTTTGCATTGTAATCTCGGTAGGACTGATTACACAAACTCGGTGGGACCGATTTTGGTAATAAGCTAAATAGAGAGATTACAATCCCATCTCGGTGAGACCGAGATCCCTATCGGTGAGACCGATTTGCCTAGGGTTTGTGGCAGTGGCTATGACATCAGAACTCGGTGGCGCCGGATAAAATGAATCGGTGGGGCCGAGTTTGACTTTTTGTTTAGGTCATAGGTGGATATGAGAAAGTAGTTGAGAGCTTTGGAGCATATCACTAAGCATTTTGAGCAAGAACCTCATTAAGCAACACCTCATCCCTCCTTGATAGTATTGGCTTTTCCTATAGACTCAATGTGATCTTGGATCACTAAAATGGAAAATGTAGAGTCTTGAGCTTTGAGCTTGAGCCAATCCTTTTGTCCTTAGCGTCTTGAAAGGGTTCCACATCCTCTAGTCCATGCCACTCCATTGTTGAACTTATCTGAAACATACTAGGTAAAAGTATTAGTCCAACAAGAGATATGTTGACATAAATTACCAAAATCACCGAGGGAGCACTTGTGCTTTCAATCTCCCCCTTTTTGGTAATTGATGACAACATACATCAAAGCTTTAGATGAAGATATAGAGAATAACAAGTAAAGCTTTAGAAAGACATGTAACAAGCATAGGCTCCCCCTACATGTATGTAATCATGTAAATATGGAATATGGGAGCATGTGAATGCATAAGCATGATAGAGAAGGCAATGTGTTAGATGTATCTTGGCTATATGCATCAGAGCAAAAGATGTGAATATGGGAAATGTACCTTCATGCTCATGAGTCCTTCTTGCAAACAGTATGTACATCAGCAAGAGATCCTCATACACATGATTGTGATGCATATACTTACCTTATGGTCTTGAGTTGGCTTAGGATGGAATGAACATGCGTAAATAAGGTTAGATAACACAGAAACACTTACTAGCCAAAGCAAACAAAAGGAACCACAAGAGTACCAATAATGGGATGACATGTAGAGAGTAAGTACTGAGTACTTTATTTGATATAGACATGTCCCCAAAGGTAAAGATGTACAATGAATTCAAGGAATTCCTTCCCTTAGATGTCTTACTCCCCCTGAATCTAGCATGGGATACTGGGAGAAGATAGGGAACAAAAAACAGAGCTCAAAGAAAGGAAACAGAGCTAATGCAAACAAACAAATATGAACATGTCTTTCCCCTCTTAAAGACATGTGACTTCTCTCCTCTTGAACACCAAGCATCTGGAGTCCTTGAAGATTACTCTCTCTCCTTGAGTATTCTATCCCCCTAGAGATATGATTAAGCTTTGATGTGATCTCTCTCTCCCCCTTTGACATCAATTTCCAAGAAGGGTCCTTCTGGAATTTTGTGTTACAAATGGGTTTGGTCCTTGAGTCACAAGACAAAGCAGCACGTTGAATGTGATGCTGGTAGAGGACAAGATTCATTGAGTGGAGCTGGATCAAAAGAACTCAGGAACAACTGGCAAACTAATTTTCCTATTGTGAAATCAGTGGCACCGAGGTGTATGCTTCGGTAGCACCGAAAGGTTTCGGTGGGACCGAAAATAACAGGCCGGTGTGACCGAGTTCATGACAAAGAAAACACTTGTCACTTCAGCTCACTTATACAAGTAAGGTCTCACAAATATTTGCAAGGAATTTGATGCAAGGAAATGCAGAACAAAAAGAGAAATCTAGATGAAGTTTTTTTGAACAAATATGCATGAATAAAATGCAAGAGCACAGAAAAGAACACGAGAGAACTTCATCTAGAAATGGTCGGCGACAAAGTCACCTATGTTAGAGTATATTGACATAGGAGTCAAGTGAGATCACTTGATCATAGGTCATACTCATCGTTTAAGATCAAAATGGGGTTACCATTTTTCCTTTAAGCACTTTGATGTATTCACATCTTGTTGAGTTGCTTTGACTCATGACTTGGAGTAAAGCTTCTCTAAGATGGAATAACATACCTTGGGTGGTGGTGTTGATCATGTAGTTGAACTTGTGTGGATTGCTCGAGGTTGATGTAGCTCATCAAGAGTTGGGAGCACCCCTTGGAGTGTGAGTTCATCTACCTACATGGGTTAGTTTTTGCAAGGAAGAGCACTTGTGTATCCAATATGACTATCATAGAGTTCAAAATAGAATTTGTCAAAGGATATGTCAAAGGGTTCCGTGCTTCCTTGTCTTCATCCACCATTGTGTAGAGACTTGGTGATGTAGAGATTGCTCAAGATTGAGTATGTTGCAATCTCATAGATTTAGATTCATCCAAGTACCTACAAGGGTTAGATGACATGCAAGGTGCAAATATATCCAAGACATGAGATTATCATCATAAGAGAAATATCAAGGATTAGTCATAGGCTCAAGCCTTGCATGTTTTCGAATGGAGTTCCTACTCCAAGTTTGAAGCATCAATGATGTTCAATTCACCTCTAAACCTACAAAACACTTTCTCATCAAGTGGTTTAGTGAATATATCTACTAATTGTTTATCGGTGCGAACATGCTTAAGATCAATGTCCCCTTTGGCAACATGATCTCGAATGAAATGATGTCGAACTTCAATATGCTTAGTTCGAGAATGTTGCACGGGATTATGAGCAATCTTGATAGCACTTTCATCGTCACATAGCAATGGAACATGTTTCTCATATATCCCATAATCCTTAAGAGTTTGGGTCATCCAAAGTAATTGAGCACAACATGAACCAGCGGCAATGTATTCTGCTTCGGCGGTGGATAAGGATTCTGAGTTTTGTTTCTTGGAAGACCAAGATACAAGAGATCTACCAAGGAATTGACAAGTACCCGAAGTGGACTTTCTATCAACCTTGTCTCCAGCATAGTCCGCGTCGGAGTAGCCGACAAGATCAAAAGATGCCCTCTTTGGATACCAAATGCCAAAATTTGGTGTATGAATTAAGTATCTCACTATCCTTTTCACAACCTTAAGATGACATCTTTAGGAGCAGCTTGATATCACGCACACATGCACACACTTAGCATAATATTGGGACGTGAAAGCACATAGGTATAACAATGAACCAATCATAGAGCGATAAACCTTTTGATCAACCGGTTCACCATCCTTTATCAAATCAAGATGTCCACTAGTAGGCATGGGTGTAGACATACCTTTGCATTCTTGCATATTGAACTTCTTGAATAAGTCCTTGGTGTACTTCGTTTGGGAGACAAAGGTTCCTTCCTTAGTTTTCCTGATTTGCAAACCGAGAAAGAATTTGAGTTCACTCGTCATCGACATCTCAAACTTCTCCGACATTAGCTTTCCAAACTTTTCACTAAAATGAAGGTTAGTTGATCCAAATATAATATCATCAACATAAATTTGGCACACAAATAATTCTCCATTAACCCATTTAGTAAAAAGAGTAGAGTCAAATTTTCCAATCTCAAAGCCTTTTTCAATGAGAAACTTGGTCAAGCATTTATACCAAGCTCTAGGAGCTTGTTTAAGACCATAAAGAGCTTTGCGAAGTTTGTAAACATGATTAGGTTTCTTAAGATTGATAAAGCCGGGAGGATGTTTAACATAGACTTCCTCCTCTATTTCACCATTTAGAAAGGCACTTTTGATGTCTATTTGATACAAGGTGATATCATGGTGATTAGCATAGGCAAGTAAGATGCGAATGGACTCAAGTCTAGCAACGGGGGCATATGTCTCACCATAGTCCATACATTCGACTTGAGTGTAGCCTTGGGCGACGAGACGTGCTTTGTTGCGAACTACTTGTCCATCTTCATCTTGCTTGTTGCGAAACACCCATTTGGTACCTATGATGTTGTGGTTGTTGTCGGGCTTCTCAACCAATGTCCAAACTTGGTTTCTCTCAAAGTTGTGTAGCTCTTCATGCATGGCGTTTATCCAATCCGGATCTTCCAAAGCTTCTTCAACCTTCATAGGTTCAATGCTAGAGATGAATGAATAGTGTTCACAAAAGTTAGCTAAACGAGTTTTAGAGTCTCCCAATTTTGATATCATTGTAGATTTGCTCGACGAGATGGTCTCTGGCAACTCTTGCTCGAACTCGTGAAAGCCTTTGCTTGGGTCTTGGTGGAAAATCTTCTTCATATTTTTCTTCTTCTTGGCCTTCTTCATTGTTGTTGACGTTGTCGTTCTCTTGTCGTGGTGGAGAAGGAGGTTGTTGATGTTCATCTTGGTGTGTCCCACTTGTGGATGCTTCCATATCAACTCTTGGTTCACCTTGTTGTGAGGTAGAAGCTTCCACTTGGATGGACGAGGTATTCTCCTTCACCTCCGTTGGACGAACCTTGCCAATAGACAAGTCTTGGATTGCTTCCGAAGGATCTTTATCTCCTACATCAATTGGCAATTGCTCTACTTGCGAGCCGTTAGATTCATCAAACTTCACATCTACCGTCTCTTCAACCTTTCGGGTGAAATTATTGCAGACACGGTAAGTGTGAGAGTTTGAGCCATAACCAAGTAGGAATCCTTCATGAGACTTAGGAGCAAATTTAGAACGACGATGCTTATCAAGAATGTAGCACTTTGAGCCGAATACTCGAAAGTATCCAACTTGGGGTTTGTTATCGGTGAGGAGCTCGTATGCTGTCTTGCCGGGTAGCTTGTGAAGATAAAAACGATTTGTTGCATGACAAGCTGTCTCAACCGCTTCTGCCCAAAAGTGCTTTGGCGTCTTGTACTCATCAAGCATCGTTCTCGCCATTTCAATGAGAGTCCGGTTCTTCCTCTCAACAACTCCATTTTGTTGAGGTGTGTACATAGCCTAGAACTCATGTGAAATCCCTTCTTCATCAAGAAAGGTGTCCACCTTTGCGTTCTTGAACCCCGTTCCGTTGTCGCTTCGAACCTTCTTGATATTCACTTCAAACTGATTTTGGGCCTTCCTCGCAATGTTTTTGAAGATCTTTTGGACCTATGATTTATCATTGAGAAAGAACACCCATGTAAATCTTGAAAAATCATCAACTATAACTAGACCAAAAGAATTTCCACCGAGACTTTTGTAAGCGTTAGGACCAAAAAGATCCATATGAAGTAGCTCGAGTGGCCTCCTTGTGGTCATGATGTTCTTCACGGGATGCCTTCCTCCAACCTGTTTACCTGCTTCACAAGCGCTGCAAAGTCTATCCTCATCAAATATGACATTGTTAACGCCAAGGATATGATTACCTTTAATAAGCTTGTCAAGGTTTCGCATGCCCACATGACCTAATCGTCTATGCCATAACCAACCTTTAGAAGATTTAGCAATGAAGCAAGTTCTAGGTTGAGCCTTTTTAGTGAAATCAACAATGTATAGATCACCTCTACGAATGCCGGTAAAGACCATTTTATGATTATCTCTCCTAAACACTTGGCAATCTACTTCGGTAAATAGGACATTGAAGCCGAAGTCAGCAAGTCTAGATACTGAAAGTAAGTTGTATCCAAGAGATTCAATGAGCATAACATTTTTGATGGAGCTATCATGTGATATGGCCACCTTACCGAGGCCAACCACCTTACCCTTTGAGTTGTCACCGAAAGTGACAAGCTTTCGAGGGCCATCGTTTTCAGCAAGCTCACGAAACATATCTTTATCTCTGGTCATGTGATCGGTACATCCACTATCAAGAACCCATTCCTTTCCACCTGCCATATATCCCCGAAGATTTGCCATAAGACCAAAGTGTCTCATTGCATCATCAAGATCAAAGTCATCATCATCATCCTCATCATACTATCCATGTTCAACATCGTCATGTGGTGGATCAATTCCTAGAGAGGGTGATTCGTTAGAGTGAGTTTGACAATGATTTCCTTTATGAATTCTAGTAGCTTCGGAGATGATATCGCTAATGATTCCAACATATCCTTTGGCACGCATAAGGTTTGTAAGTTCAAATAGACACTTACCAAACATAGGATCATTGGAATTCATCCTACTCAAGGCAATAGATTTATGGAGAATTTCATCTAGATTTTTCAAGGAATAATTCAGAAATCATTCCTCAAGAAATTTCCATATAGTGTAGGCACACTCAAGAGTAGGCAAATTTCCAATCAAGTTTCTAGGCAAGCCTCTAGTGATAAGATTAACAGTTCTAAGATTGCGAATCATGTCAATTGACTCATCAAGGGTAGGATGCATAGGATCAGCATGAGGTGCACAAGGTCTAGCAATGTACTTGTTCAAATGATATTGATTGAAAATCACAAGCATCTCATTTTTCCACTCATGAAGGTACTCTCCATCAAGTATAGGCACTCTATGTCTAAGACTCCCCAAAGTAGACTCATCCATCTTCCTCCAATGGTGATTAAACCAAAGCAGTGGAGACCAATGATCTGATACCAATTGAAAGGAATCAAGAAGAGGTGTCTAGAGGGGGGGGTGATTAGACACTATGTACCAAATCTTGCAGTTTTTAATTTCCTTAAGTTTAAGTGGAGTTTTGGCACAAGTTTAACAATCACAATCCATATCAAGCAAGCATGCAAAGAGTATATGAGCAGCGGAAAGTAAAGAATGCAACTTGCAAGAATGTAAAGGGATGGGATTGGAGTGTGCAAACACAATTTGGAGAGACGGAGATTTTTGAGCCGTGGTTCCGATAGGTGGTGCTATCATACATCCACGTTGATGGAGACTTCAACCCACGAAGGGTAACGGCTGCGCGAGTCCACAGAGGGCTCCACCCACGAAGGGTCCACGAAGAAGCAACCTTGTCTATTCCATCATGGCCGTCGCCCACGAAAGACTTGCCTCACTAGGGGTAGATCTTCACAAAGTAGGTGATCTCCTTGCCCGTACAAACTTCTTGGTTCAAATCCACAATCTTGTTGGAGGCTCCCAAGTGACACCTAGCCAATCTAGGAGACACCACTCTCCAAGAAGTAACAAATGGTGTGTTGATGATGAACTCCTTGCTCTTGTGCTTCAAATTATAGTCTCCCCAACATTCAACTCCCTCTCACAGGATTTGGATTTGGTGGAAAGAATATTTGAGTGGAAAGCAACTTGGGGAAGGCTAGAGATCAAGATTCTTATGGTAGGATTGGTATATCTTGACCTCAACACAAGTGTAGGTGGTTCTCTCTCAGAAAATGTAAGTTGGAACTGTAGGCATGTTCTGATGGCTCTCTCCACGAGTGAAGAGGGGGTGGAGGGGTATATATAGCCTCCACACAAAATCTAACCGTTACACACAACTTACCAGTCTCGGTGTGACCGGATTGAGAAACTCGGTCGGACCGATTCAGCAAATCTAGTGACCGTTAGGATATTTGGTGGGACCGACATGCAACTCGGTAGGACCGATGTGGTTAGGGTTAGGGCATAACGTAATCTCGGTGAGACCGATTACACAAACTCGGTGGTACCGATTTTGGTAATAAGCTAACTAGAGAGTTGGTCAGGCAAACTCAGTGGGACCGATTCGCTCATCTCGGTAAGACCAAAACGTTACGAAAAGGAAACAGAGAGTTTGCATTGTAATCTTGGTAGGAATGATTACACAAACTCGGTGGGACCGATTTTGGTAATAAGCTAAACAGAGAGATTACAATCCCATCTCGGTGAGACCAAGATCCCTATCGGTGAGACCGATTTGCCTAGGGTTTGTGGCAGTGGCTATGACATCAGAACTCGGTGGCGCCGGATAGAAAGAATCGGTGGGGCCGAGTTTGACTTTTGGTTTAGGTCATAGGTGGATGTGAGAAAGTAGTTGAGGGCTTTGGAGCATATCACTAAGCATTTTGAGCAAGAACCTCATTAAGCAACACCTCATCCCTCCTTGATAGTATTGGCTTTTCCTATAGACTCAATGTGATCTTGGATCACTAAAATGGAAAATGTAGAGTCTTGAGCTTTGAGCTTGAGCCAATCCTTTGTCCTTAGCGTCTTGAAGGGGTTCCACATCCTCTAGTCCATGCCACTCCATTGTTGAACTTATCTAAAACATACTAGGTAAGAGTATTAGTCCAACAAGAGATATGTTGACATAAATTACCAAAATCACCCAGGGAGCACTTGTGCTTTCAATTTGTTTCCAGATTTGGGCCAAGTTTGGGTCGGGGACGGACAGCAGACGGACACGGACGTCCATTTAGGTCATCCAGTTAGGCCAAGTTTTGTGTCCGGATGACCCAAACGGATAAAATGGTTCCTTGCGTTGGAGTTGCTCTAAATGCCTTTAAAACTCCGCTTGACACCCTTTTCCAGAGAATGTTCGCCTGGTGGTATTTTCCTAAAAATATTTTTATATTTGCTAACAATGTTATGCTCTCTAAGGAACGACTTGAATGGAGTTCTGTCGATTAGAGCAGCTTATTGCAGAGCGGGAAAGGAAGAAGGATTCAAACCTCGAAACGGGCTCAGGCTCGCGCCCCGCTTTATAGAGAAAGCAACAACCAAAGTACACGGCCGAACGATACAAAGTGGAGAGGTAGCCCTTTTATAAAGCAGATCCTGGGATCTCGGTACTACGCAGAGACTATGCTACCAAAGAAGAACAAGGGAGGCCAGAATACAACGTCACGCCACGCCCTAGCACACCTAGACTCCGCGACAACGCCCTCGGGAGGGAGAATGGCGCAGAGCGTCGCCACAGCCGAGTCCAGAATGGACAAGGGTCTTCATCCAGAGCCCGTACATAGAGAGGAGAACTACAGTGACGTCTTCAGGACGATAACGGCACCCGCAAGCGTCACCGTCATCGGTGCCAAAGCGCGGAGCTTTCGCTCGGCAAGTCATCCATGTCACACGAAGGTACTCAGGACATACGGGACATGTTCTGACTCCCAAATCCAGATTCGTGCACCGCCAACAATGACGTGCCCGAGCCACCAGCCGCTAGACCTCTCGCTACTCACACGACCAAGAAGAAAAGCCACCACTGCCGCCATGAGGCCCGCCGGAGAGCCAAACATGGGGCCCGCCGCCCGGGGCCACCGCCTCAGCATCCCTGTCCCAAGACCCCACCACCCATCCACCATACGGCACACAAACCTCGGTAGGTAGGTACAAGGCCATCCTTCCACACCAAGCCCGGCACCAGTCCCGGATTGGGGTCAGGACCTCCACCATAGGAGGCGCCGACACATGTATCCCCAGCCAGTCCTGGTGGACCCGGGGACACGAACGAAAGACCGTCAATGGCTGCCGCCAAGTCAAGCTTGCATAACGCCATGAGTACGCAGTGTCAGGACCACCACCACAACACACCACACCCATGAGGACAACACTCACTGGTACATCCCAGGCCGAGCCCAAACCTCACCTACCCGGAGAACACCCCTATCCGCCTCGGGCCAAAATCTGGCCCGCCCGAGCACAAACCCTAGGTCAGGGGAGCCGCTGTTGTAGGTGCAGCCACCAGCCCCGCACGCCACCGGCTCCAACCCAAGAGAAGGAAGGTCGCCATGCCGCCGCCCCACGCCACCAGCCAGACCACGGCTGCTGCGTCGCCGGATCTGGACCAGCCTGCACTGCCGTCCACACCCACTGTGGCCAAAGAGAGGACCACCCGCGAGCAGGACCCACCGTTTCCAGCCGGCCAGACGACGACCTCCAACCCACGCCGCCGCACCCCGCGTCGCCCGACGGCCAGATCCGACTGTCACAGCCCAGGCACGCCCCGCAATCGTTGATGTCCGCCACGCAACATGAGCCAGTGCGGCACCGCCATCCCCGCACGCAGCCACCATGCCCGCCTGCCATTGCGCCATCGCCCCACCGCTGCACCATGCTCCAGCTCAGGGTAGCATGCCTGCAGTGCCTCCGTCGTGCGGGAGGACACTAGGGCCCCGCCCTGATGGCACCGGTCGGGCTTTCCCGGCCATGCCATGCGGTGGTGGTGAACCAGGGGAGAGGATGAGGGGGAGCTTGCGCGGCGGATCTGGTCGCCCTCTCGGTCACCTCGCGAAGGCGACGCGAGAGGGGGCGGTGAAGAGATATCTTTTTTGATGAACTTCCCTTATGTTTCTCTTAAGAAGGATTCAAACAGCAAGCCCATCCGCAAGTCTCACCTGTCGGCTTGACTAGCTAGCCCAGAATGGTCTATGGTCCGTACTACTCCCTCCGTTCCTAATTATTTGTCTTGGATTTGTCTAGATACAGATTTATCTAGACTTATTTAGATAAATTTGTATCTAGACAAATCCAAGACAAGTAATTCGGAACGGAGGGAGTAGCTCTTAGTTACTTTGCTGGGGTGTGTGTGTGTGTTGGATAGGAGGAACAGAATGGCTAGAGGCCGTGACTTGGCATGGGTGGCGTGTGAGTCATGTGTGTGTGAGAAAGCTTATCCCTTCCTCCTCTCCAATTGAATTGCAGCTCGAATTTGTTGTCGAACTCCATGAATTTGCAGAACAAGGTAGACAGATATTACAATCTAGCACCAGAGCCATTTGTTCGAAGAAAAAAAATCCCCGCCTCCTCCATCACACCACTTCGCCGACCAAGAGCACGCGGTGGTGATGGCACAAATTCCACCGGAGACTAGGGTGATCTATGAGATGGTGCGTACCGACTTTGATCTGGCTCTCGACAAGAGCCTCCGCGACCGCGCCGATTCCACCGCGCAAGCTATCCTGAAGCTTGACGCCAAACTAGAGCAACTATCTAGTCGGATCGATGAGGTCAGACTATCCATTGGGGTTAATCTGGACGAGTTCCGTACCGATTTAGATCGCGCCTCGCCTCCCGTTGATTTAAGCAAGGGCACCTCGACTACTTCTTCAAGCGCATCTGGAGGCGTTTCTTCTGGTTCTAAAGGATTTCATTCTGACAACTAGCACAAGAGTTCAGGTCAGCGGCTCTATGTTCCTCTACCTGCTCGAGGTATGCAGATTGACCTACCATCTCCTCGTGTGCCTCTCAGTTCCATTGAGAATCTTTATCGGAGTTCTTCCGATGTGTTTGGACCGGGCCCTCGAATTGAACTCCCACAATTTGATGGATCAAATCCTAAACTCTGGCAGTCTAGGTGTGAACATTATTCCAAGCTACGGAGTACACCTTCATCTATGTGGATTTGATATGCTACCTCTCTGTCCAAAGGGGTTGCCGCTCATTGGCTCGAATCAATTCACAGGCATGTGCCACAGATTAGTTGGGAGGAATTTTGTAGCTTGTTGCAGTCTCATTTTGGTCGCAATTTGCATCAAACGATTCTGCATAAATTTTTCAACATCTGCCAAACTAGTACAATAGAAGATTATGTGGAACGCTTTTCATATCTCTATGATGAGCTGACGACATATGAAGAATTTCCCAATACAGTTCACTATGTGACCAGATTTTTGGAAGGATTGAAATCTCCAGTATGCCTTGCAGTGAGTATTCAGCAACCAACAAACGTGGATACAGCTTACCAGTTGGCCATTTTGCACGAAGAACTGGGGTTTGGCAGTGGTTCTAGCTCCTCTCTGTCTCCCTCACGTCGAACTATTGCTCTGCCACTTCCTTCCCCACCAATTTTGCACCTACCAACAGGGTGTCTGATGGGCGCCATGTTACTGAACCTGTCAGACAATCGAACTCTGAGCACAAGTGGGGAGCATTGCGTGCGTACTGTAATGTATGAAATATGCCCTAGAGGCAATAATAAACTGGTTATTATCATATTTCCTTGTTCATGATAAAGGTTTATTATTCATGCTAGAATTGTATTGACCGGAAACTTAAATACAAGTGTGAATACGTAAAAAAATACTATGTACCTAGTGAGCCTACTAGAGCTCATTGATCAAAGATGGTTACATTTTCCTAACCATAAACATGAGTTGTCATTTGATAACGCGATCACATCTTTAGGAGAATGATGTAATGGACAAGACCCAACCGTAAGCTTAGCATTCGATCGTATCACTTGACTTATTGCTATTGCTTTCTTCATGTCAAGTATCTATTTCTAAGACCATCAGATCATGCAACTCCCGAATACCAGAGGAATACATTGTGTTTTATCAAATGTCATTTCATAACTGGGTGATCATAAAGATGCTCTACATGTATCTCTGAAGGTGTCTGTTGGGTTGGCATGGATCAAGACTGGGATTTGACACTCGGTGTGACGGAGAGATATCTCTGGGTCCTCTCGGTAATATAACATCGTTAACAGCTTGCAAGCAATGTGGCTATGAGTTAGTCACGTGATCTTGTATTACATAACGAGTAAAGAGACTTGTCACTAATGAGATTGAACTAGGTATGGAGATACCAACGATCGAATCTCGGGCAAGTAACATATCGATGGACAAAGGGAATTGCATACGGGATTAACCAAATCCTTCACATCGTGGATGAACCGATAAAAGATCTTCGTGGAGTATGTAGGAACCAATATGGGCATCTAGGTTCCGCTATTGGTTATTGACCGGAGAGGTGTCTCGGTCATGTCTACATCATTCTTGAACCCGTAGGGTCCGCACGCGTAACATTCGGTGACGCTAGAGTAATATTGGGATATGCATGTTGGTGACTGTATGTTGTTCGGAGTCTCGGATGAGATCCCAGACGTCACGAGGAGCTTCGGAATGGTCCGGATGTAAAGATTTACAATTCCCTCATTTCTTTTTTGTCTGCATATAAGATTTCGTCAAAGTCAAACATTGTAAAGTTTGACTAACTTTATAGAAAAAAGTATTAACATCTACAATACTAAAGTTATATGTTATGAAAATTAATTTCATCATGCATCTAATATTATTGATTTCATAGTGTGGATGTTGATATCTTTTCCTACAAAGCTAGTCAAATTTTACAAAGTTTGACTTTAACCAAATCTTATATGCAAACTAAAAAGAAACCGAGGGAGTATATGGAAAGTTGCTTTCGGGATTCCTTTTCAGTTTTTTCGGTATTGTACCGAGAAACTTCTAGAAGGTTCCAGAAACATCCGGAGGAGTCCAGAAGTCCACCAAGGGTTCCACCACGTCCCAAGGGCCAGCATGGGCTGAGGGAAGGCGCACTGGCTTTATTGGGCCAGGCGCATAAGTCCCTCAAGGCCCATGTGGCTTGGGAGAGGTGGAAAGTCCACCTATGTATGGAAAAGGAGGGAACTGGACTAGGAGTCCAACTCCCCCTTGGTGCGCCCCTAGGGCTTGGAGGGCTGGCCACCACGCCCTTCCACATATATATAGAGGGTAGGGGGTGCCCCACGAGGACACACAAGCCCTTGGCCCTCCTCTCTCTCCCGTTACTTTGTAACTCCTCCGTCTTCGTTGTTTCGGTAGCGCTCGGCGTAGCCCTACCAGAATCACTCCACCACCATCACCGTCACACTGTTGTGCTGCCAGCGATCCCATCTACTTCTCCTCCCTCGCTTGCTAGATAAAGGAGGAGGAAACGTCATCGAGTCGTACATGTGCTAAACGGGGAGTCTTCGTCCGTTCAGTACTTCATCGGTTTGGATCGTGACGAGTACGACTACATCAACCGCGTGATATACGCTTACGCTTAATGGTCTACAAGGGTACATAGACACACTCTCCCCTCTCGATGCTATGCTTCTACTAGATAGATCTTGGGTGTTTGTAGAATTAATTTTTTTGATTTTCATGCTTTGTTCCCCAACATGTAAGGCCAAGGGCCTCTGTTTTATTTGTGGTGAGAGATGGGCTCGTGAGCATCAATGCAAGCAAGAAGTGCAGCTTCATGGTATAGAGAATTCTGAATTGTCGGAGATAGAGGATTGTGATCAAATGCCTGAAGCTCACATGATCTCTATTTCTACTGCAGCTCTTGGTGACAAATCTGGATTGCCTGCACGAACTATGAAATTCAGAGTGCAATTACAAGGGCGCAACCTTACCTTTCTTGTGTACTCTAGTAGTACGCTCATTCCTCAATGTTGCCTTGTCCTCTGAGTTGCAAGATGTCATTCTCATGCCCAATACGAGAGTGAAAATTGCCAATGGGGATACTATCATTTGCAACAATATGATTGTCAACTACGTATGGTTGTCTGGCCATAAATTAGTGAGTTTAGTATATTTCCCTTGGGATAGCTATGACGGCATTGTGGGACTCGACTGACTGGCTTCTCACAACCCTATCACTATTGATTGGGAATGTCATTGGTTGTCCTTCTGTCACAACGGTGAAATTATCACACAGATGGGTAATGCAATAATCATTCCGGAGCTCACTCACCGCCGGACTCGCGGGCTATGCCTACGGCCCAGGGCCGTCGGCATAGGTCCATTGCCGTCGGCATAGATCTATGCCTACGGCTGCCGTCGGCATATCCCCATCGGCGTAGATCACGTCAGCGCAGATGTGTCAGACCGTCGGCGTAGTATAGCCGTCGGCATAGGAGCATATGCCGACGGCCGTGGGAGAGCCGTCGGCATAGTTTAGCCGTCGGCGTTGTTTTCCGTCTGACGGCAACGGACGGCGCCGTCAACAGCGCTGGCGATTCAGTGGACGACACGTGGCGCATGTATGCCGACGGCAATCTATGCCGACGGCCTAGCCGTCAGCATACATGCGCCATGTGTCGTCCCCCGGCTTCTCCTGGCGGCAGGGCTATGCCTACGGCAAAGCCGTCGGCATAGATTCCATCTATGCCGACGGCTTTGCCGTAGGCATATCTCTGCCATGTGGCAGCTCCTGGTAACTCCTGGGCGTATATATGCCGACGGCTTTGCCGTAGGCATAGTTTTTTTTGTTTTTTTATTTTCCCTGTTTTCTCTTTTCCAATTCATTTGACAGCATTTCAAAACAGAACAATATGAAATTATGCAGAAATATGACAATTCATCATGTGAACATACTCAAGTTCATCTAAACATACTCAAGTTCACCATAATCATCTAAACATACTCAAGTTCATCACATCATCTAAAGATCATCACCGATGGAAGTTCATGAACATAAAAGTAGTGCAAGACATGAAACATGATAAAAGTAGGAATATGAAAGGCATGGCACGATGGCCACATGCACGGAATCATCAAGCAAGAGCACCCCCGCCAAAACCACCACCTCCGCCAAAACCACCCCCACCACCTCCGCCAAAACCACCACCACCACCTCCGCCAAAACCGCCATCGCGACCACCACCACTCTGCCAGATCGGAGTGACTGGGGTCGACGGAGCAGGAGTCGAGCCACCGGTCCCCTACATGTTTCAGAAAAGATTCTAACGGTAAATATTATATGATAGTGTTTCATGAACGAGAACTAGTTTGCTAGTAGTTAGGCAAATGTACTAACCGGACCATCACTGCCTAGTGCCACCCATTCATCGAACGTGGGCACATGTGGGGGTTCTTCCGCAGGTGGTGGTGGGGGTCCCATTTGTGGTGGATCCGTGCGGTTAGTCCAAGACGCCAACATAGCCTGAATGTTAGTTAAACAAGCAAACTAGAAGATCAGAAGGAATGAAAGTGCAAAAATTTAGGTTGGTTTTAAGAGGGCAAAACTAACCGTCATCATCTGACGGTTGTAATCATCGTTTGCCTTCACTCGTTTCAAGTACTCCCGCACCTCGAGATTCCTATGCTCGACAAACTCCTTATATGCCTACATAATTTAGGTTGTTTCTAAGTGAGCAATGCTGAAAATAAACTGAGAATGCAAGATAGAAAAAGATAAAGAGGAAGTACTTATAGCATGCTGGCGGGCTAAGGGAGTCTGTGAACGCCCCGTACTCTCTAACTGGCTCGGGTTGCTAGCCCGAAGCCGTGTGTACGAGATCGAAGGAGTGATCAAGCCATCGAAACACGGATACCGGCCATTCTTCTTCCCCTGGATGGCCACCACCGCCGTGTCGTCGATCTGAGACTGGGCGACCTCAGCAACAGGAACATCCGGATGCAACTCTTGATAGTGATGAATGTAAGACCCCAGGTGCTCCTCGGTCTTGCCGTAGTACTGGCTCTCGCCCTCCTTGCGATGACTCCGCTCGCAGGCCAGCTTCCACGACTCCATGTCTGAGAGCGGCCTCTTCAACTTGTCCTCCTACAACGTCAAATAGAAGTCAGCCATACATAAGAACATGACGTAAAGAAGAACAAAAATGCATCATGCACATAGATATACCTTCATGGCCTTGAAGCCCCAGTGGTTCCTATTTCCTTGGCCGTGTGTCCCATCTTCTCCACGGTTAGCCCGGGCCTTGATGCTCTTGGCAGCAAACTCTGCATCGGCGCCGAGCCACCTATCCACCAAACTCGCCCATCCGTCATGCCTTCCATAGCACCAACGAGGAACAACCTATGCAAATTTTGGAAGCATGACATGTGAGCACGAAACATTAGTTGACTGCTTGAAACAATGAAAAGTTAGTAATAGTTACCATCATGAACTGCTCCTTGCTCAAGGTAAGTCGTAGCTTCTGCTACCCCCCAGGGCCCCCGTCCCGCCTAACCCTGGAGCGGTTGACCACGAGATCTAGCCCTTTGACTTCCCACGGACGGGCTTTGACCAGTGGAGCTCTCCACCCGGTTGTGTCAGGTCGGCTCATAGGGACACCCGGGAGCAACATCCGGGCCAAAACCACAGCTACATCCATTCCGTGTAGAACCGACGCGACAGTTTCCCCCCTCGAGGTGCCGCCGGCGGCGCCGTCCGTGAGGGAGGCCACGCACCGGAGACGCGTGCCGCCTCTTCGGACATGCCACAACACCACCCGGTTGTGGTAGGTCATCCGATATATATATATATATATATATATATATATATATATATATATATATATATATAAACACTTGGGAGCAAAGTCCCCTTCGTATAGACCCGATGCGGCTGTTCCCCATTCCAGGTGCCGGCTAGCGGTGGCACCGCTCGTGAGGCGGGTCACAACGCTGTGTACAGAACCAAAAAATAATGTATGTATGCTTATTAACACGTACTATATGTAAGTTAGTCAAATAATAATATTTAAGAAAACATAAAATATAGCTATGAAAAAAAGAAAAAAAACTAACGAGTGGAGGGGGTGACCGGGAACTGGATAAGGGAACTATGATAAAAAGATCGATGATGTGGTAAAAAAAGAAAAAAAAACTATGAAAAAATATAGCTATGAAAAAAAGAAAAAAAGAAAAAAGAAAAAAAGAAAAAAGAAAAAAAGAAAAAAAAACTAAGCCGTCGGCATAGCTGCGGCATAGGGCAGATGGCCGGCGCGCCGCGGATCGGTGATGTGGCATCTATGCTGACGGCAGCCGTCGGCATAAGTGGTGGTCGGTGCGCCTCGGATCGATGACGTGGTTAGGGCATCTATGCCGACGGCCTCCCGCCTCGGCCGTCGGCATAGATCGGACGCTGTTAGACGCACGTCACGTCGGGATCGCCGGGCCCGGAACTATGCCGACGGCCGATATATGCCGACGGCGGCTGTAGGCGTAAGTTTGGGTAAGCCGACGGCCGTTCTGGGTCGACGGGGGCCGTCGGCATAGGTCTGAATAGCCCGGCGGCTTTATTACGCCGACGGCCTGGATATGGCTGTCGGCATAGCGCAGACAAGGCCGACGGGGGCCGTCGGCATAGATATGGCCGTCGGCACAGGGCCCTGTTCCGGTAGTGACTGTGGTGGAAATTTTCTCTCTTCTAACTACGGATAATACACCGGTTGACCGTGTTGTTTGTATCCTAGAGCAATCTGAGCATAGTTTTGAAGCACCCACTGAGATGCCTCCGCATCATCCTTATGATCACACCATCCCACTGGTTCCTAGTGCTAGTCTTGTTACTCTACGTCCTTATAGGATTCCATCTGCCTTGAAGTCTAAACTCGAGTGACAAATTCAGGACATGTTCGATAGTGGTGTGATCAGACCGAGCAACATCCTGTTTTCTTCTCTGTTACGGATGGTCAAGAAGAAAGATCTTTCATGGCGCCCCATGATTGACTATCATCATTTGAATGCCATGACCTAGAAAACAAATTCCCTATTATGATCATCGATGAGCTATTAGATAAACTATCAGGTGCCACTTGGTTTACCAAACTTGACCTACGATCTAGTTACCATCAGATTCGGCTTGCCCCTGGTGAAGAGTACAAACAGCCTTCCAAACTCATATGGGTCATTATGAGTTCACATCAATGTCTTTTGGTATGGCTGGAGGCTCCAACACTTTCCCATTTGCCATGGATTTTACACTTTCTCCTGCTCTCCGCCACTATGCACCCATTTTCTTTGATGACATTTTGGTTTACAATGCCTCTTTTGAGCTCCATTTGCAACATCTAACATATGTTCTCAAGCTATTGTCTGAGCACCAATGGTGAGTTAAAATGTCAAAATGTGCCTTTGTGCAGAGACAGATTGGTTACCTTGGGCATGTCATTAGTCGGTCAGGCGTAGCGGCTGACCCGAGCAAGATTTCAGCGATTGAAACTTGGTCTAATCCTACTAATGCCAAGGAGGTCCTTGGATCCCTTGGTCTAGCAGGCTAATACCATAAATTTATAGGAAATTATGGAATTATTTGCAGAACTCTGACAGCACTTCTGAAGAAGGGGGTTGTTTCTCACCGGTCTTCCCAGGAAGAAGATGCATTTCGGGCTCTCAAAAAGGCTTTAGTTTCTACTCCTGTTTAGGCCTTACCTAATTTTCAGAAATCTTTTGTGATTGAGATGGACGCATGTGATGTCAGCATAGGGGTTGTGTTGATGCAGGAGGGGCACCTTTGGTGTTTTTTAGCAAGGCGTTGGGCCTCGAAATTGTTCGCTCTCTATGTACGAGAAAGAGTATCTGGCCATTCTTTTGGTAGTTTAGAATTGGCAGCAATATTTTCTCCTGAATGAGTTCATGATTTGGATATATCAACGCAGCCTTTCCTGTTTGGGAGATTAGCGTCTGCACACTAGCTAGCAGCAAAAGGCTCTGACCAAGATGATTGGTCTGCAGTATAAGATCATCTTTAAAAGGGGCTCTGAAAATAGCACCACTGACACTCTGTCCCGTCGTCCACATGATTCAGTGGAGTTACACCACATTTCATCTTCTCGGCCCGCATGGTTGTTTGATACTATTAGAAATTATGCCAAGGACCCTTTCTGTCAGAAATTGTTGCAGCAATTAGCTACACATGACGCTACTGAGAGCAAATTTTCTCTGAAAAATGGGCTGATATGCAAGGCTAATTGTATCTGGGTGGGGCAAGATATTGAGTTGATCAACAAAATTCTTTAGGTCTTCCATTCCTTTCCTTTAGGTGGTCAGTCTGGTTTTCCAGTTACCTACAGGCGCATCGAACAATTTTTTCGCTGGTCCGGTATGAAAACCATGGTGAGAACTTTGTTCAGCAGTGTCTTACCTGTCAACAAGCCAAACCCAAGAGTCTTCCATACCCTAGCCTTCTGCAGCCGCTACCTGTACCCAAGATGCCATGGGAGATGGTCACCATGCACTTTGTAGAAGGGCTCCCCTCCTCTGGGTAGTACAACTATATTTTGGTGGTCATTGACAAGTTATCTAAGTATGGACATTTTATTCCGTGCACCATCCTTTCACATCTCAAGGAGTGGCCGAGGCTTTCCTCAATTCAGTCTACAAACTGCACGGTATGCCCCTGTCAATTGTATCTGACAGAGATCATATTTTCACGAACTCTTTATGGAAGGAATTATTCCAACACACTGTCACATCCCTAGCTTCTGGTTTGCTCTGAGCTAGCTAGTCATGTGTGCATCATGTTTAAATTTTATTTAAGTTGAAATGGGGATTGTTTAAACCCTAGCACCAAATGAATTCAAATAGGCTCAAATAAAATCATTTTCAATAAACCCAAAATGCCTTTGAAAATGTTCATGATTTCTGTTAAAGGTGAAAACCTCTGCCAAAAATGATGAACATATTTCTAGGTTATTCCTGGATTTTTGAATTAAATCATAAAGTATTTGCATTTGGGCATTTAAATGCTAATAAATATTTTAAATGCTCAAATAATCATAAACTAAAATGTTTTCTGTTGGTTATATTTCAAACAGTGACATTGAGCAGTTTCATGATTTTTGGAAATGCCCTGGCATTTTCATTAAAGCCAAACACAATTACAAAAAATAGAAAATGAAAATAAAAGAGAGAGAAAGGAACCTACCTAACTTACCTGTGAAGCCCACCTGGCGGCCCAAGTGGCCGGCCCAGCCCACCAGGCCACCCTTCTGTCGTCTTCCTCCCCCTCGCCCTGAAGCAGCTCGGTGGCAAGCGCCGACGCCGCCCTGGCCACCTCCTGCTTGCCAACGAGGCGCCCCCGACGGGTCTGGATACGCCCCGCAGCCCCCCTCTGTCTCTTCCCTCGCTCTCTGCTCTCTCTCTCTCTCTCTCGACCCCTTCCCCCTCCTCTGCTCTCTCTCCCTCCCATACCCGAGCGTAGCCGTCGCCGCCGCTCGCTGTTGCCGCGCCCACCGCCACGGCCTCACCTCTCCGACGAGTCCAAAAGCTCCACGTCGCAGCCCTCGTCCTCCCCACCAAGCCGTGCATCTCCGGACGCCCTGTGGAGCCGCCATCGCCGTCATCTTCAACCTCCAGCACCGGAGATCGTCGTCTTCGTTCTTCACACGTTGGACCGTCCCCGAGCTCTCCGGCGATTCCATCGGATGCGCTGTGAGCTTCCCGTTGCTTCCCCCCTAACCCCGTGGTGTTTTTCTCATCGTAGCCGCCTTTTCCATCGGAGCCGAAGCTCACCGGTGCCGTGCCTCATCACCGCCGTGGACACAGCCGCTGCAGCTTGCAGCAGAGCACACCAGTTCACTCCGCGTGCTCCCATGAGCCTACCGCACCCACTAGCTCGTCCGGTAACTCATCCCCGCGTCCACTTCGTGCTCGCACGAACTCCGGCCACCACAAAAGTTGTCGCCGCCGTCGATTTAGTCCACTCTGGCACGAGCTGTTGCCGCCCTTGGATGCGCGAGACTCCCAGCATTCCGTAGCCACAAACCACATCCAAAACCGAGCCCTGTGGGCGTTTCCCGAGCACCTCCGACGTCTCTGGCGTCGCCGGCGACGAGCCGTGGACCAAGTCCGGCGAGGTTGACCCGTTTGACCTGGGGTTTGACCCCCCCAGGGTCACTGACGTGCGGGCCCGTTTTTGTTAACCTTTAGTTAGATTTAGGTTAGTGCTAATTAACCCTGACAGTTAGTTTAGACACTAACCAGTGGGCCTAGGCCCTAATTAACCTAGGTTAGTGCTAACGTAACACTAACTAACCCTGTTAGTTAGCTGTTACACTGACATGTGGGCCCCAGCTGTCAGGTTTGACCTGGGCTGGCGCCTTTGACCTAATGATGTCACCCCGACGTCATGCTGACGCAGTTAATTATTTTCTGGATTTAATTTAATTCAAGAAATTCCAGAAAAAGGCTTAAACTTCTAAAAATCATATAAAATCAACCGTAACTCCAAATGAAACAAATTATATACGAAAAATGATCAAAAAAATCCAATCTATCCATCTGTACCATTTTCATGCATGTTAGAACAACTTATAGCTGCTGTTTAGCACAAATCATATAATGGCATTTAAATAATCACATATGGAGTTTGAATTTGAATCTTGGATTCAAACCAACTCCATTTAACTTGCTGCTAGTTGCATTAGCTCAAACCACAGCATATTGCCATGTCACACTCATGCATCATATTGTTGCATTGCATTGATTGTGTTCTTTCTCTGTTGCCGGTGTTTGTCCCTCTCAGTAGACGTGTACCGACGATGTGATCGATGACACCGATGAAGAGCTATACTATCTTCAGAAGTGCCAGGCAAGCAAAACCCCCTTGTTCATTCTGATACAATCCTATTCTCTCGCTCCTGCTTTCTTTTACTGCATTAGGACAACACCGATTCATCTGTTACTTGCTGCGGTAGCTGAACCCCTTTATCCTTTGCATGACCTGTCATTGCCACAGTAAATAGATGAAACCCACTAGCATGAGTAGGAGTTGTTTGAGCCCTGTTGTGCCTACTCATTCATGCTTGTTTGTCATGCCTGCTACTGCTTAGAGTTGAGTCAGGTCTGATTCATCGGGGATGAATCAGAGGTGTGTGAACATGTCCTATTGTTGAGAGCTAAGTGTGTGAACACGATTTGGTAAAGGTAGCGGTGAGAGGCCATGTAGGAGTACATGGTGGGTTGTCTCATTGCAGCCGTCCTCAGGAACTGAGTTCTGTGTTTGTGATCCATGAACAGTTACTACCACACATTGGGTTCCGGTAACTCGGCCCCTCTCGGCTTATTAATCAACTTGATCTCTGTCCAGGAGTTGCAACTAGTTTCTGGTGTTTGTAGGTAGTGTTAGTAGTCTACCAAGTGGCACCCGGTACAGGTGGGCTTGGGACAGACTAGGCACAATAGCACGGTGTACCAAGTGGCACCCGAATGGTGGGCTTGGGAACCCTGCTCACATCGTTTGGGGCCGTGAGCGACACCCCGGCCGGATCTCCTTGCGGATGGAACCCAATAAGCGATAAACCTGGATGAGAGACTTGTGTGGTTAGTCAGGTCGTGGCCGACACCCTCGCTGGGCTTCCGCTTGAAGGTTGTCGAGTACATGTCGTGTAAACGGCGGTAAGTGGTGAGAGCGTGTGTGAAGAAGTACACCCCTGCAGGGTTAATATGATCTATTCGAATAGCCGTGTCCGCGGTAAAGGACTTCTGGGTTGCCTGTACAGTTCATAGACAAGTGAAAGTGGATACTCTAAAATACGCAAGATAAGCGTGAGTGCTATGGATGGCGTTCTCGTAGGGAGACAGGAGCGGATCCATAGTGGTGTATTGATATAGTGAATATGTGGACTCGTATGCGCCACCTCAAAAGAGTTACTTGCAGTCGTAGTTCAGGTTAGCCACTGAGTCAAAGCTGGCTTGCTGCAGTTAAACCCCACCATCCCCTTTGTTGATAATGATGCATATGTAGTTAGTTCTGATGTAAGTCTTGCTGGGTACATTTGTACTCACGTTGCTTAATTTATGTTTTTGCAGAGAGACTTCAGTCTCGCTAGTAGTTCCACGTGGACTTCGATGTTTAGCTTGTTACCTCAGCTACGATCTTGTGCCCTCGGCAGGATCTGGTAGTTAGTCAGGCTTCCCAGCCTTTTTCATTTGTAGATGTCTGTACTCAGACATGTTAAGTTTCCGCTTGTGCTTTGACTTGTATGCTCTGAATGCTGGGTCGAGAGACCCATGTTTGTAATATCTCGCTCCTCGGAGCCTATTGAATAAAATACTTGAGTTCTAGAGTCATGTTGTGATGCCATGTTGTATTCGCACATATCGAGCATATTGTGTGTATGTTATTGAAATGCTTGGTATGTGTGGGATCTGACTATCTAGGTGTTTATCCTCAGTAGCCTCTCTTATCGGGAAATGTCCCCTAGTGCTTTCACTGAGCCATGGTAGCTTGCTACTGCTCCGGAACACTTAGGCTGGCCGGCATGTGTCCTTCTTCGTTCCTGTGTCTGTCCCTTCGGGGAAATGTCACGCGATGAATACCGGAGTCCTGTTAGCCCGCTACAGCCCGGTTCACTTGAGTCCTGCTAGCCCAGTGCTACAGCCTGGATTCACTCGCTGATGACCGACACGTTCGATGCGGGTCATGGATGCCTGTCCCTGTAAGTTTGTGCCACTTTGGGTTTACGACTAGCCATGTCAGCCCGGGCTCCTTATCATATGGATGCTAGCGACACTATCATATACGTGTGCCAAAAGGCGCAAACGGTCCCGGGCAAAGGTAAGGCGACACCCGTGGGAATACCGTGCGTGAGGCCGCAAAATGATATGAGGTGTTACATGCTAGGTCGATGTGACATTGAGTCGGGGTCCTGACACACACTCAAGGGACACAATTACAAATGAGCTCAACTCATCATCCCCAATCCGACGGGCAGACGAACGAGTTAATGAGCAGATTGAATGCTATCTCTGTTGTCTTGTAAGTGCCCATCCCTCTTGTTGGTCCTAATGGTTATTCCTCTGTGAGTATTGGTACAACATTAACTGGCACTCAGTTATGGGTCAGTCCCCTTTTGAAATCATATATGGGCATCATCCCCGCCGCTTTGGTATTGACTCTGATAGTACAATGACATCTTTTGATTTGCACACGTGGAGCAACGACGCATGCTACTGGAGTCAGTGCGCCAACACCTTCTTCATGCTCAGCGGCATATGAAGTCGCAAGCTAACAAGCACCATTCAGAATGAAGCTTTGTTGTCGGGGATGCAGTCTTCCTGAAACTCCAACCTTATCCTCAGGCTTCGGTGGCTCCCCGCGCTAACCGAAAGTTAGCATTCAAGTTCTTTGGGCCCAACACTATTCTGGAATGAGTGGGAGAGCTTGCTTATCGTCTTGATTTACCCACTTCAAGCAAGGTGCATCCCTTTTTCATGTCTCTCTCATGTGAAAAGTGCTCAAGCCAGACCGTCAGGTTTCTGCCCACATACCATCTCCTGAAGCTCATGTACAAGTGCCAAAGAAGATCCTCCAACGTCGTGTTGTTCAGCGAGCAGGTAAATCACTGGCAAAGGTTCCTGTTCAGTGGAGCAACAACGCTTTGGATCTCACCACTTGGGAAGATTTGTACTTTGTCAAGCAACTCTTCCCCCGTGCACCGGCTTGGGGACAAGCCGTTACTCAGCAGGGAGGGATTGTCAGCGACTTGGATGCAGAGTGGGAAACGAAGAAGGATTCAAATAGCAAGCTCATATGCAAGTCTCACTTGCCAGCTCGACTAGCCGGCCGAGAATGGTCTATGGGATGTACTAGCTCTTAATTACTTAGCTGGGGTGTGTGTGTTGTATAGGAGGAACATAATGGGTGGAGGTTGTGGCTTGGCATGGGTGGTGTGTGAGGCGCGTGTGTGTGTGATAAAGTTGATCCCCTTCCTCTAATTGAATTGTAGCTTGAATTACGTCCATGAATTTCTAGATCGAGGTAGATAGATCTTACATAGCTCCAACAGTGTTGTTATATTGGAGCGCTTTATGAAGGCTAGGAGGTTGTGCCCAGATATACGTTGCCAAAATGCAGCCTTCATAACTATGGGACCATGTGTCAATGAGGCATCATTTTCTTTAATTAAAATAAAAAACTAATGTGAGGTAGGATATCACCTGAAGTTTCTTTTCCACAATACATAACCCCACACAACTGCTATATGGAGTGCGCTTCAATAGGTAGACCTAAATTGTTATATATGAAGTTTGAGAGGCCAAATATGAAGGGCGCTTCATAAATTATGACGATCGGATGGCATAAGATAACTCTGCTAGAATGCATTTTTTGATCAAAATAGTCATAATGACGATTATTATGGCGATTGTGTCAATATGGCGACTCGGCTAGAGAACCTCTTATACAAGTGAAGTGACACAGTGGATGGGTTTATGAATATTTGGAACCTCATTTAGAATACTAAAGCCCCCTTTAAATTGAGAGTTGTCACTTAGAGAGCAGTCGCCAATAGTCTAGCGGTCCAAATGCCTAGATTACGACCTGGTCAAATCTTTTGTAGTGGATGTATTTATATGTAGGTCGGCTGAGAAGGACATATTGCATGCTCTGATTTTGTGTCCAAAAGTCTGTATGCTTCACCTAGCAGCCCATGACATTTGGAACTTATCTAGAGAGGATCTAATAAAGGAAGATGTCCCGGATTTGTATCTTCACTTATTGGATAAGATTAATGTTAATGAACGATCAAAATTGTTGTTGTTGTTGTTGTACAGGGCATGGCACTTGAGAAATAATGTTATTTTTAGTGATGGGGAGGCCTCAGTTGGGATGCCAGTTGTCTTTTTGAACAATATGTGAATGACCTTCAATGGAGCTTCTAAGGATTTGTATTCGTCGAAACATTATGAAGATAAAAGTATCGCCGCAGGTTGGTATCCCTTTGTATGATTTACCTTATGCATATTGGGTGGCGCCTCATGAAGGAACGATCAAGATTAATGTCGCTGCGAAATAGGAAGAAAATGTATTTACTCACTAGGTTTTCTTGAATTTCCGTCCTAATGGAATTGTGCCCATCATATAGTGTGGACATGGGTCGCACCAGGTTCCTGGTAGCATGTCTCTAGGGGCAAACCATTCGCAAAGGCGCATGTTTTCATCGCAGTACATGCGCGAGGAGCCCTAGAGGAGCCTTCCTTTAAGTTGGACTTTTTACCCTCAAAGGTTGATCAACAACATTCGTCGCATTTTTTCAGCCCAGTTCCAGAATTTGTTGACACTTCCTTAGGATGGAAATTCAAAATATTATGGTGATTATCATAAATTTGTCCTACGATGATGAACGAAGCCTGATTTATCTAAAAAAATTACTGTCAACTTATCCAGAATCTTTATTCCAGGGTTTAAGAATCCATCATACTCTTCAATCAACAAAGCCTGATTCCTAAACAGTCATGGCCCTTTTTAGTAGCTTTATTCTAATTACCCTCGCATGCAAACTGAACAGTAAAGAGATTTTCTTCAATCCTACTCCAGATCATCTCCGTGACTAGATACCATGTTAGTCGCATAGCCACAAAAAAGCCCTATTACTAAATCCTCTGGAGGCGTGGACTTTAGGTATTGCTGGCCACTTTGCCTTCTTAGGTGGGTCGCTGATCTCCTCTTCCCAGATGAACTTGTATGCATCCTCCTCATGTGGCGTCATATGTTCTAGCAATTCTTTGACGTGGTCCTTTGACACCCCTCTTTATTCGCCTCAGTCGCCCATGATCGGACAAGGGGCAATATCAAACCACTAGCACAAAGATCCAGCGCCACCAACGCTAGGGCAAGAGGCTCCAATGTGGGCGAGAACGCGAGGGAGGCAAAGATTGGAATGGAGATACTCTCAGCGGCTCAGAGCCGCCAGAGGATAGATAACCCGCTAGGGGCTTCGAATCAATTATGTTTGCATGCAAAAATTGATTGTATGTGTTAGCATCCTACTCGGTTTCTACATTTTTATTTTTTCTGCATGGTTGAAAGATACATGCTCCTATGCTCGTTAGGAACAAAAATGAAGACAACACTGTCATCGGTTAGTGCAAGTATGCGATGTCTAGATTAAATGTGGAAGTGTGTGTATTTGGCAACCATTCCGAACAAAACCAATTCTTCTTGTGATATCAAAACTTTGGTAGGATATTTTCTAAGACAAACTAAACATGCAAGTTTTATTGTTCTTTCAGCATGAGTTATGGTTGTGAACTTTTGGTCAACTCCATATGGTGGTGAAAACTCAACGAAAACCGTATTTTGATAGCAGGCAAAGATTATCCCAAAAAACACAATATGCTAGAAGGGTAATGTCCTATATACATGCAAAATTTCAAGTTCAAACTCATGCATCCTATTTCCGAGGCGTGTAAAAGTTAATTTCAGTATGAAGCAAATTTCTAATGGTATATTCTCTACATATAACTTAGACCTCGTTAGTTAAATTAATGATATAAAAACACACGTTAACCTTCTGTATGCCAGAACAAAGTGAAGAGCAGTGTTTACTGTAGTATTTGGCTATGCCGACCAATTTTTCTCTCTTTAAACCATTGCTAATACTAATGCTGCGTACCAAGTGTCTTGGATGGCGTGGCTCTGGCATTCAGTACGAGAAAACTGGACTTGGAAGCTGGCAATTCAGCTTACCTAACAGTACGTGCCAAAATGAGTTATGTCACACGTACGAAAAGCAAAAACTGCACATATATAAAATAAGAACGGTACGTGCAATTTTAGACAGGTGATGCATACTAGGCCCAGATCTGCATATGGTACAAAGTTACAAATCTGGATTAGTTATGGCACCGATTTGACATAAAAGCATATATTGCAGCAAGGAGTTCTGGAAAACAACTACATTGAATAAGGTATTTTCCCTGTTTTCATTAAACAGCGGGTAGGGACTGAAGATCCTAGAAGCCGGAATTCATTGCAACAAAAACTTTGTAACGCTGAGAACCAATCTATGGTTGGATGGTTATAGAAGGACAGTGATATACTTAGTCCATCAGAGTTTAAGTTCTAGATTGACATTGGTGCTCGTTTTTTCTTGGATTTATGTAAGGAGACGTTTTCGCCGACTACGAAGATGTGTGTGACGGCTTCGTCAATATCAAGATGATGTGTGCTCATAAAGGTAGGATGTGCGTGTATACGCTCATTGGAATGAGTGTATGTATGTGTGAATGTTGAGGGTCTAAGTTTGTATTGTGTTAAAATAAACTTTTATAACACTACATAGAAGACCCAAAGAAAACTGAAAAATACAAGCATGCCATCCCTTTTTGTACATGAAACCCCTAAGACGATAACGAGAATGTAACCGAGTCCTCGCACATTCAGCGACCTCAGAGCATCTCCAACACATAACAGATGATGTAAAACTTAGGGCATCTCTAACGTTGATCTTTAAACCATCTGCATCCGTCCGGACCGAACGGTTAGAACATGTTTTGCCCCAACGCGGTACTCCATCCTTTCACGGATTGGTTCGGACATTCGTTTTTTCCCCGCAAACTGGAAGCAAATCGCGAGGAGGGGGAGGGGGCTTTGCGGGCGTCCGAACCGCTGCCACGCACGCGTCCGACGTCCTGCTCTCACCCTAACCCTCTTCATGACTTGCGCCCATTCCACCGCAAAGCAGTTCCACTCCCTCGCCTGCGCCCTTTCCACTGCAAAGTAGCTCCGCACATTCATGCCGGCCAAGGCTGCATTATTCATGTCGACCCAGAGTAGAAGCGACATCGCATAGGGGTCAGCATTGAAGTGGCGCATCGGCCGAGATCGCCGCCCGCCAGGTACCATTGTACTCGTCTTCTCTCTGTCGTGAAACGTAGTAGAAAACAAAAAAAAAATCGCACCTACAATCACCCAAGATCAATATGAAGATGCATTACGGGTTGGGATCACGATTTTTACCATCACCGAGTCGCATCGGAAGAAGAACATATCGGTGTAGATGGTACTTGGAGTCCCTCGAACCGTCGATGAACGATCCCTTGTACCGCCCACGAATAGTCCCTCTAACTGAAGACGAAAGCATGGACTCACTACTTGGTTGCAAGTGTGCGGCCTTTATGATTCGGCAGCGCTTCGCCGTCCAGAGCTAATCGTCGCCGGAGAATTAAAGGGAGGAGATTAGAACCACACAGGACTTCTAACTAAGAGGACAAGAGGATTAGCCACGCTCTAATTAGTCAACTAGGATCAACTAGAACAAGAACTAGAGGAGGCTCCAAAACTTGTATGTAGAAAGGGCTAATACCTCAAGTATATATAGGTTAGGAGGAGAGGAGGGGGCGCCACAAGAGGGAGGGAAAATACTTTCAATGGGGAGAACGGGGCGCCACCCCTATTGGGCCCAAGTGGCCCAAATGGTCTTCCACCACTTGGCCTTTTTAGGCCCATTGATATTTTAAATTAAATATAAATTGTTCTAAATACCTCTAGACCATTATATATGTTTTTAACATCTCCGGAAATATTTTCCACCTATATATAATTTGTCGGTAATACCCGGTATTACCCGATACACTCTGAAACCCTTCCAGTGACCCCGAAACGCTTTTGGATCCTCTCAGAACTATTCCGAATATTCATGAAATAATTCCATAAATATATTCTCATGACCCCCACACTACTAACACTTAGCATATCATGATAGCCTTAAGCTTGTGACCCCGTAGGTTCGGTAACTCATAGACATGAATGAAACCGTTCGTTCAATGACCAGCAGCAAGATCGTGGACATCCGTGTCGGTCCCTTTGAGTACACGAATGATATTCGAGTGAACCTTTGGTTATCCTGTGATGTTCGCTTTGCTTCGCAATACTTCACAAAACCCGGGATGCATCGGTATCCTCTTGAGTCATCACTATGGTCGCTATACCAAAATCCTCATTACCGGTTTTGTTCTTCTTTCTCGTTATTGTGTTCCACCATACTCATGACGAAGTCACGTGTCTCTGTCTAGACGATGATCAATGTTGTCACACCGAGAGGGCCCTAAAAATATATCTCCATCATCGGAGGAGCAAATCCCACTCTTTAGCTATCCGATGATGCCTGCTAGAACTACGTCGGTATTTCCCCAAAGAGGAAGGAATGATGCAGTGCGACGGTAGGTATTTCCCTCAGTGATGATACCAAGGTTATCGAACCAGTAGGAGAACCTCCTGACACCACGTAAACAACACCTGCACACAAATAACAAATACTTGCAACCCGACGTGTTAAAGGGGTTGTCAATCCCTTTCGGGTACGACGCCTCAAAATAGGAAAATAACATGAGGTAAAAGTGGTAGATAGGATAAATAGATCGCAGAACAAATAAATTACAACAAGGTATTTTTGTATTTTTGCTTTAATAGATTTGAAAAAAAATGCAAAGGAAAATAGATCGCAAAGGCAAATATGATGAAAAGAGACCCGGGGGTCGTAATTTTCACTAGTGGCTTCTCTCGAGAAAAAATAGCAAACAATGGGAAAAGAATTACTGTTGGGCAATTGATAGAACTTCAAATAATCATGATGATATCAAGGCAATGATCATTATATAGGCATCACACCCAATATTAGTAGACCGACTCCTGCCTGCATCTACTACTATTACTCCACACATCGACCGCTATCCAGCATGCATCTAGTGTATTAAGTTCATGGAGAAACGGAGTAATGCAATAAGAACGATGACATGATGTAGACAAGATCTATTTATGTAGAAATAGACCCCATCTTGTTATCCTTAATAGCAACGATACATACGTGTCGTTTCCCCTTCTATCACTAGGATCAAGCACCGTAACATCGAACCCATCACAAATTACCTCTTCCCATTGCAAGATAAATAGATCAAGTTGGCCAAACAAAACCCAAATATCAAAGAATAAATACGAGGCTATAAGTAATCATGCATATAAGAGATCAAAGAAGACTCAAATAACTTTCATGGATAAAAACATAGATCTGATCATAAACTCAAAGTTCACGGATCCCAGCAAACACACCGCAAAAAGGCTTACATCATATGGATCTCCAAGAGACCATTGTATTGATAATCAAGAGAGAGAGGAAGCCATCTAGTTATTGACTACGGACCCGTAGGTCTACAAAGAACTACTCACGCATCATCGGAGAGGCACCAATGGAAGTGGTGAACCCCTCTGTGCTGGTGTCCAGATTGCATCTGGTGGTTCTGGACTCTGCGACGGCTGGAATTGATTTTTGTTGACTCTCCTAGGATTTCTGGAATATTGGGGTATTTATAGAGCAAAGAGGTGGTTCAGGGGGCATCCGAGGTGGGCACAACCCACCTGGGTGCGCCCGGGCCCCCAGGCGCGCCCTGGTGGGTGCTTGCCCCCTCGAGGCACCCCTCGGGTGCTTTCTTGGCCCAATGGTTGTCTTCTGGCCCAAAAAAATCCTCAAAAATTTTCGCTACGTTTGGACTCCGTTTGGTATTGACTTCCTACAGTGTAAAAAACATGCAGAAAACAGCAATTGGCACTGGGCACTATGTCAATAGGTTAGTACCAAAAATGATATAAAATGACTATAAAATGATTGTAAAACATCCAAGAATGGTAATATAACAGCATGGAACAATCAAAAATTATAGATATGTTGGAGACGTATCAGCATCCCCAAGCTTAATTCGTGCTCGTCCTTGAGTAGGTAAATGAATAAAACAGAATTTTTGATATGGAATGTTGCCTAACATGTTCATCACATTTCTTTTCTTTATAGCATGGACATATGGACTTTTATATGATTCAAAGTAATAGTCTAGTTTTGACATGAAGACATTAATACTCAAGCATATCAACAAGCAACCATGTCTTTCAAAATATCAACACTAAAGCAAGTTATCCCTAGCCCATTATGCTCAATCATTGATCCATTCATGAAACACACTCGAATATTAGCTACACCCAATGCTCGAATACGATCATAGTGCCCCTTAGTTGGTGATTTATAAGAGAAGATGGAGACTCAAATTCAAAATAAAAATTGCATAAGTAAAAGAAAGACCCTTCGCAGAGGGAAATAGGGATTTGTAGAGGTGCCAGAGCTCAAAGCTTAAATTGAGAGATAAAAATATTTTTGAGAGGCATACCTTTCCCACCAACGAAAACGACTTAGAGATCCCAACACTTTCAGTGCTAGATACATCATAGGAGGTTCCCAAACAGAAAATAAAGTTTATTCCTGTTTCCACTATTACTTTCACTTTCCATGGCTAGCCAAATCCACGGTTGCCCTCCATAACAACACTTTCCAAGGAATTTATTAGTTGACAACATAAAGTAAATTCATTTTTTGTTTCAGGACTGGGCATCCCTAATACCTTTGTCGTACTCTCGTGCAATGACAAGTGAATAAAAACTCATCGTGAGAATAACACATCTAGCATGGAAAATGTTGGTCACCCTTCACCGCCTCGCGAGCGGTAGAGCACGCAAAAGAGAAATTTATTTTGAAAATTAGAGATGGCACATGCAAATTTGCTTAGAACAACATGGAAATACCGCATATAGGTAGGTATAGTGGACTCATAAGGCAAAAATGATTTAAAGGGTTTTGGATGCACAAGTAGTGATCATACTTAGTGCAAAATGAAGGCTAGCAAAAAGATTGAGAAGCGACCAACCAAAAAGCAAAAAATCTCGTACCCAAGCATTAAGCATAAGTAACACCAAATAATGCACCATAAGTAGGATATAAATTTTATTGCATAACTATTGACTTTCGTGCTTGTATAGGGAATTACAAACCTTAACATCAATATTCTTACTAAAGCACAATTACTCATCAACATGACTCACATATCATATCGTCATATCTCAAAACCATTACTAAGAATCAAGTTTATTTTGTCCAATCTTCTTCATGAAAGTTTTTATTATATCCTCCTTGGATATCTATCACTTTGGACTATTTTCATAAGTTGCTTTTGATAAGCTCAAACAAATATAAGTGAAGACCATGAGCATAATTTTTCTTTCTCTCAAAATAATCTAAGTGAAGCAAGAGAAAATTTCTTAAATTTTTTACTAACTCCCAAATAAATCTAAGTGAAGCATGGGAGCATTTCTTCAAAAATAACAAAGCACACCGTGCTCAAAAGGATATAAGTGAAGCACTAGAGCAAACCCATGGCTCTAAAAATTTAAGTGAAGCATAGGAGCAAGCATAGCATAATTTTTGGCTCTCTTAAAAAGGTGTGTCCAGCAAGGATTCAAGACTTAGAACACAAAGCAAAACAAGCAAAGACTCATATCATACAAGACGCTCCAAGCAAAACTCATCATATGTGACGAATAAAAATATAGCTTCAAGTAAAATACCGATGGTTGTTAGAAGAAAGTGGGGATGCCACTCGGGGGCATCCCCAAGCTTAGTTGCTTGCTACTTCTTTGAACATTATTTTGGGGTGCCTCGGGCATCCCCAAGCTTAGCCTTTTTCTAATCCTTATTCCTTCATCCATCGTAAGATCACCCAAAACTTGAAAACTTCAATCACACAAAACTCCAACAAAACCTTCGTGAGATCCGTTAGTATAAGAAAACAAACCACTACTATAAGTACTGTTGATAACCTATTAATATTTTGTTTTTGCATTATATCTACTGCATTCCAACTTTTATATGGCAAAAACTCATCAAAGAAAACCATAGAATCATCAAAACAAGCACACAATGCAAAGAAAACATAATCTGTCAAAAATAAAACAGTCTGTAGCAATTTGAATATTTCAAATACTTCTTTAACTTCAAAAATGTCAGGACCCCGACTCGATGCCACATCGATCTAGCATGTAACACCTCATATCACTTTGCGGCCTCACGCACGGTATTCCCACGTGTGTCGTCTTACCTTCGCCCGGGACCCTTTGCGCCTTTTGGCACACATATATGATAGTGTCACTAGCATCCATATGGTAAAAAGCCCGGGCTGACATGGCTAGTCGTAAACCCAAAGTGGCACAGACTTATAGGGACAGGCATCCATGACCCAGCATCGAACGTGTCAGTCATCAGCAAGTGAATCCGGGCTGTAGCACTGGGCTAGCAGGACTCCGGTAAACCGGGCTGTAGCGGGCTAACAGGACTCCGGTATCCATCGCGTGACATTTCCCCGAAGAGACAGACACAGGAACGAAGAAGGACACATGCCGGCCAGCCTAAGTGTTCCGGAGCAGTAGCAAGCTACCAAGGCTCAGTGGAGACACTAGGAGACATTTCCCGGTAAGAGAGGCTACTAAGAATAAACAACTAGATAGTCAGATCCCACACATACCAAGCATTTCAATCATACACACAATATGCTCGATATGTGCAAATACAACAAGGCATCACAACATGACTCTACGACACCAGTACTTGATCTAAGGCTTAGAGAGCCATACATAGCATACACACAAGCACGGGTCACATGACCCACATTCAAGTCATACAGACATACAAGCCAACAACGGAAGTAACTTGTCTGAGTACAGACAACTAGTAAAATAAAAGAGGCTTGGAAAGCCTGGCTATACTACGTGGTCCTTCACAAGCTCAGGATCACCACCTGGGCCTCGGACTACTCATCGATGTCAACGTCTATGAAGAACCCATCAGAAGGGGTTGCAGCGTCTTCTAAAAAATGTAAATTAAAGCAACATGAGTACAAAGGTACTCAGCAAGACTTACATCAGATCCTACATACATGCACATTATCAAGGAGGGTTGGTGGGGTTATTGCAGCAAACCAGCTTTGACTCTTGGCTAAGCTATCCTACGATACACCAACTTGAAATGGTTTTGCACACACGAGTCCACTACTCATCACCTCAATACACCACCGAGGATCCACCTCCGGCATCCTACGGAAGAGCCATCCTCGGCACCCACGCTTATCTTGAGATTTTTAGTAGTATCCATTTACTTGTCTATGAACTGTATAGGCAACCAAGTAGTCCTTTACCGCGGACGCGGCTATTCGAATAGATAATGTTAACCCTGCAGGGGTGTACTTCTTCATACATGTTTCCACCACATAGCGTCTGCACACAACATGTGCTCGGCAGACTTCAAGTGAAAGCCGACGTGGGTGTAGACCACGACCTACCTAAACACCTAAGTCTCTAGTCCAGGTTTATCGCCTATCCAGGTTCCATCCGCAGGGAGTCCGGCCGAGGTTTCCCATACGGCCCCGAACGATGTGTACAGGGTTCCCGAGATACCTAACGGGTATTCGGTACACTGTGCCACGTACCTACCGCATCACAGCCCACCCCGCGGGTCAGCGTTGTCCACGACCTCCGGTAAGCTACAAACACCAGAAACTACTTGCAACTCCTGGACAGAGGATTAGGGTGAATAAGAAGTCGAGCGGGGTCATATTTCAGGGCCCAATGCATGGTAGTAGCTGAATCTTAAATCACGCATACAGATCTCAGTGCTTAAGGCCGGCTTCAATGAAACAACCCACCATGTACTCCTACATGGCCTCTCATCGATACCTTTACCAAATCGTGTTCACCACATCACTCTCATTACTGGCATGATCATTTCACTCTAGCCCATCACCCAGATGAACCAGACCTGACACGACTCTAAGCATAGCAGGCACAGCAAGGTAGGAACAACACATACATATGGCTCAATCAACTCCTACACATGCTAGTGGGTTTCATCTAGTTACTGTGGCAATGACAGGTCATGCAGAGGAAACGGGTTCAACTACCGTAGCACGCAGCAGTTTGAAACACGTTGTCTTAATGCAGTAAAAGAGAGCAGGAGCGAGAACATGGGATTGTATCGATATGATCAAATGGTTGGTCGCTTGCCTGATGGGTCGATGCACTGATATTGTTCTTCGTTGGGGTAATCACAATACTCCTCAGGGGCAGGACCTGCCGCAGAGAGCACCGGTACACAATCATCACCAAACAATATGCAACAATATGATGCATGCATGAAACATGGCAATATGAGTGTGTTGGGTTAATGCAACTAAAACCAGATGGGTTTGAACCATTTTGAATCAAAGATTCAAGTTTCAAACTCATACATGGCCCTTATAAGTGCTTTATCTAGTTCTGCTCTAAACATCAGGTTAGCTTGCTTAAACATGCATGAAACCAGTGCAGATGGATAGATTTGATTTTTCTGATCATTTTTCATATATAAAACTTTGCATTTGGAGTTACAGATGATTTACTATGAATTTTTAAAGTTTGGGGTATTTTCTGGAATTTATAAATCATTCCAGATTTATTTTAATTCCAGAAAAGGATTACTGCGTTAGCATGATGTCATGCTGACCTCAGCAGGTCAACAAGCCGGTCCAGGTCAAACTGACCAGTGGGTCCCGCATGTCAGTAGTTAATTAACTAACTAAATTTAGTTAAATCTAAACTGGTTAATTAGCAGAGGGGGGGGGGGCACTTGTCATAGACTCAGGGGAGTCAACCTGGACCCACCCTAGTCAAAGTCAAGGTCAAACACGCCGGTGTCTAGTCGCCGGCGAGGCCGAACGCGGCGGCGAGAGTGGTTTTGTGCATTCCGGCGACCAAATGGGCAGCGGAGAGCATCTACAGATAGCTGGGACCGAGCCGCAGCTCTTGGTGGCGGTGGTTGAGCTCGGGGTGGCCGGAGACGTCGCCGGCGATGACTTTGGCGGTCACCGGAGTCGGGTGAAGACGAATCCGAGGCTACTGGGCACGGCGAGGCACGTGGTGAGGTGCGTTGGGCCCCTGGGGACGCGGTGAGTGCGTCAGACATGGTGGGGTGGCCGGTGATTAGCCGGAGACACGTCGGCGACGAGCTCCGTGGCGGCGCATGCGGGTGAGCTACGTGTGCTCGCGGTGGTGCACGAGAGCAAGAAAGGGAAGGGGGAGGAGGTAGCCAGGCTCACAGCGGTCTTGAGGAAGCAGACGACACGGTCGGGGACGAGCTGGTGCGGCGGCGACGGCGAAGGGGATCTCCGGCGGTGGCGAGGTCGAACGAGGTCGGGGCAGTGGCTTCAGGGCAAGTGAGCCCTCGGGGCTCGGCTTGTTCGAAGGAGCGGAGGGCGGCGAAGCTCCTGGACACGGTGGCGCAGCGCGGGGTTGACGGAGAGCGCGACTACGGCGAGGGTGCGGCGGCGGTGGCGTCGGCCATGGTGTGGGAGAGCGAGGGAGAGGAGCTAGGGGGAGGAGCGGGTGTCTGCGTGGTCGGGGAGAGGGAGAGGGGTCGTTCCCCGTCATCAGCTGGACGAGGGGAGCGGCGAGGCGGTGGGCAGCTGCGTGGCACGCATGCTGTGCTCGCCGTCGAGCAGCTGCCTGCCTGCTTGGCCGAGCCAAGCAGCTCGCTGGAGCGGTGGCTGGGCTGGGCCGGCAGGTGGGCCTGCTAGGTGGCGCCAGGTAAGACTTTCCCTTCTTCCTGTTTTTTATATATTCTGTAGGTTTGTTGCATTTCTAAAAATACCTAGGCACCTCCCAAAATCACCAAACTGCACCTGGTCCTTAGTTGGAATAATTCCAGCATGGAACATTTTAGTTTAGGAATATTTGAGCATTTGAAATATTTTATAAATTTTAAATGCCCAAATTCAAATACTTATGATTTAATTCAAAGACCTTAGGATGACCTAGAAAATTGTGCATCACTCTTGGCAGAGGTTCTGAACCAAGACAAAAATGATGGACATTTTAGAAGGGCATTTCAGGTTCATTGAAAATATTTTTAGTAAACCCTAGTTGGATTCAGAGGGGGCTGGGGGTTCTGTCATCCCCATTTCAAGTTTCTGTTGAGAAAAATAGACATGATGCAACACTCTAATGCATGAACTAGCTAGGGTGTGACAAAAAAACTTGCGAAATTAGGAAAACCTGGGTAATTTGTATATTAATATTCTGAAAAAAGAATGAACTCAAAAGCACTTTTCTGTGATTTATTAAAACTATTTTCGTGAGTGCATAAGTTTCTGTTTTTCAGCAAGATCAAATCAACTTTCACCCAAATCAACCCAAAGGCCTTGCTTCATTGCTTGGCACAAACACTATTAAAACACAAAAACCACAATCATAATAGTAGCATAATTGTGTTAACACACAAGAACAGAAATCAAAAAGCAAAAATAAATTTTATTCATTGGGTTGCCTCCCAACAAGCGCTATCGTTTTACACCCCTAGCTAGGCATAACGTGTAGGATCTAAGTTTTGTCATCCTTATCCTTCTTTTCCTTGGAGGTATTTGTGTCGGGAGGTTTTGTAAATAAAACATAAAACACATTATCCATGGAAACCTTACCACTATCAACTTGCTTTTTATCATAACCCCTTTCATTTTCGACAGTGATCCAAGAATAGTGTTGATTAACATTGTTAAAAACTTGTTGGATCATATCTAAAACGAGGACCTGCTTTTTAAGATTCCCATCAAAGATTTGGTTATATCCAAGCAAATGTCTTAAAGCATAATCACTATTGTAAAGAATTTCATCAATCACGGGTTTTTCACGATTCATCCCATAAAAATCAAAGATTTCCCCAGCTTCCCGAATTATGTATTCAAATTCATTCATCAAAACAAGAGTAGCTAACTATTTAGCTTTAGGATCCTTTATAACGGGCAAATCATAGAACAATCTTTGCAAGTTAGGATGAGTATGAACAAATCTAGTTTCAAGTTTCAGAACAAGTGCCGAAATAGCTTTCGCATAAGATTTAGTCCTTTTAAGTATAGGGATATCATCGAGACTAAATTTTTTGACACAATTGAAAAATTCTTGGATATGTTCTTTTCCCATAAAATTCCCTTGCCCCAAGACAAAAATTTTGGCATCCAGATTACCTATGTGCTCCATTTTGGGAGTTAGGCCATCATCTGTTTGTGCCATTCCAAAGTCACTCATGGTAACAAGTTCAAGCAAATAAAAGATCTAACGAGAAAACGGCGGACGAAAAAGAGGGCGAATAAAAAGGCAAATTTTTGTGAAGTGGGGGAGAGGAAAATGAGAGGCAAATGGCATATAATATAAATTGTGAGGAAATGAGATTTGTGATTAGGAACCTGGTTGATGTTGAAGATCCTCCCCGACAACGGCGCCAGAAATTCCTTTTGATGTCCGCTACAACTACGTCGGTATTTCCCCAAAGAGGAAGGGATGATGCAGTACAGCGACGGTAGGTATTTCCCTTAGTGATGAGACCAAGGTTGTCGAACCAGTAGGAGAACCTCCTCACACCATGTAAACAACACCTGCACACAAATAGCAAATACTCGCAACCCGACATGTTAAAGGGGTTGTCAATACCTTTCGGGTACGGCGCCTCAAGATAGGCAAATAACGTGAGGTAAAAGTGGTAGATAGGATAAATAGATCACGGAACAAATAAATTGCAGCAAGGTATTTTTGTATTTTTGGTTTAATAGATCTGGAAATAAATGCAAAGGAAAATAGATCGCAAAGGCAAATATGATGAAAAGAGACCCGGGGGCCGAAGGTTTCACTAGTGGCTTCTCTCGAGAAAAATAGCAAACGGTGGGAAAACAATTACTGTTGGGCAATTGATAGAACTTCAAATAATAATGACGATATCCAGGCAATGATCATTATATAGGCATCACGTCCAAGATTAGTAGACCGACTCCTGCCTGCATCTACTACTATTACTCCACACATCGACCGCTATCCAACATGCATCTAGTGTATTAAGTTCATGGAGAAACGGAGTAATGCAATAAGAATGATGACATGATGTAGACAAGATCTATTTATGTAGAAATAGACCCCATCTTGTTATCCTTAATAGCAATGATACATACGTGTCGTTTCCCCTTCTGCCACTGGGATCTAGCACCGTAAGATCGAACCCATCACAAAGCACCTCTTCCCATTGCAAGATAAATAGATCAAGTTGGCCAAGCAAAACTCAAATAACTTTCGTGGATAAAAACATAGATCTGATCATAAACTCAAAGTTCATCGGATCCCAATAAACACACCGTAAAAAGGCTTACATCATATGGATCTCCAAGAGACCATTGTATTGATAATCAAGAGAGAGAGAGAGAGAGAGAGAGAGAGAGAGAGAGAGAGGAAGCCATCTAGCTACTGACTACGGACCTGTAAGTCTACAAAGAACTACTCACGCATCATCGAAGAGGCACCAATGGAAGTGGTGAACCCCTCTGTGATGGTGTCTAGATTGGATCTGGTGGTTCTAGACTCCGCGGCGGCTGGAATTGATTTTCGTCGACTCTCCTAGGGTTTCTGTAATATTGGGGTATTTATAGAGCAAAGAGGCGGTTCAGGGGGCACCCGAGGTGGGCACAACCCACCTAGGTGCGCTTGGGCCCCCAGGTACGCCCTGGTGGGTGTTGCCCCCCTCGAGTCACCCCCAGGTGCTTTCTTGGCCCACTGGTTGTCTTCTTGCCCAAAAAAATCCTTAAAAAGTTTAGCTGTGTTTGGACTCCGTTTGGTATTGATTTCATGCAATGTAAAAAACATGCACAAAACAGCAACCGGCACTGGGCACTATGTCAATAGGTTAGTACCAAAAATTGATATAAAATGATTGCAAAACATCCAAGAATGATAATATAACAGCATGGAACAATCAAAAATTATAGATACGTTGGAGATGTATCATCCTGCCACTGTCAAACTTTCCGATGAACCTATAAGTTTTCGTTGTGATCACCGTGTTACAGGTGATGTTTGAGCAACCCCAAAGCTCACTGTATAGTAAGAAGTGACCGCGATGCTCACATGGTCTAAGGAGCAAAATCACATGTTAACATTATGTGTTATTACAATTGAATACAGAAGATATTAATTCAATTCACAACAAACAAGTTTGGGTCGATTTAATATGTTCGTTCTTCCAACGTCATAATCTGAAAGTTGTTTTAGGACTATTGTTTAACACTTTAAATGATATCCTAAGATCTGGAAAATGTGATCAACAACAACACTTGAGCTAGTCCTAGAGGCAAGACTAGGAACCTTTTTATTTAACCGTTTATTCTTCCACACATGCATATGAGTTTTCCATTGAATCGCATATTCCAGGATCATAGCAGTTATAGAATGAAATATAAACTCTATAATTTATTAATATGGAAATATAATAATAAAATTATTATTGCCTGTAGGGCACATTTCCAATAGTCTCCCACTTGCACTAGAGTCAATAATCTAGTTAGCACCTTTAACTTCTACACTAATGGCAATCTGGTGTTAGTCCATGCTATGCTTGTGGTACAGACTTTGTTTTATCGAATATCATTTGCATTTCAATGCATCCATCATGCTTTCAAATAAATTCATAATTTGTGTGAGACAAGCTTAGTATATATTGAATCACTGGTAAGACCTTTTATTATATTGAGCTATAGAACCACTATCCGATAACAGTGTTCTATTTGCACAATTAGCTAGAAACCATAGCAAGTTCACAAATGAACCTTTCATTCATCACTCTCTATTGTTGCCTCTAAAGTGACAATATACTCAGCCTTCTGTTATAAAATTCCCCACAGTAACTTTCCTTGACCAATTCCAACTTATTGTGCCACCATAAATCATTTTAATTTAAATCAAAATTCGCTTGGAGCACCAATTGAAGATTTTGTTGATGTACTACTTACATCAAGCATGCATTGATGTAACTCCTTACGGTAATCTCTTCATTTTCTCCGTATGCAAGAAACATGTCATTAGTACTCAACGACATTTTCACTGTTGTCATATGATCAACAATATGACCATTCCAGTAACTTTACTCACAACTTACTTGGAGCACTGGACATATATGGTTATTTACATACCATGGAATTAACACAAGTGTGATTGAAATCATGTATTTCATTCACCAATATTTAAAGATACAGATTCTTGCTAAGAACTCCTTCCAAGTGACTTTCACAAGAAACTCTTCTTGGCGTTTTTATACTAAACTTCTTTAGTACTCTGTCAATATGCATTTTGGTTAAGCCGGATTAGACACTACTGTCTCCGTAGATTATTATGTCTAATCCAAGGGCTATATTGCCTAAGTACTTTACTGAAAAACTATTTTCAATAAAATCTTAAACCACGTCAAGAAATTTATATACTTTCCAATTAAAAATGTGTCATGCACACACAGTGTTTAGAAATATTATCATGCGAACTTACTTTCTTGTAAATACAAGCATCTTTGTTTCTATTGATGAAATCATATTATTTGATCAATTCATCAAAAAAAAAAGATTCCAACTTCACTATTCTTGCTTCAAATCATTAGTAGATCTCTTGAAGTGTCGGGGAAACAACACCTATGGGATCACATGGATCCCTCCTACGGTTGGCGGGGAGAGAGTTGCACAAAGAGCAGGTCTAGGTATCAACACGAGGGGTTTTTACCCAGGTTTGGGCCTCTGAGGAGCGTAAAACCCTAGTCCTGCTTTGAGCGTGTATTTGGTTTTCCTGAGTTCTAGACTAGTTGCTATGCATGCCCAGTCCAAAAAGTCTGAATCCTTCTCCAGTATGCCTCGGGCCTCCCTTTATATGTCAAAGGGGTCGCCACAGTGGCACACAGGAGGTGTAAAGTAGCTACAGTGTACAAGCGTATCACTGACATCGTAGGAAAAACGCATTAAATGCGCTGGTTACGTGCCCTCCAACTTTATCGAGACGGTAAAAAAACCTGTCATGTCCGTCGCTGCGTCACCCTGCCTTGACACACGTCCAGGATGACGAGGCATGTAGCGCCAAGCTGACTAGCTAGCCACTGCGCTGGTGCGGTGGCAGGATCTTCACGAAGATCTGCACGCCACCACGCAGGTCCTTGCTGAGTTGGCAGGCTGGTCGCCATGCTGGAACGGTCGTGAGGTGGTGAAACCTTGTCGGGCGCGGGCCCAGCTGTGGCCCTGCAACCGACCCCGGCAAGGGTCTTGCCGGGGCCTCGTAGTCGTCCCCGGCAAGGGCCTTGCCGGGGGTCTTTGTCTTTTGGTCCCCATGTAGACCTCCAGGCCACCAGTTTTCACAAAGATCTGCATGCTACTACGCACACGCCCTTGAGTCTTGGCCTTGACGTTGTCGATGTTGGGGAACGTAGTAATTTCAAAAAATTTCCTACGCACACGCAAGATCATGGTGATGCATATCAACGAGAGGGGAGAGTAACGTCCACGTACCCTCGTAGACCGTAAGCGGAAGCGTTATGACAACGCGGTTGATGTAGTCGTACATCTTCAAGATCCGACCGATCCAAGTACCGAACGTACGACACCTCCGAGTTCAGCACACGTTCAGCTCGATGACGATCCCCGGACTCCGATCCAGCAAAGTGTCGGGGATGAGTTCCGTCAGCACGACGGCGTGGTGACGATGATGATGTTCTACCGGCGCAGGGCTTCGCCTAAACTCCGCAACGATATGACCGAGGTGGAATATGGTGGAGGGGGGGCACCGCACACGGCTAAGGAACGATCACGTAGATCAACTTGTGTGTTCTAGGGTGCTCCCTGCCCCCGTATATAAAGGAGGGAGGGGGAGGTGCGGCCGGCCCCCAAGGGGTGCGCCTGGAGGAGTCCTACTCCCACCGAGAGTAGGACTCCCCCCTCTTGCCTTGGTGGAGAAGGAAAGGGGGGAGGGGAAAGAGGAAAGGGGGGACGCCGCCCCCCCTCCTTGTCCTATTCGGACTAGGGGGAGGGGGTGCGCGACCTGCTCTGGCCGGCCCACCTCTTCTCCCTCATGGCCCATGTAGGCCCAATAACCCCCCCCCCCCGGGGGGGGGGGGGGGTTCCGGTAACCCCTCGGTACTTCGGAAAAATCCCGGTTTCTCCCGGAACAATTCCGATATCCAAATATAGGCTTCCAATATATCAATCTTTATGTCTCGACTATTTCGAGACTCCTCGTCATGTCCTGGATCACATCCGGGACTCCGAACAACCTTCGGTACATCAAAATATATAAACTCATAATAAAACTGTCATCGTAACGTTAAGCGTGCGGACCCTACGGGTTCGAGAACTATGTAGACATGACCTAGAACTATTCTCGGTCAATAACCAATAGCGGAACCTGGATGCTCATATTGGCTCCTACATATTCTACGAAGATCTTTATCGGTCAAACCGCATAACAACATACGTTGTTCCCTTTGTCATCGGCATGTTACTTGCCCGAGATTCGATCATCGGTATCTAATACCTAGTTCAATCTTGTTACCAGCAAGTCTCTTTACTCGTTACGTAATGCATCATTGCGTAACTAACTCATTAGCTACATTGCTTGCATGGCTTATAGTGATGTGCATTACCGAGAGGGCCCAGAGATACCTCTCCGACAATCGGAGTGACAAAACCTAATCTCGAAATACGCCAACCCAACATGTACCGTTGGAGACACCTGTAGTACTCCTTTATAATCACCCAGTTACGTTGTGACGTTTGGTAGCACCCAAAGTGTTCCTCCGGTAAACGGGAGTTGCATATTCTCATAGTTACAGGAACATGTATAAGTCATGAAGAAAGCAATAGCAATATACTAAACGATCAAGTGCTAGGCTAACGGAATGGGTCATGTGAATCACATCATTCTTCTAATGATGTGATCCCATTAATCAAATGACAACTCATGTCTATGGTTAGGAAACTTAACCATCTTTGATTAATGAGCTAGTCAAGTAGAGGCATACTAGTGACACTATGTTTGTCTATGTATTCACACATGTATTATGTTTCCGGTTAATACAATTCTAGCAAGAATAATAAACATTTATCATGAAATAAGGAAATAAATAATAACTTTATTATTGCCTCTAGGGCATATTTCCTTCAGTCTCCCACTTGCACTAGAGTCAATAATCTAGTTCACATCGCCATGTGATTTAACACCAATATTCACATCTGTATGTGATTAATACCCATAGTTCACATCGTCATGTGATTAACACCCAAAGGGTTTACTAGAGTCAATAATCTAGTTCACATCGTTATGTGATTAACACCCAAAGAGTACTAAGGTATGATCATGTTTTGCTTGTGAGAGAAGTTTAGTCAACGGGTCTGTCATATTCAGAGCCGTATGTATTTTGCAAATATTCTATGTCCACAATGTTCTGCATGGAGCTACTCTAGCTAATTGCTCCCACTTTCAATATGTATCCAGATTGAGATTTAGAGTCATCTGGATTGGTGTAAAAGCTTGCATTGTTGTAACTTTTATGACGGGCTCTTTTATCACCTCCATAATCGAGAAACATCTCCTTAGTCCTCACTAAGGATATTCTCGACCACTGTTAGTGATCTACTCTTAGATCAAAATTGTATTCCTTTGTCAAACTCAGAGCAAGGTATACAATAGGTCTGGTTCACAGCATATCATACTTTATAGAACCTATGACTGAGGCATAGGGAATGACTTTTCATTCTCTTTCTATTTTCTGCCATGGTCGGGTCTTGAGTCTTACTCAACTTCACACCTTTGCATCACAGGCAAGAACTCCTTCTTTGACTGTTCCATTTTGAACTATTTCAAAAATTTATCAAGGTATGTACTCATTGAAAAAACTTATCAAGCGTCTTGATCTATCTCAATAGATTTTGATGCTCAATATGTAAGTAGATTTACTGAGGTCTTTCTTTGAAAAACTCCTTTCAAACACTCCTTTATGCTTTCCAGAAATTTCTACATCATTTTCGATCAATAATATGTCATTCACATATACTTATCAGAAAGGCTGTAGTGCTCCCACTCACTTTCTTGTAAATACAGGCCTTTCCAAAAGTCTGTATAAAACCATATGCTTCGATCAACTCATCAAAGCGTATATTCCAACTCCGAGATGCTTGCACCAGTCCATTGATGGATTGCTGGAGCTTGCGCATTTTATTAGCACCTTTAGGATTGACAAAACCTTCTGGTTGCATCATATACAACTCTTCTTTAATAAATCCATTAAGGAATGCAGTTTTGACATCCATTTGCCAGATTTCATAAAATGTGGTAATTGCTAACATGATTCGGACAGACTTAAGCATCGATACGAGTGAGAAAATCTCATCGTATTCAACACCTTGAACTTGTCGAAATCCTTTCGCAACAAGTCAAGCTTAGTAGATAGTAACATTACTATCAGTGTTTGTCTTCCTCTTGAAGATCCATTTATTTAACATGGCTTGCTGATCATTGAGAAAGTCAATCAAAGTCCATACTTTGTTCTCATACATGGATCTCATCTCAGATTTTATGGCCTCAAGCCATTTCGCGGAATCTGGGCTCATCATCGCTTCCTCATAGTTCATAGGTTCATCATGGTCTAGTAACATGACTTCTAGAACAGGATTACCGTACCACGCTGGTGCGGATCTTTCTCTGGAAGACCTACGAGGTTTTGTAGTAACTTGATCCGAAGTTTCATGATCATCATCATTAGCTTCCTCACTAATTGGTGTAGGAATCACAAGAACTGATTTCTGTGATGAACTACTTTCCAATAAGGGAGAAGGTACAATTACCTCATCAAGTTCTACTTTCCTCCCACCCATTTCTTTCGAGAGAAACTCCTTCTCTAGAAAGGATCCATCTTAGCAACGAATAACTTGCCTTCGGATCTGTGATAGAAGGTGTACCCAATAGTTACCTTTGGGTATTCTATGAAGACGCACTTCTCCGATTTGGGTTTGAGCTTATCAGGTTGAAACTTTTTCACCTAAGCATTGCAGCCCCAAACTTTAAGAAACGACAACTTTGGTTTCTTGCCAAACCACAGTTCATAAGGCGTCGTCTCAACGGATTTTGATGGTGCCCTATTTAAAGTGAATGCAGCTGTCTCTAATGCATAACCCCAAAACAATAGTGGTAAATCGGTAAGAGACATCATAGATTGCACTATATCCAATAAAGTACGGTTATGATGTTCGGACACACCATTACGCTGTGGTGTTCCAGGAGGCGTGAGTTGTGAAACTATTCCACATTGTTTTATATGAAGGCCAAACTCGTAACTCAAATATTTGTCTCTGCGATCAAATCACAGAAACTTTATTTTCTTGTTATGATGATTCTTCACTTCACTCTGAAATTCTTTGAACTTTTCAAAATGTTTCAGACGTGTGCTTCATTAAGTAGATATACTAATATCTGCTCAAATCATCTTGTGAAGGTCAGAAAATAACGATACTTGCCACGAGCATCAACACTCATTGGATCGCATACATCGGTATGTATTATTTTCAACAAATCAGTAGCTCGTTCCATTGTTCCGAAGAACGGAGTTTTAGTCATCTTGCCCAAAAGGCACGGTTCGCAAGCATCAAATGATTCATAATCAAGTGATTCCAAAAACCCATCAGTATGGAGTTTCTTCATGCGCTTTACACCGATGTGACCCAAACAGCAGTGCCACAAATAAGTTGCACTATCATTATTAACTTTGCATCTTTTGGCATCAATATTATGAATATGTGTATTACTACGATCAAGATTCAATAAACCATCAACATTGGGTGTAAGACCATAGAAGGTTTTATTCATGTAAACAGAATAACAATTTATTCTACATTTTAGATGAATAATCATATCGCAACAAACATGATCTAATCATATTTATGCTCAACGCAAACACCAAATAACATTTATTTAGGTTCTACACTAATCTTGAAAGTATAGGGAGTGTACGATGCTGATTATATCAATCTTGGAACCACTTCCAACACACATCATCACTTCACCCTCAACTAGTTTCTGTTTATTCCATAACTCCTGTTTCGAGTTACTAATCTTAGCAACCAAACAAGTATCAAATACTCAGGGGTTACTATAAACACTTGTAAGGTACACATCAATAAACTGTATATCAAATATACCCTTGTTCAGTTTGCCATCCTTCTTATCCACCAAATATTCAGGGTATTTCCATTTCCAGTGATCATTTCCTTTGCAGTGTAAGCACTCAGTTTCAGGCTTTGGTTCAGCTTTGGGCTTCTTCGTGGGAGTGACAACTTGCTTGTCATTCTAGTTGAAGTTCCCTTCCTTTCCCTTTGCCCTTTACTTGAAACTAGTGATCTTGTCAACCATCAACACTTGATGCTCTTTCTTGATTTCTACCTTCGTCGATTTCAACATCACGAAGAGCTCGACAATCGTTTTCGTCATCCCTTGCATACTATAGTTCATCACAAAGTTCTACTAACTTGGTGATGGTGACTAGAGAACTCTGTCAATCACTATCTTATCTGGAAGATTAACTCCCACTTGATTCAAGCGATTGTAGTACCCAGACAATCTGAGCACATGCTCACTAGTTGAGCGATTCTCCTCCATCTTTTAGCCATAGAACTTGTTGGAGACTTCATATCTCTCAACTCGGGTATTTGCTTGAAATATTAACTTCAACTCCTGGAACATCTCATATGGTCCATGACATTCAAAATGTCTTTGAAGTCCCGATTCTAAGCCGTTTAAGCATGGTGCACTAAACTATCAAGTAGTCATCATATTGAGCTAGCCAAAGTTCATAATGTCTGCATCTGCTCCTGCAATAGGTCTATCACCTAGCGGTGCATTAAGGACATAATTCTTCTGTGCAACAATGAGGATAAACCTCAGATCACAGATCCAATCCGCATCATTGCTACTAACATCTTTCAACACAATTTTCTCTAGGAACATATCAAAATAAACATATGAAAGCAACAACGCAAGCTATTGATCTACAACATAATTTGCAAAATACTACCAGGACTAAGTTCATGATAAATTTAAGTTCAATTAATCATATTACTTAAGAACTCCCACTTAGACAGACATCTCTCTAGTCATCTAAGTGATCACGTGATCCAAATCAACTAAACCATGTCCGATCATCACATGAGATGGAGTAGTTTCAATGGTGAACATCACTATGTTGATCATATCTACGATATGATTCACGTTCGACCTTTCGGTCTCTGTGTTCCGAGGCCATATCTGTTATATGCTAGGCTCGTCAAGTTTAACCTGAGTATTCCGCGTGTGCAACTGTTTTGCACTCGTTGTATTTGAACGTAGAGCCTATCACACTTGATCATCACGTGGTGTCTCAGCACGAAGAACTTTCGCAATGGTGCATACTCAGGGAGAACACTTCTTGATAATTTTTAGTGAGAGATCATCTTAAAATGCTACCGTCAATCAAAGCAAGATAAGATGCATAAAGGATAAACATCACATGCAATCAATATAAGTGATATGATATGGCCATCATCATCTTGTGCTTGTGATCTCCATCTCTGAAGCATCGTCGTGATCACCATCGTCACCGACGCGACACCTTGATCTCCATCATAGCATCGTTGTCGTTACACCATCTATTGCTTCTACGACTATCGCTACCGCTTAGTGATAAAGTAAAGCAATTATAGGGCGTTTACATTTCATACAATAAAGCGACAACCATATGGCTCCTGCTAGTTGTCGATAACTTCGGTTACAAAACATGATCATCTCATACAATAAAATATAGCATCACGTCTTGACCATATCACATCACAACATGCCCTGCAAAAACAAGTTAGACATCCTCTACTTTGTTGTTGCAAGTTTTACGTGGCTGCTACGGGCTTTAGCAAGAACCGTTCTTACCTACGCATCAAAACCACAATGATAGTTCGTCAAGTTAATGCTGTTTTAACCTTCGCAAGGACCGGGCATAGCCACACTCGGTTCAGCTAAAGTGAGAGAGACAGACACCCGCCAGTCACCTTTAAGCACAAGTGCTCGTAACGGTGAAACCAGTCTCGCGTAAGCGTACGCGTAATGTCGGTCTGGGCCGCTTCATCTCACAATACCGCTGAGCCAAAGTATGACATGCTGGTAAGCAGTATGACTTGTATCACCCACAACTCACTTGTGTTCTACTCGTGCATATGACATCTACGCATAAAACCAGGCTCGGATGCCACTGTTGGGGAATGTAGTAATTTCAAAAAATTTCCTACGCACACGCAAGATCATGGTGATGCATAGCAACGAGAGGGAAGAGTAATGTCCATGTACCCTCATAGACCGTAAGCGGAAGCATTATGACAACGTGGTTGATGTAGTCGTACGTCTTCATGATCCGACCGATCCAAGTACCGAACGTACGGCACCTCCGAGTTCAGCACACGTTCAGCTCGATGACGATCCCCGAACTCTGATCCAGCAAAGTTTCGGGGATGAGTTCCGTCAGCATGACGGCGTGGTGACGATGATGATGTTGTACCGGCGCAGGGCTTCACCTAAACTCCGCGGCGATATGACCGAGGTGGAATATGGTGGAGGGGGGCACCGCACACGGCTAAGGAACGATCACGTAGATCAACTTGTGTGTTCTAGGGTGCCCCCTGCCCCCGTATATAAAGGAGGGAGGGGGAGGTGCGGCCGGCCCCCAAGGGGTGCGCCTGGAGGAGTCCTACTCCCACCGGGAGTAGGACTCCCCCCTCTTGCCTTGGTGGAGAAGGAAACGGGGGAGGGGAAAGAGGAAAGGGGGGGCGCCGCCCCCCCTTGTCCTATTCGGACTAGGGGGGAGGGGGCGCGCGGCCTGCCCTGGCCGGCCCTCCTCTTCTCCCTCATGGCCCATGTAGGCCCAATAACCCCCGGGGGGGTTCCGGTAACCCCTCGGTACTCCGGAAAAATCCCGGTTTCTCCCGGAACAATTCCGATATCCAAATATAGGCTTCCAATATATCAATCTTTATGTCTCGACTATTTCGAGACTCCTCGTCATGTCCTGGATCACATCCGGGACTCCGAACAACCTTCGGTACATCAAAATATATAAACTCATAATAAAACTCTCATCATAACGTTAAGCGTGCGGACCCTACGGGTTCGAGAACTATGTAGACATGACCTAGAACTATTCTTGGTCAATAACCAATAGCGGAACCTGGATGCTCATATTGGCTCCTACATATTCTACGAAGATCTTTATCCGTCAAACCGCATAACAACATACGTTGTTCCCTTTGTCATCGGCATGTTACTTGCCCGAGATTCGATCGTCGGTATCTAATACCTAGTTCAATCTTGTTACCGGCAAGTCTCTTTACTCGTTACGTAATGCATCATTCCATAACTAACTCATTAGCTACATTACTTGCAAGGCTTATAGTTATGTGCATTACCGAGAGGGCCCAGAGATACCTCTCCGACAATCGGAGTGACAAAACCTAATCTCGAAATACGCCAACCCAACATGTACCTTTGGAGACACCTATAGTACTCCTTTATAATCACCCAGTTACGTTGTGACGTTTGGTAGCACCCAAAGTGTTCCTCCGGTAAACGGGAGTTGCATAATCTCATATTTACAGGAACATGTATAAGTCATGAAGAAAGCAATAGCAATATACTAAACGATCAAGTGCTAGGCTAACAGAATGGGTCATGTGAATCACATCATTCTTCTAATGATGTGATCCCATTAATCAAATGAAAACTCATGTCTATGGTTAGGAAACTTAACCATCTTTGATTAACGAGCTAGTCAAGTAGAGGCATACTAGTGACACTATGTTTGTCTATGTATTCACACATGTATTATGTTTTCGGTTAATACAATTCTAGCATGAATAATAAAAATTTATCACAAAATAAGGAAATAAATAATAACTTTATTATTGCCTCTAGGGCATATTTCCTTCAGTCGATGGTGCCAGAGCCCTCAATTTCAAGGATGGTGGCTTTGCTGGTGCTTCGCAAGCCGTCCCGGCAAGGCTCTCGCCGGGGCTATGGAGGCCGCCGCGGCAAGGGTGTTGCTGGGGGAGGTCTAACTTGGCTTCTGCTCTTTATCCACTGGCTTGAATGTTGTCTTGGTAGTCTTGTACCCTACCTTTTACTGCCCCACCAAGCCTTACTACAGGTGTGGCTACGACTGCCCGTGCACAAGTACGGGGTACAGAAGGGCCCATACTTATGTACACCCACAGGAGCCCCCGGTCCTGGGCCACACATAAGCGTGAAGCGTCGTTGGGCCAGTCCCAAAACAGTGCGCGGGCATGCGTGGCAGGGATTAATTGATGCGATCTTTTCATCAGTTGTGCTTCCCCACGGTCTGCATTGAGTGCGTGACGTGGGGGTCGTGTGTGGAACGGTCACAACACGCCTGCGATGCCTCGCATCAAACAGTAAAGAGGCGGCCCACGCCTTCCCAATGAAAAGAGGAATCCGGAGGGGCGCTGCTCATTTACCCTTCTTGACTTTCCCAATATTGGAACCACCGCTCCCTTTTTCTTCCTTGAGCCCAAACCAGAGCCCTCCCCTCTGCTTGCCGCCGTCGTGCTCTCACTTCTCTTGATCCCTCGCCCCCTCTCATCTGCCATGGTCCCCAAGACAAGCAAGGGCAAGGGAGTGGCCAAGGCCACTGAGGGGAAGGAGGTGTCGGAGAGCGAACTGGTGAAGCTGCGGAAGAAGCACGCCATCTTTACCTCGACGATCGACGCGCTCACACTCAGGGACTGATTCCGGTGCCTGTGGGGGAGAGAGACGTCAGGGAACCTTGCCACGCACATCATCCCCGCTCCCTTCGCCAAGCCCGGTCCAAATAAATATCATTTCTTCATTGATTACTTCTATTGCGGCCTCTACCCCCCCATTCTCAGATTTTTTCAACAACATCATGCACACCTTCGGCTTCCATCTTCTAGATTTCATGCCGGACGTTGTGGCGTGCATGGCCCTCTTAGCCCATCTCTGTGAGGGCTTTGCCGGGGTGGTCCCCAACACGGTGCTATTCCACCACTATTTTGTCCCTCGCCTCCATACAGGAGATGCCATCTCCTACTGCATCACTTGGATCCCAAGGGCTTTGAGCAAGAGCACGTACCCGGAGGGGGGCCAGAAGGAGAAGTGGGATGAGTGGCGGGGCAAGTGGTGCTGGATTGTGGAGTAGCCGTGGCTATTCTATCAGGTCCGTCAGAAACTGCCGGTCCGCGGCAAGCACTGGGGCGAGTTCGACATTAACGACAAGAAGCTCATGGTCGTCACCACCAAAATCCATCGCCTCAAATCAGCCGGGCTCACGCTCGCGATGGTTGGGGCTGACTTCCTCTGCCGCCGTGTCGCTCCTCTACACAACAAGGGGCTGCCAGCCTAGGATTTCAAGAACGTGACAGACATCATGAGTCTTCGCCCCAGCCTGAATTATAATTTCATGGTAATGCAACATCCGTACCTCTGCCAGAAGCTATTTCAGCTCAAGGTCTACAAGGCCAGCAAGGCTGACAAGGCCGGCAAGGCCGACAAGACCAGCAAGGCCAACAACCCGTTCAGGTTGCCGGCGGGGGGTGGTCCCCTTGAGCAACAATTCCTGCCTGGCCTCCATCATCACCATGATGTCGGAGTTCAACACCCATGGCCTGGACCCGACCAGGGATGAGCCAGAAGCGGTGCTGGTGCAGGGGTTCTCCGACAACTTGTCAGAGAAGTTCACCCGCAATGAACCACAGCTCATCCACCCCACCACCAAAGAAGAGGTGGCGTACATCGCCAGCAGGGCGGAGGAGGCAACACTTGCCGAGGAGGCCGGTAGCGTCGGCACCGTGGAGGACGAGGCCGATGAGGCCGATGAGGAGAAAAAGTTTACTGAGTGGAAGGAGTCTGCCAGGAAGCACAGCGGCGCGGGCGCCGGGGTTCCCCCTGCTGAAGAGGCAGTCGAGGAGTCGGCCGAGGAGGCAACCGATGCGGATGAGCCCTCTGCCCCAAAGAAGAAACGCATCCTTTGGTGGGCCATCTTTGGCGAGCCAGTCAAGAGCTCCGGCAAGGGAGCAGCCGGCAAGGCTGCGCAGCGGCAAGAGGCCCAGGCGCAACCCGTGTGTCATACGAGGGGCGCGGCAGCAAAGAAAGTTGCAGTTGCTGCCTCCTCCTTGGCAGCAAAGAAAACTACGGTCGCCACCTCCTCCTCGGCCAAGCGGCCCAGGACTCCATCTCCACCTCCTCCCTTCACGGACACCATCCCGATGGCCGATTTTGACCTCGCGTCCTTTAGCCCGAAGAGGAAGAGGAGGCTAAAAGGGGAGGATGAGAAAGCATCTTGCCCCTTTACTTATCTCCTGATCGGTGTTGGTTGTTTCATCCTGACTCAATCTTGTCTTGACTCGTCTTTGCAATGATACGGAGACGCTGGCCTAGAGGATGGCGAAGAGGGCCAAGACTTCTACGGGCGACGATCCCCCAACAAGCACTTTAGGTGCGGCGCTAACGATCACAATCAGCCCGGACGCCAACCCTCAACGCAGCCCCCAATCCAGCCCCCAGCATGAGTCCGTTACTCATTTCCCGCTGGCGGGCGGTGGAGCATGCATCTTCGGTGATAACCTTGCCGGATTCGCAGGAGGAGAGCGACAACAGGAGGAGCTGCCGAAGTCCACCCCTGATACGCCGCCCCCGTCGACCACGCCACCCAAGGGGGGTCCCCGGCAAGGGCATCCACCAACGAGCCCACGTGCATGAAGGAAGAGGCGGCGAGCACATGCGACGATGGCTCTGTCCCGACAATGAGCATTGCCGGGGAGGGAACCACCCCTCCTCAGCTTGTCACAGGTAAGCCGCCTGCTTCCTGCCCCTTGCCGTCTTTGCCATGCGACTTTCTTTCTTTTCCCTTTTTGCTTTTCTATGTTTCGACTTTGGTTTCGCCTCATTCTCCCTTTCGGCTTTCAGATCCCCTCTCGACGGCCAAGACGGACGTCGAGGCCATCATTGAGGAAACCGCCAAGGACGCCGCCGCTGAGGTCGCCAAGGATGTTGCCAATGAGGCCACCAAAGATACGCACGAAGAGGCCGCCAAGGAGTCTGCCGGGGAGGCCAGTAAAGAGAGCAGTGACCGTACTGATGGCAATCCTGCCACAGGAGCGCCTGGCACTGCACCGGTCCCACAACCCTCTACTACTGGGGAGAAGGTGGTTGATGATCAACCATCAACCTCTGAAGCTTGCTACGTCTTGAGCTTGCGTTGGTTTTCCTCGAAGAGGAGAGGGTGATGCAGCAAGTGTAGCGTAAGTATTTCCCTCAGTTTTGAGAACCAAGGTATCAATCCAGTAGGAGGCTCCTCAAAAGTCCCACGCACCCACATAAACAAACTGAGAACTCGCAACTAACGCAATAAAGGGGTTGTCAATCCCTTCACGGTCACTTGCGAAAGTGAGATCTGATAGAGATAGTATGATAAGATAAATATATTTTTGGTATTTTATAATATAGATGCAAAAAGTAAAGATGCAAATAAAAGTAGATTGAAAGCAAATATGATAAGAGATAGACCCGGGGGCCATAGGTTTCACTAGAGGCTTCTCTCAAGATAGCATAAGTATTACGGTGGGTGAACAAATTACTGTCGAGCAATTGATAGAAAAGCGCATAGTTATGAGATTATATAGGCATGATCATGTATATAGGCATCACGTCCATAACAAGTAGATCGACTCCTGCCTGCATCTACTACTATTACTCCACACATCGACCGACTCCTGCCTGCATCTAGAGTATTAAGTTCATAAGAACAGAGTAACGCATTAAGCAAGATGACATGATGTAGAGGGACAAACTCATGCAATATGATATAAACCCCATCTTGTTATCCTCGATGGCAACAATATAATACGTGTCTTGCAACCCTTTCTGTCACTAGGTAAGAACACCGCAAGATTGAACCCAAAGCCAAGCACTTCTCCCATGGCAAGAAATATCAATCTAGTAGGCCAAACCAAACTGATAATTCGAAGAGACTTGCAAAGATAACTCAATCATACATAAAAGAATTCAGAGAAGATTCAAATATTATTCATAGATAAACTTGATCATCAACCCACAATTCACCGGATCTCGACAAACACACCGCAATAAGAGTTTACATCGAATAGATCTCCACAAGAGAGGGGGAGAACATTGTATTGAGATCCAAAAAGAGAGAAGAAGCCATCTAGCTAATAACTATGGACCCGTAGGTCTGTGGTAAACTAATCACAACTCATCGGAGGAGCAAGGATGTTGATGTACAAGCCCTCCGTGGTCGATTCCCCCTCCGGTAGAGTGCCGGCGAAGGCTCCAAGATGAGATCTCGCGGATACAGAAGGTTACGGCGGTGGAAATTATGTTTCGTGGTGCCCCTGGATGTTTTCGGGGTACGTAGGTATATATAGGAGGAAGAAGTACGTCGGTGGCCGTCCGAGGGGCCCACGAGACAGGGGGCGTGCCCTACAGGGGGGCACAGCCCCCTATCTCGTGGGGTCCTCGGAAGCTTCTTGACTTGCACTCCAAGCTCTCCGGATCACGTTCGTTCCGAAAATCATGCTCCCGAAGGTTTCATTCCGTTTGGACTCCATTTGATATTCCTTTTCTTCGAAATACTGAAATAGGCAAAACAACAACAATATGGGTTGGGCCTCCGGTTAGTAGGTTAGTCCCAAAATTGATATAAATGTGTAAAATAAATCCCATAAACATCCAAAAGGGGTAATATAATAGCATGGAACAATAAAAAATTATAGATACGTTGGAGACGTATCAAGCATCCCCAAGCTTAATTCCCGCTCGTCCTCGAGTAGGTAAATGATAAAAAGAGAATTTTTGATGTGGAATGCTACCTAGCATAATTCATAATGTAATTTTCTTTATTGTGGCATGAATGTTCAGATCCAAATGAATACAAAATAAAAGTTCATATTGATAAAAGAAATAGTAACACTTCAAGCATACTAATCAAAGTAATCATGTCTTCTCAATATAACATGGCAAAAGAAAGTTCATCCCTACAAAATCATATAGTTAGGCTATGCTTCATTTTCGTCACACAAAGATGTTCCCAACTTCTATACCCCCGATGACAAGACAAGCAATTGTTTCGTACTTAAATAATCTCAAACTTTTTCAACCTTCACGCAATACATGAGTGTGAGCCATGGATATAGAACTATGGGTGGAATAGAATATGATGATGGGGATTGTGTGGAGAAGACAAAAAAGGAGAAAGTCTCACATTGACGAGGATAATCAACGGGCTATGGAGATGCCTATTAACTGATGTCAACATGAGGAGTAGGGATTGCCATGCAACGGATGCACTAGAGCTATAAATGAATGCTCAACAAAAGAAAACTAGTGGGTGTGCATCCAACTTGCTTGCTCACGAAGACCTAGGGCATTTGAGGAAGCCCATCGTAGGAATATACAAGCCAAGTTCTATAATGAAAAATTCCCACTAGTATGAAAAAGACAACTTATGAGACTCACTATATGAAAAACATGGTGCTACTTTGAAGCACAATATATGAGACTCTCTACATGAAGAACAAGGTGCTACCTTGAATCACAAGTGTGGAAAAAGAGATAGTAGCATTGCCCTTTTTATTTTTATTTTTATCTTTCTTTATCTTTTTTTTTCTTTTTTTTTCTTGGGCCTTTCCTTTTTTTGGCCTTTCTTCTTTGTTTTTCTTTGGGCAATGCTCTAAAAATGATGATCATCACACTTCTATTGATTACAACATATGAATTACAACTCGAAACTAGAACAAGATATGACTCTATATGAATGCCTCCGGCGGTGTACCGGGATGGTGCAATGAATCAAGAGTGACATGTATGAAAAATAATGCATGGTGGCTTTTCCACAAATACGATGTCAACTACATGATCATGCAATGGCAATATGACTGTCGGTGTCAAAACCGGCGGATCTCGGGTAGGGGGTCCCGAACTGTGCGTCTAGGCGGATGGTAACAGGAGACAAGGGACACGATGTTTTACCCAGGTTTGGGCCCTCTTGATGGAGGTAAAACCCTACGTCCTGCTTGATTGATATTGATATTGTGGATGTTTACAAGAGTGGATCTACCACGAGAGCAAGGAGGCTAAACCCTAGAAGCTAGCCTATGGTATGATTGTAATGGTTGTTGTTGTTATGTCCTACGGACTAGAGCCATCCGGTTTATATAGACACCGGAGAGGGCTAGGGTTACATAGAGTCGGTTACAATGGTAGGAGATCTACATATCCGTATCGCCAAGCTTGCCTTCCACGCCAAGGAAAGTCCCATCCGGACACGGGACGAAGTCTTCAATCTTGTATCTTCATAGTCTTGGAGTTCGGTCGATGATGATAGTCCGGCCGATGATAGTTCGGCTGATGATGGTAGTCCGGCTATCCGGACACCCCCTAATCCAGGACTCCCTCAGTAGCCCCTGAACCAGGCTTCAATGACGATAAGTCCGGCATGTATATTGCTTGGCATTGCAAGGCGGGTTCCTCCTCCGAATGATAGAAGATTATGAACACCAGGATAGTGTCCGGCTCTGCAAAATAAATTCCACATTCCACCGTAGAGAGAATAATATATACACAAGTTCAATCTGCTGACTTTTTTGCGGCATGACGTCACGCCACTACCAAGCCATTACTTGAATTGTTTTTCACTCTACCACCTCAGTGCATTTAGCGAAGCGGTTTCCTTGGCACGTCTTGTCGAAGCAGAGATCGTGTTCCCCCTTAATCCGGGATTCTCATCAATACGGACGTGGGTAACCCAACCGCGCCATTGATGGTGACGCTTGGGGGGTAAGCGAGTTTTACCAGGCCAGTGGGGGACGCGTGGACTTCACCCGCCCATATAAGGGATAAGGATTCACCTTTTCACCTACGCCTTCTTCCTCCTTTGCTTATCCATCTCCGCGCACTCGAGCTCCAGCGCCCAAGCCCGCACATCTCGTCTCAACCTTCCCTAGTCATGTATGGAGCGGGAGGCAAGTGGATGACCTCCTCCGTTACGGAGGAGCACATCGAAAGACTGCGCAGTGCTGGCTACCTGTCCGGCGACATCGTGCAACGGCTGCCCGACGAGGGGCAGCTCATCCCCACCCCCAGGCCCCATGAGAGGGTCGTTTTTCTTCCCCACTTCCTCCGCGAACTGGGCTTTGCACTTCACCCCTTTGTCCGGGGGCTCATGTTCTACTACGGCCTGGATTTCCATGATCTGTCGCTGAACTTCATCCTCAACATCTCGGCATTTATCGTCGTGTGCGAGGCCTTCCTCTGCATCCAGCCCCACTTCGGCTTGTGGCTCAAGACCTTCAATGTCAAGCCCAAGGTAGTGAAGGGCACTCAAGCGGAGTGCGGAGGCGCCATGTTGGGCAAGATGCCCAACGTCCTTTGGTTCGAAGGGGCCTTCGTGGAATCCGTCAAGGGGTGGCAATCGGGGTGGTTCTATATCACCGAGCCGCGCGACCCTAAGTGGGCGGCGGCCCCCGAGTTCAGATCTGGTATCCCCATGCAGCTCACCTCCTAGAAAGAGAAGGGCTTGCTGTGGGGTAGTTCGGAGGAGGTGACGGGACTCCAAGCCTATATCCAGAAGCTGGTGAAGAAGCTCAGGCTGGTTAACGTGGTCCAAGTCATGCTCATCCGCCGGATTCTCCCATGCCAAGAGCGGGCATTCAATCTGTGGGAGTTCAATCCGTAACAGCACCAGGCGCTGAGCGGGCTCTTCGACACGACGTACGAAGGCGCCTGGAGGGTGCTGTTCAAGGGCGCCGAAGCCCCCGCATCCGCGACTGAAGATCGCAGATTTCGCTCGCAGCGCCAAGCCGACGAGGTAAGTGATTCTACCCCTTTACAGGACACTTGCTTTTCATAGTTTGACTCTATGCGGGTTTTAATTTCCCCTTTTCCTTTGACAGGACTGGATGAGGAAGGCGGAGCAGATTATCTGCCCGGCTCCTATGCCAGAAAACCCAGTAGACGCCCATCTAGCGAGGCTGCTGGTCTCGGCACCGCATGTGGTGCCGGAGAAGAAGGCCAAGAAGGAGGCCACGGGTGCTCGAAAGAGTTCCCGTTTTCAGGTGTCTGACGACTCCGGGGCGGACTCCTCCCCTGAAAACGAGGAGGAGAAAGTGGACTCTCTCCCAGAGGAGGGAGAGAGGAAGAGGAAGGCTTCCCCAACAGGGGAGGCCGAAGGGTCCAAGAGGGGAAGGACTATTCCCCCGGACAGCTCCGCCAACGTCAACGTTGGCGAGGAAGAATGGCCTTCAAGGGCCAGGCCTCCGGCGAGATCGTAAGTATCCGGATTCCTGAATGATTTATAATTTCTTTTTCTGCATCACATAGTGTCATTCTGATGCCGCATGCTGCCTGTAGCCCGGCCAATGATGATCTCCCTGCTTCATCGAGCGGGTCGTTGGCTCCGTCGGATGTAGACTCCATCCCGACCGCCTCCACCCCTCGCGATACCGAGGACGCCAAGGTGGGATCCCCAGAAGGGACCCATCAGGGGGAGGCTCCGGAGGCGCCACAAGGCAGCCTCCCGGACTTTGCGCCGGACTCCACATCAGAACCCGCAGTGGTTCCGGAGTCCGTCCGGAGGCCCCTTCGCACGAAGGGCAAGACCGTGACGCCGGCAGCTCCCGTCCAACCGGAGGCGCCGGAAAATTTGTTGGAGGCGCTCCAGAGCGCTTCCATCGAGGAAGAACACCACACTATTGTGAGTGCAGTGATTCAGAAGGTACAGCTCGCCAAGAGCGGGCTGACCGAAGCCTGCAGTAGCCTTCTATCAGGCTTTGAGGTAAGAAGTTAAAAATATGCAATGTAATACCGCATAGACAGTAGCCCCTGATGCTCGGTTCGGTGTTCTGAAAGAAAAGCCGGACTAAGGATCTGAAAAAAAGAAGATATATGCAAGGTTGCTAAAAAATTATGTCAATATGGGTTGCAGGCTGCGCTGCTGACCTCTGCCGCACTGACTGCGGAGGTCGGTGCTTTGAAGCAGGAGCTCGAGCGGTCCGAGCTAGAGCTCGGCCGCGCCAAGAAGCAACTCCAGGACAAAGAAGGTGAGTAACACCACTTTGAACTTGTACCTTACAGAAAAGGATTTAGGTTGCAACAAAAAATAACAAGGATAACATGGGTACTGCAGGGCCACGAACGAGGTGGCGACCCTGAAGGAGGCCGTGTCTGCGGCCGAACGCAATGCGGCCGCGGAACGGGCAGAGCGAGAAAAGCAGGAGGCGCGGGTGGCGGTGGTTCGGCAAGAGCTCCAGGATCTCATGGAAAAGCATGAGAGTTTGGAGCGTGACTCAAAGACTCGAGAGTCCGAGCTTGCCTCGGCTCTCGAAAGTGCCAAAACTGCCAAGGCCGATGCCCATAAGTCCCTTCAGGAGATTGAGTTGGTGAGGAAGATAGCGGCGGGTAAGGCATTTTTCATGCAAAGCAAGCATGTGAATGTAAATTACGTGTTACTTACCCGAATTCGGAGCTCTCCAGGGGCGTTTGTAGATCTGCCTCACAGCGTGTCTGATGCCGCCGCATTCTACCGAGCCGAGGAGGGGAGCTCAACGGAGAAGGTCTTCTGGTCTCAGTATGCTGAGGCCGGCCATCTGGTGCCCCCTAGCGACCAGCTGAAGCAGCTGGTCGAGCTCCACAAGGTGGCCGAGCAGGCCATGAAGGGCCTCATAGTCCGGCTGTGGCCTGGAGAGCCATGCCTGGGAGCTACTTCGGCCTCGTGCGACGGTTGGTGGATGCGTGCCCCTGGGTGGAGGTTATCAAGCGCTCCGCCTGTATTGAAGGTGCTCGTCGGGCCCTTGCCCGCGCAAAGGTGCATTGGGGCAAGCTGGATGCGGAGAAGCTAATCACTGACGCGCCACCAGCGGGCAAGGAATATCGTACGCCCGAGATGTACTATAAGACTGTCCTGAAGGGTGCCCGCAAGATTGCGGATGAGTGCCCCAAAGATGTAATTATTGAGTAAATTCGCAATGTGTTATCCTGTGCGCTGAAAACTTTGTTCATATGCACTAAGCAACACTTGTTAATTTAAAATATTACCTTCTGTGCGACCGTTTATTAAATCTGAGAGATGGCAAGTCGTCGGCTTCAACCCCCATGCCACGAGTGCTGGGGTGTTCGGGATAAACTTGAGCCCTCTTGTTCCCATTTTTGGGTCCATCTAGGGAGGCGCTCAACACAACGAACAAGGCAACCGGACTTATAGTGCTTGAACATTCTCACTTAGCCATAGAATTCTATAATTTTAAATTTCGGCGAAGCCCCTAGTATTCGGAAGACCGAATTCGGGGCGCTATCCACGCCTTCGTCGGACATTATCCGGAACTTCGCTCGAAGCGGCGTAGGTCTTTAAGGACCCGAAAAGACCTCTCGAACAGCGACCAGTCTCTCGCCTTATCATGACAGTCAGTTTTAGCTTTCTCCATTGAGGCGTTAACCTGGCTCAACCGGGGCGCAATCGCAGTGGTTCTCCCAGTGCTACCTTAGCCGATAGAACGGAACGTAAGGTGCCAAACATGGGAGCCGGGCAAACCCAACTATTGACCCAAGACATGATTCAGAGCCGATTCATATAATGCTATAAGTTCAGGGTGCCGCACTTGTGAAAGTGTTTGGACTTTATCACACCATAATGCGGGGAACATAAGCCCCTGGTGTATTTGGCCGTACCAAAATGTACGGATGCAACATGTCGTAAATGAACATATATATATAAGGTAATGAAATTATGGGCAAAAAGTGCTGCATTTTATTCGAGAAGATCTGCTATGAGTGCGGAATGATACAAATAGTGCGGAAAGCAAGGGATTGGATGAATTAAAGGCGTCTCCCTCCAGGGGTAGGCCGCGGAATGGTGTATTTAACAAATTTAATGCTCGTAATGGAGACCACCTGAGTGTTCGTCGCAGCCTTTGTCCCTCCCTGGCTGTTGCATCATGAGTTCGGCAGGTTCGCCGCCGGACAGAGTTCTGTATAAAAAAAGATAGAAATAAAAGATAAAAAGAGCGGCACACTTGGGAGCCCCTGGTGTGGTCGAACCGCACTCTGGGTCTGTTGTGGTTGTGCCTCTCCCCCTATGCCCATGGTATCTCCAGGGCGTAATTATGTACACGGAGAGTTTGTCTTAAAATTGTGCGAGGGCCGGGGTTGAGGCCGCATTGCTACGCGTGCTCGGAATGTGCCAGGTGGTCTTGGTGGATGTTCCTCCGGGCGCGTTTGGCCGCGTCCGGTCGTTTAACAGCCGGACTCGAAAATTACCTTAAAAGGCTGCTCTGTACTTCTGCCGCGAGAGCCGCTGTATGTTCCTCCGTTCGGAGGGAGCGTTCCGTGTTTCCATTGACCGTGATGACTCCACGAGGGCCTGGCATCTTGAGCTTAAGGTATGCATAATGCGGCACCGCGTTGAATTTTGCGAACGCGGTTCGTCCGAGCAGAGCGTGATAGCCACTGCGGAACGGGACTATGTCGAAGATTAACTCCTCGCTTCAGAAATTATCCGGGGATCCGAAGACCACTTCCAGTGTGACTGAGCCTGTATAACTGGCCTCGACACCTGGTATGACGCCTTTGAAGGTTGTCTTTGTAGGTTTAATCCTTGAAGGGTCTATGCCCATCTTGCGCACTGTATCCTGATAAAGCAGGTTCAGGCTACTGCCGCCGTCCATCAGGACTCTCGTGAGGTGAAATCCATCGACGATTGGGTCTAAAACCAATGCGGCGAATCCGCCATGGCGGATACTGGTCGGATGGTCTCTTCGATCGAAAGTGGTCGGGCAAGAGGACCATGGGTTGAATTTTGGGGCGACTGGCTCCATCGCGTATACGTCCTTTAGTGCACGCTTCCGCTCCCTCTTGGGTATATGCGTTGCGTATATCATGTTTACCGTCCAAACTTGAGGGGGGAATCCCTTTTGTCCTCTGTTGTTCAGCGGCCGGGTCTCTTCCTCGTCATCGCTGTGTAGCCCCTTGTCATTGTTTTTGGCGATTAATTTGCCTGCCTGCTTAAATACCCAACAATCTCTGTTGGTGTGGTTAGCTGGCTTTTCGGGGGTTCCATGTATTTGACAGGAGCGGTCGAGTATTCGGTCCAAATTGGACGGGCCCGGAGTGGTTCTTTTGAATGGCTTCTTCTGTTGACCGGGCTTGGAGCCTCGGAATTCGGCGTTGACTGCCGTATCCTCATTGCTGTCGCCGTTAATGCGGCGTTTGTTTTTGTTTTGACGCGACCTGCCATTGCGGTCCTTGGTATCCGGACTGCCAGCGTTTTTGCTGAGGTTGTTGCTGCGAGCTAGCCAGCTATCCTCTCCCGCACAGAAGCGGGTCATGAGTGATGTGAGGGCTGCCATGGATTTCGGCTTTTCCTGTCCTAGGTGCCGGGCCAGCCACTCGTCGCGGATGTTATGTTTGAAAGCAGCGAGGGCCTCTGCATCCGGACAGTCGACGATTTGATTTTTCTTTGTTAAGAATCGAGTCCAGAATTGCCTGGCCGATTCGTCTGGCTACTGGATTATGTGGCTTAGGTCATCTGCGTCCAGTGGTCGCACATACGTGCCCTGGAAGTTGTCGAGGAATGCGGCTTCCAGGTCTTCCCAGCATCCAATTGACTCTGCGGCAGGCTGTTAAGCCAATGCCGAGCTGGTCCTTTAAGCTTGAGCGGGAGATATTGGATGGCGTGAAGATCGTCGCCGCGGGCCATATGTATATGGAGGAGATAATCCTCAATCCAAACCGCGGGGTCTATTGTGCCATCATAGGATTCGATATTAACGGGTTTAAACCCTTCAGGGATTTGATGATCCATTACTTCGTCAGTGAAGCATAGTGGGTGTGCGGCGCCTCTGTATTGAGCAATATCGCGACGTAGCTCGAGAGAGCGTTGTCTGCTGTGTTTGGCCCGGCCGGAGTAGTTGTATCCGGCGCCACGGTATTCATCGTGGGTCTTGGGGCGCCCACGTGATCCATAGATAGATCTGGATTGTCTTGCCTTGTCCTCCAATATATCCCGCAAGTCCGGCGCGTTCCCCCGTGGCTTCATGCTTTTTGAGCGACGCCGGGGTAGTGTTTTGGTGGAGGGCTTGCACGCCTCTCTGTCGCGGCCATGAGGTGGTCGGTCTGCCGTATTGTGCGCTGGTGATGCAGGTTTGTACGCTTCCTCCTCTAGTCGGGGGAGCAGCTTGCGTTTTGGGTAACTTTTGGAGGGGTGTTAGAGTTCATACTCTTCGGCCGCGAGGACCTCGGTCCATCTGTCGGCCAGTAGGTCTTGATCAGCTTGAAGCTGTTGCTGCTTTTTCTTTAGGCTGTTTGCCGTGGCCATTAGCCTGCGTCTGAAACGCTCTTGTTCGACGGGATCCTCAGGCACGACGAATTCGTCGTCGTCGAGGCTTGCCTCGTCTCCGGAGGGAGGTAAGTAATTATCATCCTCGACCTCTTCGTCTGCCCTCTTCTCGTGTGGGCTTGCTTCTGCCTCCTCCTGCGCTGGATCGTGCTGGAGGGGGTTGTCTTTGGCACTTTCTGGGGTATTATTATCTCCTGTGCTGGAATCTCCATTCTTGCTGTGGCGGGATTTAGAGCGGCGCCGTTGACGTCGACGCTTGGGCTGTTTCTTTAAGGAATCGGCCTCCGTTGCTTCTTCGCCGTCCCCATCTTTTGGGGTGTCCACCATGTATATGTCGTATGATGAGGTGGTCTTCCAGTGTCCTGTAGGCACTGGTTCTTGATAGTCTCCGGCGTCGTCGTCCATACCGTCGATGTCTTCGGAGTCGTAGTTGAGTACGTCGGTTAGATCGTCGACGGTGGCTACGAAGTGGGTGGTGGGTGGGCTCTGAATTTCTTCGTCGTCCGCGTCCCAACCATCCTGGCCGTAGTTCGGCCAGGGCTCTCCAGATAGCGAGAGATGCTTCAGTGAATTTAAGATATCGCCGAAGGGTGAGTGCTGAAAGATGTCCGCAGCAGTGAATTCCATGATCGGCACCCAATCGGATTCGATTGGCAGGGGCGCAGGAGGTTCGGAGTCCGGCAGAGAGTCCGACACCTCGGAGTCATGAGCTTTATGCGGGACAAGGTAAGTGTTCGGCTCCATCGCCGTAGAAGTTGCAGCTCCCGAGGCGGTGTCCAGCCATCCGTCCTCGATCTGAGCGATCGGCTCCGGACTATGGGTCGGAGCGGATTCGTGTGCGGCCTCCAAGGTGCTGTCCGGCGGCAGAGTTAGGTCGTGCCCATCGTGACAGCGCGGCACGCTCGGCTGTGGCTCAGGTCCATCAAAGATCAAGTCCCCGCGGATATCGACCGTGAAGTTTAGGCTTCCAAACCTGACCTGACGGCCAGGGGCGTAGCTTTCGATCTGCTCCAGATGGCCAAGTGAGTTGGCCCGCAGTGCGAAGCCGCCGAATACGAAGATCTGTCCGGGGAGAAAAGTCTCACCCAGGACTGCATCGTTGTCGATTGAAGAGGCCATCAAGCCTATCGGTGACGACACAGAGGAACTCTCAATGAAAGCACCAATGTCGGTGTCAAAACCGGCGGATCTCGGGTAGGGGGTCCCGAACTGTGCGTCTAGGCGGATGGTAACAGGAGACAAGGGACACGATGTTTTACCCAGGTTCGGGCCCTCTTGATGGAGGTAAAACCCTACGTCCTGCTTGATTGATATTGATATTGTGGATGTTTACAAGAGTGGATCTACCACGAGATCAAGGAGGCTAAACCCTAGAAGCTAGCCTATGGTATGATTGTAATGGTTGTTGTAGTTATGTCCTACGGACTAGAGCCATCCGGTTTATATAGACACCGGAGAGGGCTAGGGTTACATAGAGTTGGTTACAATGGTAGGAGATCTACGTATCCGTATCGCCAAGCTTGCCTTCCACGCCAAGGAAAGTCCCATCCGGACACGGGACGAAGTCTTCAATCTTGTATCTTCATAGTCTTGGAGTCCGGTCGATGATGATAGTCCGGCTGATGATAGTTCGGCTGATGATGGTAGTCCGGCTATCCGGACACCCCCTAATCCAGGACTCCCTCAATGACAAAAGTAAAGTATGTCATGATGACGATGAACGGAACGGTGGAAAGTTGCATGGCAATATATCTCAGAATGGCTATGGAAATGCCATAATAGGTAGGTATGGTGGCTATTTTGAAGAAGATACAAAGAGGTTTATATGTGATAGAGCGTATCATATCACGGGGTTTGGATGCACCAGCGAAGTTTGCACCAACTCTCAAGGTGAGAAAGGGCAATGCACGGTACCGAAGAGGCTAGCAATGGTGGAAAGGTAAAAGTGCGTATAATCCATGGACTCAACATTAGTCAAAAGAACTCATATACTTATTGCAAAAACTTAGAAGTTATCAAAAATCAAGTACTACGCGCATGCTCCTAAGGTGATAGATTGGTAGGAAAAGACCATCGCTCGTCCCCGACCGCCACTCATAAGGATGCACAAGCTAGGTACACTTCATGTTTCAAATTTGTTATATAACTTTAACCATACGTGCATGCTACGGGACTTGCTAACTTCAACACAAGCATTCTTTAAATTCATAATCACCCAATTAGCATGACTTTAATATCACTACCTCTATATCACAAAACAATTATCAAGTATCAAGTTGATCATAGCATCCAATTCACTTCCTATGATAGTTTTTATTATACCCAACTTGGATGCTCATCATTCTAGGACCAACTTTATGATAATATCAAATACCATGCTGTTCTAAAAGACTCTCAAAATAATATAAGTGAAGCATGAGAGACTAGCAATTTCTCCAAAATTAAGACACCACCGTGCTCTAAAAGATATAAGTGAAGCACTAGAGCAAAAACTATCAAGCTCAAAAGATATAAGTGAAGCACATAGAGTATTCTAGAAAATTCTAATCAAATAGGCTTCTCCCAAAAGGTGTGTACAGAAAGGATGATTGTGGCAAACTAAAAAGCAAAGACTAATATAATACACGATGCTCCAAGCAAAACACATATCATGTGGCGAATAAAAATATAGCTCCAAGTAAAGTTACCAATGAACGAAGATGAAAGAGGGGATGCCTTCCCGGGGCATCCCCAAGCTTAGGCTTTTGGCTATTCTTGAATATATTGGGGTGCCTTGGGCATCCCCAAGCTTAGGCTCTTGCCACCCTTTATTACATAGTCCATAAAAGCTTTACCCAAAACTTGAAAACTTCACAACACAAAACTCAACAGGAAATCTTATAAGCTCCGTTAGTGAAAGAAAACAAAACCACCACATAAGGTAATGCAATTAACTCATTCTTTATTTATTTTGGTGTTAAACCTACTTTATTACAACTTCCTTATGGTTTATAAACTAATTTACTAGCCATAGATGCATTGAAATAAGCAAACAACACACGAAAAACAGAATCTGTCAAAAACACAACAGTCTGTAGCAATCTGTAGCTAACGCAAACTTATGGAACTCTAAAAATCCTACCAAAATAGGACGTACTGGAAAATTTGTTTATTGATCAGAAGTAAAAATAATCAATGCAAAATCACGTTTCTGTGATTTATTGAATTTGTTCTCGTGAGCGCAAAGTTTCTGTTTTTCAGCAGAATCAAATCAACTATCATCGTAGGTTATCCTATAGGTTCTACTTGGCACAAACACTAATTAAAAGATAAAAACACATCTAAACATAGAGTAGATGCAAGATTTATTCCTAAACAGGATCAAAAACAAAAAACATAAAGAAAATTGGGTTGCCTCCCAACTAGCGCTATCGTTTAACGCCCCTAGCTAGGCATTGATAATTTTAATGATGCTCACATGAAAGACAAGAATTGAAGTGCAAAGAGAGCATCATGAAACACATGAAAAAACACATCTAAGTCTAACATACTTCCTATGCATAGGCATATTATAAGCAAACAAATTTGCAAGGCAAGAAAAAACTAGCATATGCAAGGAAGAAGAAAGAGACGATAGCAATCTCAACATGACGAGAGGTAATTTAGTAACATGAAAATTTCTACAACCATATTTTTCTCTCTCATAATAATTACATGTAGGATCATAAGCAAATTCAACAAAATAGCTATCACATAACATATTCTCAACACGATCCACATGCATGCAAAGTTGACACTCTTCCAAGATAGTGGGATTAACATTAACTAAAGTCATGACCTCTCCAAACCCACTTTTCTCAAAAAAATCATAAGATTGAACATTCTCCAAATATGTGGGATCTAAAGTTGACACTCTTCCAAACCCACTTTCAATATTGCAAACACTATTATCAATCTCATATTCATCATGAGGCTTAAATAAATTTTCAAGAACATAAGAAGAATCACCCCAATCATGATCATTGCAACAAGGAGTAAACATAGCAAAACTAGCATCCCCAAGCTTAGGGTTTTGCATATTATTAGCACAATTGACATCAAGATAATTTATAGTAAAATCATTGCAATCAAGCTTTTCATCGAAGGAACTACCAAGTATGGGTGCAATAGCAATGATCTCATGTTTAACATAAGGAACTATAGCAAATTCATCTTCATAAATATTGGCATCATGGCCACAAGAATAGCAAGCATCATGTTTATCAAGGGATATTTCAATCAAATCATCGGAATCATCATTATCTATAGATTCATGCATATCATTATTTCTTACAAAGCAATAGTCATTCTCTCAATAAATTCTTTGACATAGACATTATGAGCATAGTTTTCATAGCAATATTTAAGTATGTCAAAATTTTCAGATTCGTAGAGAGTAATATCATATTTTTCAATCAAAGAAGCAACTTCATAAGCACCCTTAAAAGCAACAAATTCTTCAATTTGTTCGATATCATAGTAACTATAAACACCCTTTGCATAAGAAGATAAGATTTAATTTTCATTAAACTCACATAGGTAGGGAGGGTGTTTTTTAGGGTTCTTAGAGCAACAAGTAAAATCGCAAATTTCACAAAGATTCCAAGCATAACACATCAATCTGTTTATTTGATCCCATAAGAGTCTCCCTTTTTCAAACAAACGGTGATGCACAAAATGAGCATGCTCATCTAAAGATTTCCCATCAACTAGGTTAGTTGGGGTTTCAGCACGAGCGCATAAGGATCAAAGATGATCCAAGTAGAACACTTTAAGTGGATCCATAACAATATATTTAGCAAGCAAAGATGCATGCACATAGAAGGCACATGGAGACACAAGCAAACAAAAAGGCAAGCAAAAAGAGAGGAGGAGATTGGGAAAGAGAGGGCAAAAAAACGGCGAGGGTGAAGTGGGGGAGAGGAAAACGGGAGGCAAATGGCAAATAATGTAAATGCGAGGGAGATGGGTTTGTGATGGGTACTTGGTATGTCTTGACTTGAGTGAAGACCTCCCCGGCAGCGGCGCCAGAAATCCTTCTTGCTACGTCTTTAGCTTGCGTTGGTTGTCCTCGAAGAGGAGAGGGTGATGCAGCAAGTGTAGCGTAAGTATTTCCCTCAGTTTTGAGAACCAAGGTATCAATCCAGTAGGAGGCTCCTCAAAAGTCCCACACACCTACACAAACAAACTGAGAACTTGCAAACAACGCAATAAAGGGGTTGTCAATCCCTTCACGGCCACTTGCGAAAGTGAGATCTGATAGAGATAGTATGATAATATAAATATATTTTTGCTATTTTATAATATAGATGCAAAAAGTAAAGATGCAAATAAAAGTAGATTGAAAGCAAATATGGTAAGAGATAGACCCGGGGGGCATAGGTTTCACTAGAGGCTTCTCTCAAGATAGCATAAGTATTACGATGGGTGAACAAATTACTGTCGAGCAATTGATAGAAAAGCGCATAGTGATGAGATTATCTAGGCATGATCATGTATATAGGCATCACGTCCATAACAAGTAGACCGACTCCTGCCTGCATCTACTACTATTACTCCACACATCAACCGACTCCTGCCTACATCTAGAGTATTAAGTTCATAAGAACGGAGTAACATGTTAAGCAAGATGACATGATGTAGAGGGATAAACTCATGCAATATGATATAAACCCCATCTTGTTATCCTCGATGGCAACAATATAATACGTGTCTTGCAACCCTTTCTGTCACTGGGTAAGAACACCGCAAGATTGAACCCAAAGCTAAGCACTTCTCCCATGGCAAGAAAGATGAATCTAGTAGGCCAAACCAAACTGATAATTCAAAGAGACTTGCAAAGATAACTCAATCATACATAAAAGAATTCAGAGAAGATTCAAATATTATTCATAGATAAACTTGATCATAAACCCACAATTCATCGGATCTCGACAAACACACCACAAAAAGAGTTTACATCGAATAGATCTCCACAAGAGAGGGGGAGAACATTGTATTGAGATCCAAAAAGAGAGAAGAAGCCATCTAGCTAATAACTATGGACCCGTAGGTCTGTGGTAAACTACTCACAACTCATCGGAGGGGCAAGGATGTTGATGTAGAAGCCCTCCCATGGTCGATTCCCCCTTCGGCAGAGTTCCGACGAAGGCTCCAAGATGAGATCTCGCGGATACAGAAGGTTACGGCGGTGGAAATTGTGTTTCGGGGTGCCCCTGGATGTTTTCGGAGTATGTAGGTATATATAGGAGGAAGAAGTACGTCGGTGGTCGCCTGAGGGGCCCATGAGACAGGGCGGCGGCCCCCTATCTCGTGGGGGTCCTCGGAAGCTTCTTGACTTGCACTCCAAGCTCTCCGGATCACGTTCATTCCAAAAATCACGCTCCCGAAGGTTTCATTCCATTTGGACTCTGTTTGATATTCCTTTTCTTCGAAATACTGAAATAGGCAAAAAAAACAGCAATATGGGTTGGGCCTCCGGTTAGTGGTTAGTCCCAAAAATGATATAAATGTGTAAAATAAAGCCCATAAACATCCAAAAGGGGTAATATAATAGCATGGAACAATAAAAAATTTATAGATACGTTGGAGACGTATCAAAGCCCCACCCTAAGCAGATACCTGAAGGCGGGCGATGACCAGTTCGTCAGCATTGCAGAAACAGCAAGCACCAGAGCGCCAACGAAGGGGAGGCTTTTGATGAAGAAGTTCTTGCCACCGTCGGGCTTCAGGTTATTAACGAGCCGTGTGCTAGCGATAGTGGCTCCAAAGAAGACCAGCTCCTCCGAGCCATGAGCGTCAACTTCCAGAAGCTTCATGCGCTTCACCGTGCTCGCAAGGAGAAACTAGACTCCAGTACATCGATCATCGACAAGGCAGAGGCAGATCTCCAGGAGTGCATCACTCAAGTGCAGACCTGGTTCACCGATGCCCAGCAAGAGCTAAAGGCCAGCCAGGAGCAAATGAGCGAGCGCTGGCAAGAGCTCCTCCTGAAGCTGGCCGACATCGAGAAGGCCCAAGAGGTGGCTGTTGCACAGGCCGTCAAGGATGAAGCCGCCCAAAGGGAGCGTCTTGTTCTGCTTGATGCCCAAGAGGAAGACCTTGTCGCTCGGGAAGAGGCGCTTGCTGCCAAGCTCCGCAGCAAGGATGAAGAAATCGAGAAACTTGTTGCGCAGCGGACCCAAGAGCTGAAGCAGGAACACAAAGACTCACTTGATGCTCTAGCCCTGGACCATGCCGGGAAGCTGACGGAGGCCGTCGACGGTGTTGAAGCCGCAGAATCCGCCAGGAACGAGCTGACCGGCAAGGTGGAGAAGCTGTAGCTGGAGCTGGAGGAGCATAGGAAAGAGGTCTCTACGCTGAAGAGCAATAGGGACAAGACCGTCGACACCTTGGCGGAGCTGCAGGCTGCCATATCTGGCAAGACCAAACTGCTCTCTGAAGGCAATGAATCCATTGCCGATCTAAAGCTGAAGCTAAGCACCTTGGAGGAGACTCTCATGGAAAGCAGGGCCCGTGAAAAATCCCTAGCCAAGGACCTCGAGGATGAGAAGTTGCTGCTGTAGAGTGCTGCCGCCACCCACAACGACTTTGTGGATGGCATGAAGTTCTGGACCGCGCACCTCGTTGATGCTGCGGAGAGGCTCACTAGGCAGCTGATCATCATGGGCATGTCGAGCTTCAGGTTCTCCCAGGAAGAGAACGTGAGCCAAAGTGCGAGGCTAATCCTGTTCTTTGAGCGCGTCCTCGATGCCCTGGTACTGCTCCACTCCAACCGAGCGACCCATTTGGCCAACAAGGACAGGAAGCTTTGCCGGGGCACCCTCCTCAAGGTTCTCACCAAGGTGGCAAACTGGAACCCCGACGTCGACTTCACCAAGGCACTTGAGAGCTTGCCAGAGGACGCAGACCTCAAGGCGCTTGAAGAACTTGCCGAGCCCATCGTCAGCTGCGTTGATGGAGTCAAGAGGTTGGAAGGCTAGCGCCGGGATTAGCCACTCTGCTCTTTATTGCCGCTGCAAATTCATGCCCAAGACGATTTCATCTTAAGTCAGAAACGCGGCAACCATCTATGTAATATAACTTGCTACATTTTGAACTGAATGCATGTTATCTTCCTACTTGATCTCTCTTTGTATGCACTACACCCTACGCTCATTTGGATATGCTTGCTGGTGCGCGCACCCTTGCCGCGAGCGCATTGAGGAACGGATCCTTAGAAACCTATTGGGGGTGTCGCTGCCGGCAAGACACCTTGCCACTCCTAGCGTAGCCACTTGAACCGCTGAGCAGACTCAAAACAGAACAAGGGCGCTACTAGTTGTGGCAGGGTTCCCTCGCGTGCAGATTTTCTATACAAGACGAAATCCTTCGAGGAAAATAACCTTATATTTGAAGAAAATCACTTAAAGTTTGACGTGACTTAGCTTTTCGTTGTTGCGTTCTTTTTTGCAAGATACTGCTTTGAACAACGCCTGTTGGTGCCCATACTCTCTATCCTCCACGGCAAACTAGAACATCATCTTCAGACTCCGGGTGGACTTTGTCGGGCCTGGTGACTTGTATTACCTGATAAGGGCCTTTGGATAGCAGCCATCCACTCCTCTTGCTTCTCCATAACATGAGGAAAGTCGAGGAGTAGCTGTACTTGTGCCAATGCTTCTACTCGCGTGGGTGGTAGCGACAAGCGCAAGGAACGGGAGGTGCTCGGACTTCTAACTATGTTAGAAGGAGCTCCATCACGGTTCCGCGGCCACGCGCCTTTTTCGCTAGCATCTTGGCGTGAATGTTGGCCCTGTGCATTGAATGACGCTAAGGGCTCTTTCTGTGGTGACGCCCGAGGTCACCAACATCACGGCGCTGCTCGTCGCGCACGACCTAGGAGGACCATGGTTCGTGTGTCGGCGGGGTCGTCTTCCTACCCTTGGAGGTCCCCGCGCCGCCTGTGGGCAGCACGGCTCCGTCCTTGGATGTGGTGGCGGGCGGATCATCGTCGCAGCTGCGGACGATGCCGCTCGCCTGGTTGCTGGTACCAGAATGATGTGGATGGTCTTGATCCCCTCCACCACCAGCGTCTGCCCCGTCACCCGTTCGCGCTGGCACGGGCAGACCGGCTCCAGACGAACCAATCGTCGTGATCGTCTTCTTCTTCAGATCCATGGTGATGAAGAGATTGACGTACTAACTACCAGACCAGATTTGCACAACCTGAGCCCCCCCTACCTGGCGCGCCAAAGATGTCGGGGAAACAACACCTATGGGATCACGAGGATCCCTCCTACGGTTGGCGTGGAGAGAGTTGCACAAAGAGCAGGTCTGGTGATCATCACGAGGTTTTTTTACCCAGGTTCGGGCCACTGAGGAGTGTAAAACCCTAGTCCTGCTTTGAGCGTGTATTTGGTGTTCTTGAGTTCTAGACTAGCTGCTATGCATGCCTAGTCCAAAAAGTCTGGATCCTTCTCTAGTATGCCTCGGGCCTCCTTTTATATGTCAAAGGGGTCGCCACAGTGGCACACAAGATGTGTAAAGTAGCTACAGTGTACAAGCTTATCACTGATATCGTAGGAAAAACACATTAAATGCGCTGGTTGCGTGCCCTCCAACTTTATCGGGGATGGTAATAGAACCCGCCCTGTCCATCACTGCCTCACCCTGCCTTGACACGCATCCAGGCTGACGAGGCATGCAGCGCCAAGCTGACTAGCTAGCTGCTGCGCTGGCGTGGTGGTAGGATCTTCACGAAGATCTGCATGCCACCACGCAGGTGCTTGCTTAGTTGGCATGCTGATCGCCATGCTGGAATGGCCGTGACATGGTGAAACCTTGTCGTGCATGGGCCCAGCCATGGCCCTGCAACCGTCCCCGGCAAGGGTCTTGCCTGGGCCTCACAGTTGTCCTCGGGAAGGGCCTTGCAGGGGGTCTTTGTCTTTTGGTCCCCATGTAAACCTGCATGCCACCAGTCTTCACAAAGATCTGCATGCTACTACGCACACGCCCCTGAGTCTTGACCTTGACTTTGTCGATGGTGCCAGAGCCCTCAGCTTCAAGGGTGGTGGCATTGCTGGTGCTTTGCAAGCCGCCACGGCAAGGCTCTCGTTGGGGCTACGTAGGCCGCCCTGGCAAGGGTGTTGCCAGGGGAGGTCTAGCTTGTCTTCTGCTCTTTATCCACTGGCTTGAATGATGTCTTGGTATTCTTGTACCTTACCTTTTATTGCCCCACCAAGCCTTACCACAGGTGTGGCTACGACTGCCCGTGCACAAGGGGTATAGAAGGGTCCATACTTATGTACACCGACATGAAGTTTGCACACTTACTAGCATCCTGTGGATAATTTTTTTATCTTGGACCGTATCAAATATACAACCTTGGTTCTATTTTCATCTCATGGGAATCATTTTGATGTCCATCTGTTATGGCTCATAGCTGAAATATTTAGTAGTTGCTAGTTTAATTTGATTTGACTTCAAGTATTATTATGATGAGACAATTTCGTCATAATCAATTCCTTGATCTTGTCATAAACTATTTGCAACAAGTCAAGCATTATAAAACATTTCTATCTTTGTCAATTTATAGATCCATCAACACTTCTCTATGTATCATAGGTTCATTGTTTGTTTCAACAATATTTTGTCTACACACCCTGAAGGTCTGTACGAATTTTCCAACCTATATAGTTCAGTTGCATGTTCAACCAAAGTCTCTATATCCTATGTAGAGGCTTCTATATAGTCGTAGTAAGAAATTTTGGAACTACTTCTAGCATTTCTTTTATTTGACCTAATCACGAAGATTCTGTAATCTCGTCAAATTGCACTGTCCTCCCACTCACTCATTTGTAGAAAACATTTTCTTCAAGCACTATGTGACAAAACACTTGGCCTTGACGTAATGATATAGGAATACCCAACCATTTGGGATAGCCTACAAAATAGCACTTATTTTAACAGATTTGATGGCACTCTTTTCAATGTAAAAGCCATAGTCTCTAAAGCATCACAATAAAAGTATATTGGTGAAAAAATCAGTGTCATCTTTGATCCCATATATCATACATAGCTTAATTACATCTACTCAAAACACTATACTCTTAGTAGTGTTTCTAGGAGGTGCAAGCTATAAAACATTTCCTTCCTTGCAACTCAAATATTCTTTCCTGCAATCCAATTGTAGAAACATAATTTTCTTGTTACAATAATTTCTACTTCATTCTGAAAATATTTTGAAACATTTCAAAAGATCCAGATTTATGTCTCGGTTACTAAATATAAATATGTACGTGAGTCATCCTTGAAGATAGATAAATTGACTACTTGCAACTACATTTATTGGACTACATACATCAATATGCATATTTCCAATTTATTTTGTTGCTCGTTCTTTATGGCCTGTGAACGGTATTTTAGTTCACTTCACTATTTGGACGGAAGTTGCAACTGTCAAATGATTCATAATCATATGACTCCAAAATCCATTACTATGGAATTTCTCCAATGTGACTAAATGCAGTGCCACACACATATGTGGTATTTTTAGTCTTGCGACATTTAGCGTCAGTGTTATGTATGTTCAATCCTATCATCAATGTTCATAACTTACATCCTATTCATAATAGGAGTTTGTCCCTTTTGTTCATTACATCGAACAACTATTGTTCTCTTACGAACAAGCTCCTTGCAAGTTCTATGCAATGGGCTAGAGTTTAAAAACTCTAAAATTAAATATGATAATAAATTCAGGGGTAATATGTTGATGAAAAAGTATCATAACTATTACAAAAATTACAACACATATTTTATCCTCATTATTTGTTGGTTATTAGGCCGTAGTAATTATTGCATCTATTCGCAACAACATGCAATCAAGTCGGTATTCTTGTGTTCAACTTTTAACCATAATTCCCGAAGAATTTAGTGTTTAACAATTGAATCACGATTGTTAAGAATCACACTTTACTTGACTGACTTTCTCTACATCTTTTAACTTGTATGACATTCATACCCGAGCTGGACATTCCAATCTTCTTTTCTTTCCACCTCCTCTAAACTTCCTATAGTTTTACTTTCAATATTTCTCCTACTCAATAGAAGAATCATCTAAATTTTTAAGAGTGGCGTGAGCCCCGAACTTCCCTATGCATGTAAGTCACACTACATCCTTTGGTTTTATTCTTTCCCTTTAAGTTCTCGCCATCAACTCATGACTAGCATTCCTCTGGGTCTTATGCATTTCAGTCTAAAACATAGTTGAACACTTCACTAGATCTTGTAAACAAAACACTTCTTTAGATATCATATATCTTTTAACTTTTGTTTGTTTCTAAAAAAAACAGTTCAAGAATATTACATAACTATCCCAAACATTTTTGAAGTTCAGGTTTATCGGAAGCAAGCAAACCGTAATGCAATTCTATCTTTTGGATCAAAGGACGCGAGTCTCATCATCCATAGCATTAGCAGGAGAGCATTGCAAGCATGCAGTAAGACAAAAATCCTTCTTGGCACTCTTAGAGGATGGTCTTCTCGATCATAAAGATTCAACCAGATAAATAACAATCAATCAATTTCAATTACAAAGTTGGAACTGTGAGCCATAATTCTACAACTATAATGCAAACTACACATAGACATTATTCATAATTAATTTGCACTAGTGATTAAAATAAATTAATACATAATTGTACTCCCACTCAAATCAATATCTCTCATAATTAATAGTGAGTGATTCAAGATCCAAGTCTAGTTCTCGGCCATTGATGTGGGTATCACTGATGACTGGAATTTTGACCGGTGGGCAAACTATTGCCGATCATATCACCATATGACTCTTGTTGATCTTTCGATGCTCCGTACTCCGAGCTCAAAATAATTCTGTGAACTTCAAGACAACTGAGTGCTATCTGCATACATGGTTTGACCATCCCGTCTTACACCTCATATCCCGTTTGTACTCATGTGGACATTATGCACTCCAGAACGATACATGTTATAGATGGTTGCAACACTGGGAAGATCACCTTTTAACTTGATATTTACTGTGAGAGATCACCTTAATAATTGAGTACTGCGCAATCAAAGGATGCAAACAACAAAAGCATAAACATCTCACGCAATTCATAATAGCATGATATGGTATAGCCCTGGGCGCTGGGAGTTCTCCATGATCGTCTTCAATCTCCAGTTGAAGCGTGATGACCCAGAAGTATAGGGGACCAATCATAGTCCTTTCGATAAGTAAGAGTGTCGAACCCAACAAGGAGCAGAAGGAAATGACAAGTGGTTTTCAGCAAGGTAATTTCTACAAGCACTGGAATTGTCGGTAACAGAATGTTTGATAGCAAGATAATTTGTAACGAGCAAGTAATGGTAAAGGTAACAAAAGTGCAGCAAGGTAGCCCAATCCTTTTGTGGAAAAGGACATGCCAAAACGATCTCTTATAATAAGCAAAGCATTCTTGAGAACACACGGGAATTTCATCTAATCACTTTCATCATGTTGGTTTGATTTGTGTCCGCTACTTTGATAATATGGTATGTGGGTGGACTGATGCTTGGGTGTTGTCCTTAATTGAACAAGTGTCCCACTTATGATTAACCCCCTCGCAAGCATCCACAACTATGAGAAAAGTATTAAGATAAAATCTAACCATAACATTAAACATATGGATCCAAATCAGCCCCTTACAAAATAGAACATAAACTAGGGTTTAAGCTTCTATCACTCTAGCAACCCATCATATAACAACTATTCTACAATGTGTTCCCTTAGGCCCAAAGATGGTGAAGTGTCATGTAGTTGACATTCACATAACGCCACTAAGGGAATCACAACATACATACCATCAAAATATCGAACGAATATCAAATTCACATGATTACTTGTAACATGACTTCTCCCATGGCCTCAAGAACAAAAGTAACTACTCACAAATAATATCTATGCTCAAGATCTGAGGGGTATTAAATAGCATAATGGCTCTGAACATATAATATTCCACCAAATAAACCATATAGCATCAACTACAAGGTGTAATCAACACTACTAGTCACCCACAAGTACCAATCTGAGGTTCTGGTACAAAGATTGAACACAAGAGATGAACTAGAGCTTGAGATGAGATGGTGTTGTTGAAGATGTAGATGCATATTGCCCTCCCAAAGATGAGAGAGTTGTTGGTGATGACGATGGCTTCGATTTCCCCCTCCGGGAGGGAAGTTCCCCAAGCGGAATCGCTCCGCCGGAGGGCAAAAGTGCTCCTACCCAAGTTCCGCCTTGAGACGGTGGCGCTCCATTCCGAAAGTCCTTTCCTTATTTTTTCTAGGTCAAAAGACCTCATATACCAGAAGATGGGCACCAGAGGTGGGCCAGGCTGCCCACCACCCACCAGAGCACGCCCTGGTGTCTTGTGGGAACCTGGCAGCCCCCCTCTGGTAATTCTTTTCTCCAATATTTATTATATATTCCAAAATAAATCTCCATAAAATTTCAGCTCATTTGGAGATGTGCAGGATAGGTATCTCTAACATAGCTTTTTCAGGTCCAGAATTCCATCTGCCGGTATTCTCCCTCTTTGTGCAAACCTTGCATATTATGAGAGAAAAGGCATTAGAATTACTCCATAAAGTGTTATTATGCATAAAAACATTATAAATAATAGTAGGAGAATATGATGCAAAATGGGTGTATCAAAGTGTCGTGATGGCCATATTTCGTTGCCATGACAACCATTTCGAAATAGTTGTCATGGCTATAATTTCAGAAAACATTGTCATGGTGACCGTTTTAGAAAACATTGTCGTGGCACCAAATTAAGAAATTCCACCGTGGCACAAAATAATAGCTCCTCGTCCCATGCCAAGTAACTTCTCCTTGTCGGGTTCCTTCGTGTACGGTTGCCATCGTCACCTGTAACATGTAGGATATTTCTATGAAATTTACATTAACGTGGCAATCTCGCGGCTCCAGCCATCATGTCATGATGTGCATGCCACTTAACATTACAACATATAACCATCTCATACATAAACTCATTATTATGACAAAGGCTATACCACATCATATGCATACCTTACAAAGCCAAGTTAGACGTCCTCTAATCGGTTTTAGTAAAATTTTAGTTATGCGGTTAACCAGTTTTGACAACTAATATTACATGCCTATGTCCACAACATAGGCGATGATTCTTGATGCTAGATTAAATTTTGAGGTGTGTGAAAAAAGCGACTTAATTAAAAATATCTAGCCCCACACTGAACTTTGTCAATACGCGTGATCCCCTAGAAGATCATTCATCTTTGGCACCCTCATGTGTACGCGATGGTTCCTATTCTCAACAATGGTGAAGCCCAAGGAACTATTAGCAGATTGTCGACAGCCAGAGCCGATTGATTGTCAGAACCTTGTAACAAAGCGACACCATGATGTCGATGAATTGAACGTAAGAAACACCAGAGGGAAGCACAGCAAGAACATCAACCATCACAATCACATGTGATCTAGACCGCAACCTGCACTTACTCCTAAAACTGCTCATGATGCTACTATTGGGAAACGTACTAGAAAACAACAGATTTCACACCTACGATCACCAATACCAATATGAAGATGCATTATGGGTTGGGATCACAATCGTTACCGTCATCAAGTTCCAGCGGAACAAGAATGTGTCGGTATAGATGGTACTTGGAGTCCCTAGCACCATTGATGAACGATCCCTCATACCCTGCACAAATAGTCCCTCGAACCAAAGACCGAAAGCACGGTCTCTCTACTTAGTTGCAAGCGTGCAACCTTCACGATCCGGTAGCACTTCACCGTCCAGAGCTAATTGTTACAAGAGAATTAGAGGGAGGAGATTAGACCCACACATGGCTTCTAATTATGAGGAAAATATGATTAGCCACACTCTAGTTAGTCAATTATGACCAACTAGAACTTGAGATAGAAGAACTATAGGAGGTTCAAAAACTTGTATGAAGAAAAGGGCCAATACCTCAAGTATATATAGGTTAGGAGGAGACGAGGGGGCGCCACAAGAGGGAGTGAAAGTCACCTTCCTTGGCTGGCCAAGGAGGAGGAGGTCCCCCGTCCAATTTGGCCTCCATCCCCCCTTTCCATTGGGAGAAGGGGCGCCACCCCTAGTGGACCCAAGTGGTCCACTTGGCCTTTTTAGGCCCATTGATATTTAAATTAAATATAAAATGTTATAAATACCCGTAGACCATTTTATATATTTTAACATCTCCACAAATGTTTTCTGCCTATATAATTTACCAGTATTACCCGATACTCTCCGACACCCTTCCAGTGACCCTAAAACGCTTCTGGATCCTCTTGCAACTATTCCAAATATTCATGAAATAATTCCATAAATATATTATCATGACTCTCGCACTACTAACACTCAGTAGATCATTATTGCCTTAAGCTTGTGATCCCATAGGTTTGGTAACTCATAGATATGAACGAACCGTTCGCTTAATGGTCAGCGGCGGGACCGTGGATGTCTGTATCGGCCCCTATGAGTACATGGATGATATATGAGTGAACCTTTGGTTATCATATGATGTTACCTTTGCTTCTCGATACTTCACAAAACCTGGGAGGCATCGGTATCGTCCCAAGTTATTACTATGCTCGCTATACCGAAATCATCGTTACTGGTTTTGTTCTTCTTTCTTGTTATTGTGTTCCGGCATCCCTGTGACAAAGCCACATGTGTATGGCCAGACCATGATCGATGCCTTCACACCAAGAGGGCCCTAATAATATCTCTCCATCATCGGAGGAGAAAATCCCACTCTTGAGCTATCCGGCCACTTGTCAAACTTTTTGTCGAACCTGTAAGTTGTTGTTATGATCATCGTGTTACATGTGATGTTTGAGCAACCCAAAGCTCATCGTACGGTAAGAAGTGACCGCGATACTCTCATGGTATAAGGAGCAAAATCACACATTAACACTCCGTGTTATTACAACTGAATATAGACGATATTATTTCAATTCACAACAAACAAGTTTGGCTTGATTGAATATGATCGTTCTTCCAACGTCATAATCTCATAGTTGTTTTAGGACTATCGTTTAACACTTTAAATGATATCCTAAGATCCGGAAAACGTGATCACCAACAACACTTGAGCTAGTCCTAGAGGAAAGACTAGGAACCTTTTTATTTAACCAATTATTATTCCAGGTGTGCATATGACTTTTCCATTGAATTGCATATTCCAGGATCATAGCAGTTATAGCTTGAAATATAAGCTCTATAATTTATGAATATGGAAATATAATAATAGAAATATTATTGCCCTCTAGGGCATACTTCCAACACTCTCTACATTCAAATGCCACGCGCCCATTCGCTTCCCTCCATTAAACATGCTCGTTTGTCGAGAAACCCACTCCAGTGCCAGCATGCGAGCGCCACCCATCCATCCCCCTACCCGTCAACATTAAACACCCGACCACTTGGCTTGTCCGGTGCCTGCTATTTATATGTACTAGGCCCGGTAACAGCCGCATCACATCTCTGCTGGTAGTAGGCGATTGCTGCTGGATGAACAGGACGCCGAGGAGGCTGCCAAACACCCCAGCCAGTGGGGGTGGATGAACATGACCCTGTGGAGGCTGGTTGAATAGTAGCTAGTGGAGGCTGGATGAAAAGTAGATCATGGATGAACTGTGGCTGGAGGAGGTTGACGATGGATGAACAGTAGCAGGTGGATGCTGGAGGTAGTCGATGGTGGATGAACAGTAGCCCGTGGAGTCTCGTTTTGCAGTATGCCATACCCCTCCCAATGAACAAGATCTCGTTTCGACCGTAGGCGGTTGAAGAGAAGTCTGTTTCCTCCGTTTTGCGGTATGCCAGGCCCCTCCCAATCAACCGGACCTCATTTTGACTGTATGAGCTCGACCATACGTCTGTTTCCTCCATTTTGTGGTACACCAGACCCCTCCCGATGAAAAGGATCCTGTTTTGATCGTAGGCGGACAAACAAAAGGTTGTTTTCTCTGTACTGTGGAACGCCAGACCCCGTTTCAGCTATTCCGTACCAGCTGGTTTGCTCCTGTTGAACAAGACGCATTCCGACCCAATAGGTTTCCTCCCGATGAACACAATGTTGTTTCTCCATTCTGACCTATCCGGTTGGCTGCCAATGAACATGACGTCGTTGTTGTACGCATTTGATACCATGCCCGTATGTACGTACGTGGTCGTCTTTTTGCGGTGTGGTTGTCGTATGTGTACAAGATTTAGACATGACTGTCTGAACTGCTATAGCTCCTTACTCAGCCATGGTTCCTCATGGAAGACAAACCGATCGACCGGCATGTACGTACACGTCTGTGACCACACAGACAATGGTACATACTCTTCGACCCGGTGGGTCCTTGATAACCCACAAGAATAGGGAATCCCAACAATTTTCGAGGGTAGAGTATTCAACCCAAATTTATTGATTTGACACTAGGGGAGCCAAAGAATATTCTCAAGTATTAGCAGTTGAGTTGTCAATTCAACCACACCTGGATAACTTAGTATCTGCAACAAAGAATTTAGTAGCAAAGTAGTATGGAAGTAACAGTAACGGTGGCAAAAGTAACAGTAGCAGTTTTATAGTAATTGTAACAGCAGCAATGGTAAAGTAAATAAGCAAAGCACAATATGTGAAAAGCTTGTAGGCATTGGATCAGTGATGGATAATTATGTCGGATGCGATTCCTCATGTAATAGTTATAACATAGGGTGACACAGAACGAGCTCCACTTCATCAATGTAATGTAGGCATGTATACCGAATATAGTCATACATGCTTATGGAAAAGAACTTGCATGACATCTTTTGTCCTACCCTCCCATGGCAGCGGGGTCCTAATGGAAACTAAGGGATATTAAGGCCTCCTTTTAATAGAGTACTGGACCAAAGCATTAACACATAGTGAATACATGAACTCCTCAAACTATGGTCATCACCGAGAAGTATCCCGATTATTGTCACTTTCGGGGTTGTCGGATCATAACACATAATAGGTGACTACACACTTGCAAGATAGGATCAAGAACTCACATATATTCATGAAAACTTAAGAGGTTCAGATCTGAAATCATGGCACTCGGGCCCTAGTGACAAGCATTAAGCATAGCAAAGTCATAGCAACATCAATCTCAGAACATAGTGGATACTAGGGATCAAACACTAACAAAACTAACTTGATTACATGGTAAATCTCATCCAACCCATCACCGTCCAGCAAGCCTATGATGGAATTACTCATACACGGCGGTGAGTATCATGAAATTGGTGATGGAGGATGGTTGATGATGACGACGACGATGAATCCCCCTCTCTTGAGCCCCGAACGGACTCCAGATCAGCCCTCCCGAGAGAGATTAGGGCTTGGCGGTGGCTCCGTATCGTAAAACGTGATGCAACTTTCTCTCTAATTTTTTTCTTCGCAAAAGCAAATATATGGAGTTGGAGTTCAGGTCGGCGGACGTCCAGTGGCCCACGAGGCAGGGGGCGCACCCTAGGGGAGGGGGCGCGCTCCCCACCCTCATGGACAGGGTGTGGCCCCCCTGACGTTGATTCTTTTGCCAGTATTTTTTATTAATTCTGAAAATTTGCTCTGTGGATTTTCAGGTCATTCCGAGAACTTCTATTTCTGCACAAAAATAACACCATGGCAGTTCTGCTGAAAACAGTGTCAGTCCGGGTTAGTTCCATTCAAATCATGCAAGTTAGAGTCCAAAACAATGGAAAAAGTGTTTGGAAAAGTAGATACGACAGAGACGTATCAGTCTCAGCTATGAGGGAGGATAAGAACGCACTTCCTTGTGTGCGAAGATATAGCTGGTGCGTCCGAGCTGTCAGGGGGGGGGAATCATTTTTTCGCATAATAAGAAGGCACTTCCTTGCGTGCGAAGATGTAGCTGGTGGGTCCAGCTATCAGCCACACCATGTATAGTCCTCTTTGATGGTTGTCGTTCATTGACCATGTTGACAACACCGCACCGATAGCACCAATGCGGGCGAGGTCTAGGAAGGGAACGAACCGGAGCCGGGGAAGACACGGCAGTGGTTTCCATGCGGAAGGGAGTACGAGGGTTTACTGGTTCGGCTGTGGTGTGAGTCTTCCATCGCAGGAAAATAATAGGGGGTGTGGGTGAGTAAAGGGAAGGCCAGGCCAGTGGTGGGAGTAGGGTGGGGCGGTGATCCCTGCGCGGCAGCACAGCCGGCCAAGGGAGGCCGGAGCAGGCGGTACGGCCAGAGCTGTTTTGGGCGGCTGGAGCGAGCAGATCAGAGGTTGAAGAAGCAGCACGACGATTGGATTAACAATCGACGTTCAGTGCTGCTAGAATCATTTGTCGACTAAGTTGACAAATTGATGCGTACGCATCAACTTACTAGGCCCACAAGTTAGCCTCCAAATCGGGTGGGTCCCAGCTAGCAGCGGGGGGAATCATTTTTCTTGCGCGTAATAAGGAGGCACTTTCTTATGTGCGAAGATGTAGCTGGTGGGTCTCAGCTGTCAGGGGGAACTTTTTTTCCGTGTAATAAGGAGGCACTTGCTTGCCTGTGGAGATGTAGCTGGTGGACCACGCCTGTTAGTGGGAGGAATCGTTTTTTTGCATAATAAGGAGGCACTTCCTTGTGTGCGAAGATGCAGGTGGTGGGTCTCAGCTGTCGGGGGGAACTTTTTTTTTCCGCGTAATAAGGAGGCACTTGCTTGCCTGCGGAGATGTAGCTCGTGGGCTACGCCTATCAGTGGGAGGAATCATTTTTTTCATAATAAGGAGGCACTTGCTTGCGTGCGACCATGGATCATGTGTGTCCCTACTATCAGCCGCTCCACATACATCCCTCTTTCAATGACTGTCGTTTGTTGACTATGTTGACCACACCACGTCAAGAGCACCAACGTGTTGGATGACGGCGAGGCTTAGGAAGGGAACAACCCGGTGCTACTTCTTGAGATTGCGTTGGTTTTTCCCTTGAAGAGGAAAGGGTGATGCAGCAAAGTAGAGATAAGTATTTCCCTCAGTTTGAGAACCAAGGTATCAATCCAGTAGGAGGTACAAGCAAGTCTCCAATCTATGCACCTGCACAAACAATCATACACTTGCACCCAACGCGATAAAGGGGTTGGCAATCGCTTCACCATCACTTGGCAGGATGAGATCTGGTAGAGATAGATATAAAGGATTACTAAAACATAAAACAAAATAAAAGTAAATAAAACTCAGCAAGGTATTTTTGGGTTATTGGTTTATAGATCTGAAAATATATGATGGAAAATAGACCCGTGGGCCATAGGTTTCACTAGAGGCTTCTCTCTTAAAGAAAGCATACGATGTGTAAACAAATTACTGTTGAGAAATTGATAGAAAAGCGCAAAGTTATGACAATATCTAAGGCAATCATCATGAATATAGGCATCACGTCAGTGATAAGTAGACCAACTCCTGCCTGCATCTACTACTATTGCTCCACACGTTGACCACTATCCAGCATGCATATAGAGTATTAAGTTCATAAGAATGGAGTAACGCTTTAAGTAAGATGACATGATGTAGAGGGACAAACTCAAGCAATATGATGTAAAACTCATCTTTTATCCTTGATGGCAACAATACAATAGGTGCCTCGCTACCCCTACTATGTCACTGGGTGAGGACACCGCAAGATTGAACCCAAAACTAAGCACCTCTCCCATTGCAAGGAAAACCAATCTATTTGGCCAAACCAAATCGGTAGTTCGAAGAGAAATACAAAGATGTCAAATCATGCATATAAGAATTTAGAGGAGACTCAAATAATATTCATAGATAATCTGATCATAAATTCACAGTTCATTGGATCTCAACAAACACACCACAAAAAAGTATTACATCGGATAGAACTCCAAGAACATCGAGGAGAACTTTGTATTGAAGATCGAAGAGAGAGAAGAAGCCATCTAGCCACTAGCTATGGACCCGCAGGTCTGTGGTAAACTACTCATGCATCATCGTAGGGTGATAGGTTGATGTAGAGGCCCTCCGTGATGGAATCCCCCTCCGACAGATTGCCAAGAAAGGTCCCAAGATGGGATCTCATGAGGTTAGAGGCTTGCAACGGCGGAAAAGTATTTTGGTGGATGCTTCTGATGGTTTAGGAATATTTTGGAATTTATAGAGCAAGAATTAGGGTTGGAGGACTCCCGAGGGGCCCACAAGCCAGGGGGCGCGCCCTGCAGGCTTGTGGCCTCCTCGGGAACCTTTTGGCCCTCTCTCCAAGCTACGTGGTTGTCTTCTGGTCCAAGAAAAATCATCGCGAAAGTTTTATTCCGTTTAGACTCCGTTTGATATTCCTTTCTGAAAAGCCAAAAACAAGGAAAAAAACAGCAACTGGCACTGGGCACTAGGTTAATAGGTTAGTCCCAAAATATGATATAAATTAGTATATTAATGCATATAAAACATCGAAAACAGTTAATATAATAGCATGAAAAAACATATAAAAATTATAGATACGTTGGAGACGTATCAAGCATCCGTAAGCTTAATTCCTGCTCATCCTCGAGTCGGTAAACGATAAAAATAGAATTTTTGATGTGGAATGCTACCTAACATATTTATCAATGTAATCGTCTTTATTATGGCATGAATATTCAGATCCATAAGATTCATAACAAAATTTTAATATTGACATTAAAACAGTAATACTTCAAGCATACTAATAATGCAATCATGTCATCTCAAATAACATGGCCAAAGAAAGTTATCCCTACAAAATCATATGGTCTGCCTATGCTCCATCTTCATCCCACAAAGTATTTCATCATGCACAACCCCTGTGTTAGCCAAGCAATTGTTTCATACTTTTATGTTCTCAAACTTTTTCAACTTTTACGCAATACATGAGCGTGAGCCATGGATATAGCACTATGGGTGGAATAGAATATGGTGGTTGTGGAGAAGACAAAAAAGAAGGAGAAAGTGTAACATCCCAAATTTTCAGTTTGGAATGTTATACATTAGATCATCAATGCATATCATATTTTTCTTTGTTTTTGGTTTGATCCTAGAAATTCTAAGCAACTCAACGACCCTCGGAGAGAGTTGGGGATTTCGTTATTTTCATATATGAGTTTTATTGAATTTTGAAAATAGGATCATTTGATTTTATTTATTTTATCTTCAATTATTTCAATTATAAAAATACGAGAGAGGGAATAAAATGACTTTACCAAAATAAAGAAATATTGAGGATTTAATAAAAAAATCAAATAGGGTTTATTTTGGTGTTTTTGCTATTTTATTTGAATTTAGGAAAAATTGCACGTTTTTCAAAACTGCATTTTAGGGCCAAGAAAATGTTCATCTTGTTCTAAATATTTTATTTGGACGACCAAAATTTATTTTGGTATTTTTAGATTTTTAATTATTTTTCTAGAATTTATTTTTCTGTTCGGTGAAATTGATTTAAAAAAAACACGCACGCCTGACTGGGCCGAAGCCCAGCCAAGCCAGGCCGGCCCGCCGCCGCTGCCGCCTTCCCCACGTGCCGCCACCGCAGAGTCCGAGCCGGACCCCGCCTCCGCCGCCGCTGCCTTGCCCCTCCCCCAAGCCGCCGCACCCCCGTCCCCTTTAAATACCAAGCCCAGGGCCCCCTTGGAGCCCCAAGCCGCAGCTGCCACCGCCGCACTCCACCGCCACCGCAGCCGCCAGCCCCGCCGCCTTGTGCCACTGTCGCCGACACCTGCCGCCGCCGCCCGAGCCGCCCCACCCCGCCGCCGAGTCGTTGCCGCCCCTCGCTACCCCGCCGGAGTCGCCACCCCGCAGGAGAGCCCCACCGGAGGTACCGCCCGAGCCGCCGCCGGACCGGTTTTTTTCTTTTTTTTAAAAAAGAAAACCCCTTCGTTTTTTTAGAAAAACCCTAGATTCGTTTTTAGGTCAGTTTTTTAGGGTTTATTTTATTTAGCGAGCGTGCGCCCGTTCGTACGTTTTAACGAACGTTTTCTCCGTTTAGTTTCAGTTAACGAACGTCCGTTCGTGAATCTGTTCATTAGTTTTTCTTTTATCGGATTATTCTGCGATTTGTCTGATCGCGATTTCTGATCCGATTTTCATTTTAGTTTATCTTTTTGCTCGTTTATCGGAATCAGGCGATTCAAGTGCCTAGAGTTTCGTCTTGAAACCCTCTTTCCATTTAATCAACTCAAACAAGTGTTTGCTTCTGTAAAATTTGAATTAGGTCCAAATTAGTAAACGAAGCTTATTTCGTTCACAGTTTATTTTTCGTTGCTTCGTTCGATTTGATTTCTTTTGCCAACCGGAGTTCTGAAGTTGAACTTTCTGGTTAGATCTCTTATTTTAAGTTCTACCTGTGCATTAGATGAGTACTTATTGTATGTTTGTTTGTTTGTTTGTTTGTTTTGCGATAGAGTATCCGGATTGCGCCACTTGCTACTTCGAATCCCTAGGTTTCACGGATCATCAGCAAGGCAAGTAACACTTTGATCATACCTCTTTACTACCCAGTTTTATTGCATTAGATCAATCCTCAAACAATTGCATGATTAGGATCTGATTAATATGTGGGTTTTGGGAAGTAGATGAGGTAGTACCTATTACCTGTTTTATTTTCAAACCCTTGGGAGTTACTTCTACGTTTGCTTATTATGCCATGCTATGCTAGTAGACATGGATTGGGTGAGTGAATATCCATGATAGATGTGAGATTGTTAACTAATGGTTTATTTAAGGTGGCAACTTTAATACACATCTGGGTGGATTGAGGTACCTGGGTATTCCAAGATTGCCTGTTTGTTTTTGGACCGCCACCCAGGCTCAAAGGGATCATAAGATTATTCATGCTAGAAACATCCGTGTGCAGCCACATGCTATTATGGGCTCTAGCATACTTGATTAAGTCGTGCAAACTCTTATAGTGGTAGACTAGCAGATGTAGGGGAAAGTAGGTGTACGGGTCTACCCATCGTAAGGTGCTAGCCTTCTAAAAGACTATGTAGTGCGAGAAAACCAACAGACGAGATCGAGTCTTGTGGGGAAAAGTGCACAAACCTCTGCAGAGTGTATAAACTAATCATGATTAGCCGTGTCCCCGGTTATGGACATTTTGAGTATCTAGTACTTGGATTATCATGTGAATCTCAACATGTTACTTTAATTAATGTTGTTGGGTTTTTAAAGTTGATATTTAATTGGGATTGAGAATGCTATCAACCATTCTCAATGTTTAACAACCACCATGATAGTTAAATAAATTTATTCCTTTGTAGTAGGGAAAAATTGGCTTTATGCAAAAACTGTAACCATAGAGCTTTCCACCAACCATATATGCATGTAGTATAGCTATATCATTTCATTACTCTCTATGTGTTACTTTGCCAGCATATTCCATGTGCTGACCCGTTTTCGGGATGCAACGTTCATGTTGCAGACTTTTCAGACGACGAGTAAGATGCCTTAGGATCATGGTCCTATACTCAGTGGTGCCGTTGGAGTTGATGGACTCACTTTTCTTCCAAGCCTTCCGCTGTTATCGTTGTTAGATTGCCTTAAGCCATATTTATTGTAATAAGCTCTCTTTTGAGACTTCGATGTAATAAGTGTGTGATTGCCACTCTGTTATAAATCCTTCAAGTACTGTGCGTGTCAGCATTACTGATCCAGGGATGACACTGATGCACAGAGATCAGGTTCTTTGAGGTCTGGTCGCTACAGAAAGTCTCACATCAACTAGGCAAATTAATAGGCTATGGAGATGCACATCAATTGATATTGATGCAAGTGAGTAGGGATTGCCATGCAACAGATGCACTAGAGCTATAAGTGTATGAAAGCTCAAAAAGAAACTAAGTGGGTGTGCATCCAACTTGCTTGCTCATGAAAACCTAGGGCAATTTTGAGGAAGCCCATCATTAGAATATACAAGCCAAGTTATATAATGAAAAATTCCCACTAGTATATGAAAGTGACTAAATAGGAGACTTTCTATCATGAAGATCATGGTGTTACTTTGAAGCACAAGTGTAGAAAAAGGATGGTAACATTGTCCCTTCTCTCTTTTTCTCTCATGTTTTTTTTCTTCTTTTTTCTTTCTTTTATCTTCTTGTTTGGGCTTCTTTGGCCTCTTTTATTACTTGGGATTCTTTGGCCTCTTTTATTTTCTTTAAAGTCCGGAGACTCATCCCAACTTGTGAGGGAATCATAGCTTCCATCATCCTTTCCTCACATGGGACAATGCTCTAATAATGATGATCATTACACTTTTATTTACTTACAACTCAATAATTACAACTCAATGCTAGAACAAAAATATGACTCTAGATGAATGCCTCATGCATATGAGAACAATATGACAATGATGGTGTGTCATAATGAACGGAACGGTGGAAGTTGCATGGCAATATATCTCAGAATGGCTATGGAAATGGCATAATAGGTAGGTATGGTGGTTGTTTTGAGGAAGGTATGTGGTCGGTTTAATGCACCAACAAAAGTTGTGCGGTACTAGAGAGGCTAGCAATGGTGGAAGGGTGAGAGTGTGTATAATCCATGGAGTCAACATTAGGCATAAAGAACTCACATACTTATTACAAAAGTCTATTAGCCATCAAAACAAAGTACTAATACGCATGCTCCTAGCGGAAGGGTTGGTAGGAGTTAACCATCGCGCGATCCCGACCTCCACATAAAGGATGGCAATTAAAAAAAATCATGCTCCGACTTCATCATATAACGGTTCACCTTACATGCATGCTACGAGAATCACAAACACTAACACACGTATTTATACCAATCCATAATTACTCACTAGCATGACTCTAATATCACCATCTTTATATCTCAAAACAAATGCAAGGAATGAAACTTCTCATATATTCAATGCACTTTATATGAAAGTTTTTATTATATCCCTCTCAGATGCCCATCATATTAGGACTAAATTCATAACCTAAGAAAATTACCACATTGTTTAAGACTCTCAAAATAATATAAGTGAAGCATGAGAGTTCATCAATTTCTATAAAATAAAGCCATCGCCGTGCTATAAAAAGATATAAGTGAAGCACTAGAGCAAAACTGCCTAGCTCAAAAGATATAAGTGAAGCACATAGAGTATTCTAATAAATTCACCATTAATGCATGTCCCTCTTAAAAGGTGTGTACAACAAGGATTATTGTGGAAAACTAAAAATGAAAGACTCATATCATTCTAGACGCTCCAAGCAAAGCTCATATCATGTGGTGAATAAAAATGTAGCCTCAAGTAAATTTATCGATGGATTGAAGACTAAAGAGGGAATGCCATCCGGGGCATCCTCGAGCTTAGATTCTTGGTTGTCCTTGAATATTACCTTGGGCATCCCCAAGCTTAGTCTCTTGCTCCTTATTCCATTGTCCATCAAATCTTTACCCAAACTTGAAAACTTCACAACACAAAACTCAACAGAAAACTCATTAGCTCCATTAGTATAAGAATAGCAAATCACCACTTAGGTATTGTTGTGAACTCATTCTAAAATTTAATATGGTGTTATATCTACTATATTCCAACTTCTCCATGGTTCATACCCCCCGATACTACCCATAGATGCATCAAAATAAACAAAGAACACAATAAAAATAGAGTCTGTCTAAAATAGAACAGTTTGGAGTAATCAGGAAACTTCGTATACTTCTGTAACTCCAAAATTCTGAAAAATTAGGAAAACTTAGGCAATTTGTATATCAATCTTGTGTACATATTTCAGAACCATATCACGGCCTGTGAATTATGAAAATTATCCTACTGGACGCAAAAGTTTCTGTTTTTCAGCAAAATCAAATCATCTATCTTCCAAATCATCCCAAAGGTATTACTTGGCACAAAAACTAATTTAAAACATTAAAACACCTCTAACCAGAGTCTAGAAGATATATTTATTGGAAAACAGGAAGAAAAAAGTAAAAATAAAATAAAATTGGGTTGCCTCCCAAAAAGCGCTATTGTTTAACGCCCCTAGCTAGGCATATTGCAATGATGTAGGTATTGTCATCTTTGGTATTTAATTCATAAGTAGCCCTCATAATAGATTCATATGGCAACTTAATTTTCTTTCTTGGAAAGTGTTTCATGCCCTTCCTTAACTTAAATTGAAATCTAATGTTTCCTTCTTTCATATCAATAATTGCACCAATCGTTCTAAGGAAAGGTCTACCAAGAATAATAAGACATGTAGGATTGCATTCTATATCAAGAAAAATAAAATCCATGGGCACATAATTCCTATTTTCAAGAATAAGAAGATCATTAATCCTTCCCATAGGTTTCTTAATAGTTGAATCCGCTAAATGCAAATTCAAGGAACAATCATCAAATTTTTGGAAACCTAGCACATCACATAAAGTTTTTGGGAAAGTGGAAATGCTAGCACCCAAATCACACAAAGCAAAGCACTCATAATATTTAATTTAATCTTAATAGTAGGTTCCCACTCATCATAAATCTTTCTAGGGATAGAAACTTCCAACTCAAGTTCTTCTTCAAAAGATTTCATCATAGTATCAACGGTAATTACTTTTGGGATATGACTCTCCTATACATCCCAGAATATCTTGATGATGATTCTCTGAGCAACTATACGCTGTTCAAAAATCAGCATGGTGAGGTTATTGCTCGCTATGTTGGTCCAAACAGCAGGAATGGTCCCCCAAAGAAGGCTATTTGGGTGCCTAAGAAAACTATTGATGCTTTTTCTATTTCTCCTCATCTAACCATGAAGGCAGAAAAAGTTCGACAGAGTGAATATATGCATACTGGATACAACCACTATGCTCATGTGTCTGGAAAGAACTTTAATGCTTATTCTTTCAATTATGCTCGTACCTCATCGAGTAACAACTATGCTTATCGAAAGAAATCCTATCCTGCTCGCTCTACTGTTTCAAAGCCACCTGCAAATATGTGGGTGGTTAAGAAAGCCTAATTCTTCTACAGGGCTATGTCTCTGGGTGTATAGAATGGGTAATGGATAGTGGATGCACTAGTCATATGACCGGAGACAAGTCATTGTTTGTCGACCCCAACTTAACTGCTTCTCCTCAGAAGTACATCACTTTTGGCGACAACAACAAAGGAAAGGTAATTGGGCAAGGTAAAATTGCTATATCCAATGACAAATATATTGATGATGTGCTACTTGTTTAGTCCCTTGGTTACAATCTTATGTCTGTTGGCAAGTTATGTGATCTTGGCATGCTAGTCTTATTCTCTATATCCAAACACATTGTATTCATGGCCTATGACAATTCCTTCGTATTTGAGGGAATTAGAAAGGGTGATCTTTATATTGTGGATTTCTCTAAGGGCACCTTTGTCCAAACTTGCTTGCTTGCAGAAGCAACTGAAGGTTGGTTGTGGCACCGAAGGCTTGGTCATGCAGGTATGAGAAATTTGCAGACCCTTGTGAATAAGAATCATCTTCGTGGAATTCTTGATGTGAAATTCAACAAGGATCGTCTCTGTGCTGCTTGTGAGGCTGGTAAATTGGCTAAGAAGCATCACTCCTCCAAGACAGTCATGACCACTACAAGACCACTAGAAATTCTTCATATGGCTTTATTCGGTCCTCAAAATTATGCAAACTTCAGTGGAAGTCATTACGACTAGTTATTGTTGATGATTTCTCTTGATACACTTGGGTATTCTTTCTCGAAGACAAAACCTATACTTATGGTATCTTCAAAAGCTTTGCCAAGAAGGTACAGAATGAATATGATGTGCGAATTAAGCATGTCAGAAATGACAATGGAACTGAGTTAAAAAATACTCATATCAATGAATTTCTCAATGATCATGGTATCATTCATGAGTTCTTTGTTGCATACACTCCCCAACAAAATGGAGTTGTTCAATGAAAGAATGGAACTCTCATTGAAATGGCGAGAATAATTCTCAGTGAGTATAAAAGTCCCATTCGCTTCTAGATTGATGCTATTAACACTCCTTGTCATGTTACCAATCATGTTTATCTTCACAAGTTCCTTAAGAAAACTTCATATGAGCTTATCACTGGCAAGAAACCAAATGTTTCTTATCTACGTGTTTTTGGTGCACCTTGTTACATTCTTGATATGAATCATTCCTTCAAGTTTGCACCTAAGGCACATGAATGTTTTCTTCTTGGTTATGGCTCAAACTCGCATACGTATCAAGTCTATAACTCTCACCGCATGATAGTTATGGAAACGGTAAATGTGTGGTTTAATGAATCTAACGGCTCTCGAAAGGAGCACCTGCCAAATGTGATAGATGAACAGCTAATATTGGATGCTATTTGACAAATGGCCATTGGGAGCATCAAGCCCGTTGAAGGAAATGCACTAGAGTCATCTGATGATGATGCTCCTATGACTCGAAGAAGAACTCGTCAAGCCACCGCTGAAGCAAATGCTCCTCCGAATGGAGTGAAAATCAAGATCCAAATGCCAATCAAAATGGCAATCCTGAAGAAAGTGATGATACAATGTTGATGCTGATGATAATGACAATCACGAAGAAAATGTTCATCCTCATGTGGCAAATCGAGTTGATCCCTTTTTAATTCTGGTGAAATTGTGAATCCAGGTTATCGACCCACAACTTTTTCGCGCACTCATTTGGCTAACTACTGTGGAAGTTTCTCCTTTTTTCATTGGCAGAACCTAGCAAGTATGAAGAAGCCATGAATGATCCATACTGGATGAATGCCATGCAAGAGGAGTTGGTGCAATTCAGAATGATGTATGGGAACTGGTTGACAAACTGAATCCCAAGAAGAACAATATCATCAGCACAAAATGGATCTTCCGCGGCAAGCAAGATGAAAATGGTATTGTCGTAAGAAACAAAGCACGACTTGTTTCTCAAGGGTACACACAGGTAGAAGGTATTGATTTCGGTGAAACATATGCTCCTATTGCATTCCTTGAGGCAATTCGCATTCTTCTTGCTTATGCAAATTACAATGATATCCTGCTATATCAAATGGATGTGAAAAGTGCTTTCCTCAATGGTGAAATTGATGAGGAAGTGTATGTTAAACAGTCACCTGGCTTTGAACACCCTGAGTATCCTTACAAAGTTTTCAGGTTGAAGAAAGCTTTATATGGGCTAAAACAAGCTCCTCGAGCTTGGTATGACACCCTGAAGAAGTTTTTGCTCGACAAGGGGTTCAAACTAGAATGCCCATATCCCACACTTTTCACTCGTGCAGTTGACAATGATTTATTCATCTGTCAAATCTGTGTGGATGATATTATCTTTGGTTGTACTAACAATGCTTGCAGCTTAGAATTCGGGAAAATGATGTCCGATAAATATCAAATGTCCATGATGGGTGAACTCAAATTCTTTCTCGGACTGCAAATTCGTCAACAAGCAAATGGTATCTTCATTTCTCAGAAAAAATATCCAAAGGAGTGCCAGAAGAAGTTCCAAATGCAAGATTCCAAAATGAAGGGCTATAAAACTCCAATGCCCGTGAATGGTAAGCTAGATGCAGATGTGTACGGTAAGGATTATGACCAGAAAGCCTATCGTTCGATGATTGGATCTCTTCTTTACCTATGTGCACCCAGACCTGACATTATGTTGAGTGTTTGGATGTGTGCCCGCTATCAAGCTGCACCGAAAGAATCGCATCACCAAGCGGTTAAGCGCATTCCGAGATATTTAGCTCACGCCCCCACCTTAGGTTTATGGTATCCTAAGGGAGCATAATTTGATCTTGTTGTATATTCCGACTCAGATTGGGTTGGTAACTTGGTTGATGGGAAATCTACTTGGGGACATGTCATTTCCTCGGTAGATCATTGGTTTCTTGGTCTTCAAGGAAGCAAAATTGCATATCATTTTCTACGGCTGAGGCCGAAAATATTGCTGCTGGCTCTTGTTGCACTCAGTTATTGTGGATGACGCAGACACTAAAGGATTATGGCATCAAGGTCAAGCATATCCCTCTATATTGTGATAATGAGATTGCACACAATCCCGTGCAACAATCTCGCACGAAGCACATTGCCATCAGACATCACTTTATTCGCGATCATGTGGCCCGGAAGGATATTGTCATCAATCACGTCAAGAACCAAGATAATCTCGCTGACATTTTCACTAAGCCTATCGATGAGAAAAGATTATGTGCATTACGGTGTGAGCTAAATATCCTAGACCTCGCAAACGTGCAAAAGATAGACTCGACACCTGTGCTGACACTTTCACATCTTTGAAGGAACGGGTGCATAATACTCGAAGAGTCTGAAACTTTCGACAAAGTGAAATTTTATTTCTGAGAGTGAATACATTAACGAAGAACTAGACTAACCGGGTGCCACGATAATTGTGCGATGCTCGAGGTCATACAGTTCTTATACGAGGGGTTAGGCCACCACTATTTTCTTTCGTTGAATTTATCTTTGACTCGACAGATTTGATTTCTATCTGAATGCATTTCTCTCATAGCTAGTTGCTCGTTTGGTTGCGTTCTCTGCTGAGTGAAATGCGTAGGACCCCGGTTTTCCCCTCTAGTCTATCTCTTCCAGTCCGTGTTGATCTATTACAAGTGCTCAAATTTATCTGGACAAAACTTATCTGGTACCCTTGACCGTGATTATGATTCGGTCCGAACATCAATCTATTTTGGAAAAAGCTATCCAAAATTTGGGATTTCCCGCCCAACTCAGGACCATGATCTTTGACGGTTGCCATGTGCAACACAACAACTGCAAGTTCATCCTATCCGTTGAATCACAATCGTCTCTGGCTAGAGACCGTCCGATTAAAAACGTTCGTGTGCGGTTATTTTTCATTCGCCTATATAAACTGCACCGCACCCTTCGTCCTCCTTTACCTTGTTTCTCCTTGCTCTCTCTCCACCGGAACCCTCGCCATAGTGATCCACCTTGAGCTTGATGCCGACGACCCCTTCACGGCATAGCTGCTGGAAAGAGGTCACCGAAGTCATTCCACGCCGCCTTGGGACATCTTTCTCCTTGCATCGCCGTAGTTGCTGCATGTCACCAAGCTAGGGTATGTGTAGTTCGTACTCGGACTTCCTTCTTCTGATTCGAGTTCGTCCATGATTAATTTTCATCGATTTTACAACATATCTTAGATCTAGTTTTTTTTACTTCTCTAGTGCGGATGTGGTTTGTAGTTATTCCTCGCATCTGAATCCGTCAGATCTAGGGTTTGTGTCATGCTTCGGTCGAATGAAATGCTTAGCTCGATGTCTAGTATTCTTCTTCAGACCTACTAGCTCGATATATATGTTTCATTTTTTCGAAACATCTCTCATAATTTGCATCTAATTCCTCCTGAAAAAAATTTGTTTGAGAAAATCTTTCGCTATGAGCATTTGTGACCCTGTCCCCATGTTTTCCTCATACCTATTCTCTCTCATAGGTCAATGCAGTCTGTTGAAGATTCTGCTAAGATACACAGTATGGCTGATGATGAAGAGCCATTCATGGGAATAACTAATGAATGTAAGGCGCCAAAGGGCCCTAAGGTAGGCCCATCCACTAGCAAAAGAAAACGAGCCAAACAAAACGCAAATGAACAAGAAGCAGATGCACCGAAGAAGAGGAGAGGTGGCAGGCAACCACTCAAAAATACAGCTGAGCTTGTCTCTCATGATGAGTACAACACAGTTCCAGGAGAAGATTCCAATCAGAGAAAAGTACATGTGCAAAATATTCAGCATCACTGGTTAAGGAAGTGGTTTAACTACAAGATGGTTCATCCTCAATACGCCAAGAACTTTGCTTTCCATCCCCCTTAGGGTGACTATCACAAAATTGGGCTCATACAGGCAGGTGAACCTCAGCAAAGGCCTTCACCACCTCCTGACGCCCATGAGTCATCCATCAAGACTCCGAACTCTTATCCTAAAGAAAAGGCCAAGCGCCTAAAAAATGTTGAGAAGCGTGCCAAGAAGGCCGCAAAAGAACAGGCAAAGGAAGAAGAAAATCGTCATCTTATCAAATCAGACGTCGACAAGAAAAAGGCTGAAGGAAAAGATGAATGCAGAACAAAGAACAAACATGATCCAAAATCTGCTACTTTGAAGAAAAAGAGCGCCCTGGGTAAAAGGCCCGCGAAGCCAGCTGAACCAGAAAGTGATTCATCTAATCAAGACAATCCATCGCTCACCCGAGAGAAAGTTGACAACTCTCTCCGAACAAGTGAATGTCACCACATCCACTGTTCTACCTGATCTTCGAGTCAGTGCAGTCCCTATTGCACCTCTGAAGAAGAACCAGTTGAAGAGGAAAACTCCTGGTACCATTGTCACAATGGTTGACAGAGTAAATACGGAACCACATCCTAATGCAATAAACTTGCAAGATTTAGTGGTTGAAGCCCATGTTAGCACAACTAAGCCAGGAGAAAAGCTTCTGAAAGATAAAGTGAAGCAAATCAAAGGGCTAGATGCTAAGCAATAGGTTCCTAGTTCTGATGTTGTGAAAGAAAAAGCTACACAATTTGCTTCGAAACTAACTCAACCTCTGGCTTCTATGCCTCCGACCGAGAAAAATATGGCTCAGACTGCTCCCTCTACTCCATGTACTGCACAATTTGCAAATGACTTTGTTGCACCACATTCTTTTGATCATCAATTCATCATGGAGTGGCTTGACAGATTTGTCGAAGATTTGTTTGATGGAGAAGTGGCATCTTTGCCAATTTCCTCTGAAGTTATCTCTCAAGTGTCTGCTCTGATCCAAGACATGAGAAATGATTCAGTTGAGATCAATGACCTCATTGGTCAACTCAAGGAGCTTGAGAACCATATGAAAAATACAAAGTCCAAGTTTGTCATCAGGCAACTTGAAGAATCTTATGATGATATTAACAAGGAGCTGAAAGTTCTTCGTCACAGAAGATTGGTATTTCATTTGGATTTGGATCAAATCATTCGCAAAATTTGCCTCGATCACCAAGCCGAAGTGACTAGCTATAATGATCTGGTCAAAGGGCACATAGATCCTTCAAAGCTGAAGAAGAAGAAGAAGAAGAAGATTGCAAATAAATTGCTCCTCCTCCTCCAGATGCTAATACACAAAGAGAAAAATCTCCTATACAAGCTAGTTCTTTGGCTCCTCATGAACCAGTTCCAAACAAGTCAACTTCGCCAAGGTCAACTAAGGCAGTGCGTGTGTGGTTCCTCTAGTTCATAAAGCAAATCCCTCTTAGCACCAAGTGTTTGAAGAAGGTGAATTCCTCCATCTGAACGAGAAACTTCTCCTGTCTGTGCTGAATCAAATGATTCGGTTCCACCCTCTGCTCCTCCAACTACATCTGAAGTAATTCCACAATAGCCCCCAATGAATGATAAAGATTTGGTGCCTGAACAAGTGTCAAATCCCTCTCCTTTGAGGATCCCACTCGGCACCGCACAAAGAACCTCAAATGTTGATCCTTCTGCAGCAATGTCACCATTAACTCATCATTCAGATTCCATCATCTATGGCGATGAAGTGCTTTCTGTTGAAGATGAACTTAAGTACCCTTACCCTCACGAGCAACTGCCTTAGTTTTCCATCAGCGTTGAAGTTAAAGGGCCTCTGCTCAACAGAAATACTCACCCAGTTTTCTTTCGAGAAAGTCCATACAGCAAGCCCAGAACATGTGAACCTCCTTAGTTCTGGACTCAGGTACAGGCAATATACTACTCATGTATCCTTTATGATAGCCTGAAGATTTTCCCTCATGAGTTCCGAGACTTTACTGCTATGAAGAACATTGGTTGTTTCAATCAAATTCTGCAAGACACCAAAGACTTTGGTCTCACACATGATCCTAGGCTATTAGCATCCATGGAACAGGGAGATTATCCTTCAGTTTTATGCAACATTGCTTATCTCCGGAGATGAGTCCGATAGCACAAAATGGATTATGGAATGGATGACAGAAGGAAAGCGACTCAAATACTCTGTTATGGACTTCGTATCTCACTTTCATTTTCCTTGGTTTGAACATGGCAAAGCTGAGATTCAGGTTCATAACATAGATGCAATCACTGATGAAGATTTTCATTGCACAATGGATGAAGACAAAATTCATGACTATAATGGTCCTCCTAAGCTTGAGCACTTGACATTCGACAATCAAACGTTATATCACATTCTCACTTACACCCTCTATCTGCTGGCTGGGATGAATACGGGTAATGCTATATCTGATGTTCTTCGGAACACCATACATGCCATCTCACAAGGGTATATCTTCGATGTCGAAGACACAGTTTTGCGTATACTGATGGATTCAAATCAATGTCCAACAACCATCAAGTTGTATGCGCCCTGGATTCAGAAGGTGATTGACTATGCAATGAAGACTGGATATCTTGCCAAAGTCAACCATAAAAACTTTATTCCTCCTGCGCCTGTTACCCTGAAAATGATGGAAGATTTCTCTTTGGGAAAAACTCCTGTGACAAGTCCTGGCTATCATACTACCTTTAAGGGACCCAAGCTACCTCAGCATGATTGTATGCCGAACACTCAACCTCCTTCACATCTTGAAGTGATCATGTGCACTCAACAGTTGCTATTGAAGCATATGGCCGAAGATTGTCAAGAAAGAGAGCATCTGGCTGCTAAACTTAATGCTATTCACAATCGAACAAAAATTGTGCATATGATTACAGCAGAAAACAAGAAGCACTTATGGAAATTACTTCAGAAATATTTCTCCAGGAAGCAACTTAGCAATTCTCACCTCCAAGAACTCTATAAGTACATTGACCAAGGGTTTACTACTAAAGATTATCAAAATCGCTCCACTCCACCTTTGCCAGCTCGTGAACCTACTACGAATTTACTTCGAATTCAGCTACGCAAATTACTTGACAAATCAGAAGCAACATCGCCTACTAAAAAACCTGTTGAAGCAAGTCATCTGTCTTGCAAGACTCTCGAAGCTGATCCAAATGTTCCTTCTTCTTCCAAGACCCACATCAGTCTAGAAGGATCAACTGCTATTGTCGCGGAATATGAAGATGTTCTAGACACTTCCGAATCAGAAACTTCTTCGGGCAGTTCATCAGGCGATGCCTCAGAGTGAATCATATTCACCATTTTCTAGCACTCGTGTTTTTCATCACCTTTTTGACACTACTTGACAAAAAGGGGGAGAATAACATCGAGATTTTGATAGATTTGCTCTGTTAGATTTGGCGTTTGTGTTTTCTCGCTCTATATTTTGAAACAATTACGCTTTTTCTTGTGCTCTGATGTAAAACTTCTGTTATGGGATCTAATATTAATGACACCGCCTGCTGCACTACTCTCTCTCTCTCTCTCTCTCTCTCTCTCTCGAAGCTTATTGTTTTGCAGGTGGAATTTTTAATAGAAGTTATGAATGATTGCACTTTATTCTCATTGGATTATCTATCATTAGCGCGAATCATTACCTCGTATGATTGAAAATCATCCACACACTCGAATGAATTACAAGGAATTTCATTGTAGAACAATTGACTCTACATACATCCAGGGGGAGTGTATTTCACCATCAAGTCAAGTAACACAAGTTCACTCTTGTTTGATTTACAATTTACTTATCTATCTTCACTTTGATAATTATCTGTTTTGTCAACAACCGTCCAAAAAGAAGGAGATTGTTGGCGCAATGATAGGCCCCTTATGTTTTGGAGTTTGTTAACGTAGACAGTATGGGACTTGCGTGTTTGCTAGTGCACACAGAGTAATAGGTCCCTGATGTATCGAGGAGTTTGATGCAAACGACAAATATAATCTCTCTACACAATAGTGAAGGTTATCATCAAAGATAAAGCTAACAAGAGTGACCCCTAAACATTGCTGAAGCCGAAGCAATTGGTTTGGTGCATGTACGAAGCAAATGACTGCGTTCGAGGAAAAATGAAGACAACGTGAAGACATAGCATTTATTTTGTTCTTCTTCTTATTTCATTGAGTCATAGGACCACCGTACAGTTAAGAGGGGTATAGCGTTTCGAAGCTTTGATTCTATGATGCTAAACCCAAACCTATGAAAGTTGTGAGAGAAATATCATTGTGCTCCAAGCAAATACTTGCCAGCAAGAGACTGTGGTCTTCTTTGTTGCAAGAGATTTGCCTCGGACCGAGGAGTAGCATTACTTGTTTGAAAAGTAATGTTATCGTTGCTCCAAAATCTGACCGTTGTGAACGTGTCGGTTGGCCATTGGCTGGACCTCGTGTCCAAAATGGTCATTTCCCATCTATGAAGGCTGAGGCTATAAATAGCCATCCCATGCTGGCTTTGTCCGGTGGCTGCTCCATTTGATTCCGAGAAGATTGTTGAGCAACCCCCTCTTTGAGCGATTTGAGTTTAAAATTCACTGAGATAAAAACCCTAGAGCCGAAGAATTAGATAGTGGTTCAGCATCACTGGAATCTAAGTTTAGTACGCTCCACCTATTACTCTTGAGAGCTGCAAACTCTCTAGGCAGTTAGGTGCCAATTTCTTCAGAGACCAAGAGTGATTGTGGTTGTCGAAGAAGAAGTCTGTAAAGGTTTGGATATTGCCTTCAAGTATCTACTATGAGTGATCGGCATTGGTTGATGAATCAATTGTTGAGGAGAATAGGGCGACGAGAGTTTATCTTCCAACCAGACATAGCCCTTGTGCAGAAGGATGAACTAGTCGAAAAAATGCCTTGTGGCCATCAAGCATCTTTGGTTATCTCTGTCACTCATGTTTACTTTCGATGCATTCCATTCAAGTAATTACTTTGATGCATGCTGTAGTTTCCCTTCGGTACTTCCCTGTAGTTCTTCTTAGCTTGTTTATCCTTTATTCTGCTGCTGGGTTCTGACAGATTTATGTTTTCCGAAGAAAATTTAAAACTCCCATCCCCCCTCTGGTAGACATACTTTGTTCCTACATGTTGAATGCCAATCCAACGGTCAAGATTGGCATAATGATTTGTTAACTAAGCCGATACCATGTAGCATACTTTTTTAGGAAGAAAAAAAACTAGGCTCGTTCGCCAGATAACATTCCCGAAACTACCACTATTTAATCTTGCGTCGCAACTAAAACTACCTGGTAAATGCATTCGTCTTCCGTCCTCCTCCTGGGGAATGTTCACCAGATGACACCGAAAATGAAAGACTTGAGAAGGCGTACAGAACAAGCTAGTGTATCAGTAAAGAGACGTTGCTGAGTTTTAGAAAAAAGAGAGACGTGCTCCTATAAATGGTTAGAATGCAAACCTAGACTAAGACTATATACAGTGTTATGCTACTCTGCAAGTAATGGAACTAACATATCCAACATTCACTTCTCCTCTTCTCTAGTTACTCTGCTTAGCATCAGAAGCTCCGGCCGCAGCAACCATGTCGCTAGCTCATCCACCTGCTCTTCAGCAGGCAATCGAGGCAACAACCAGATGTTGGGCTACCTTGCTGCACTTTTATTACTGTTACTGTTACTTGCTCATTACAATTATCTTGCTATCAAACTACCTATTATCAACAATTTTAGTGCTTGCAGAAATTACCTTGCTGAAAACCGCTTGTCGTTTCCTTCTGTTCCTCATTGGGTTTGACACACTTACTTATCGAAAGGACTATGATTGATCCCCTATACTGTGGGTCATCAAGACTCTTTTCTTGCACCATTGCTAGGGAGTGAAGCACTCTTCGTAAGTGGAAACCGATAAGGAAAATGTATATTACGTGCTAAAATTTACTGCTACTTGCTACTTTGGAAAACAATCCTTTGAGGGGTTTGTTTGGGGTATCTTCACCTCGACTGAAAACACAAAGATTTGCCCCTCAACCTACTACACATACTGAAAATATTGGTTATGAAATTCCTTCGGGTATGATAGAGAAACTGCTAGCTAATCCTTATGCAAGAGATGGAACACTACATCCTGATATGCACCTAATCTATGTGGATGAAGTTTGTGGATTATTTAAGCTTGCGGGTTTACCCGGAGATGAAGTTAAGAATAAGGTTTTCCCTTTATATTTGGGGAAAAAGCATTGACATCTTATAGGCTATTTGATGATATTGGAGATTGGGATTGGAATCGATTGAAATTGAAATTTCACCAAAAGTTTTATCCTATGCATCTAGTTCATCGTGATTGGAATTATATATATAATTTTTGGCCTCATGAAGGAGAAAGTATCGCTCTAGCTCGGGGAAGGCTTAAATCAATGTTATAATCATGCCCCAATCATGAGCTTTCAAGAGAAATTATTATTCAAAAAATTTATGCTTGGCTTTCTCGTAATGATCAATCCATGCTCGATACTTCTTGTGCTGGTTCTTTTATGAAGAAGACTATTGAATTCAGGTGGGATCTTTTGGAAAGAATTAAATACAACTCTGAATATTGGGAACTCGACAAAGGTAAAGAGTCAGGTATTAAGCTTGAGTTTGATTGCATTAAATCTTTTATGAATACTGATGCTTTTCACAAGTTTAGCACTGCATATGGACTTGACTCTGAGATAGTAGCCTCTTCTTGTGAATCAGTTGCTACTCATGTTGATCTTCCTAAAGAGAAGTGGTTTAAATATCATCCCCCTACTAAAGAAAGATTGCGGAGCCAGATATAGTTAAAGATGAAACTATCATTTACAATGTTGATCCAGTTGTGCCTACTGCTTATATTGAAAAACCACCTTTCCCTGTTAGGATAAAGGAACATGCTAAGGTGTCAACCATGGTTAATGCTGACCCACTAGTATAGGGGATCTATCATAGTCCTTTTGATAAGTAAGAGTGTCGAACCCAACGAGGAGCAGAAGGAAATGACAAGCGGTTTTCAGTAAGGTATTCTCTGCAAGCACTGAAATTGTAGGTAACAGATAGTTTTGCGATAAGATAATTGGTAACGGGTAACAAGCAATGAAAGTAAATAAGGTGAAGCAAGCTGGCCCAATCCTTTTTGTAGCAAAGGACAAGCCTGGATAATTTCTTATAATGAGAAAAGCGCTCCCGAGGACACATGGGAATTATCATCAAGCTAGTTTTCATCACGCTCATATGGTTCGTGTTCGTTACTTTGATAATTTGATATGTGGGTGGACCGGTGCTTGGGTACTGCCCTTTCTTGGACAGGCATCCCACTTATGATTAACCCCTATTGCAAGCATACGCAACTAAAAAAGAAGTATTAAGGTAAACCTAACCATAGCATGAAACTAGTGGATCCAAATCAGCCCCTTACGAAGCAACGCATAAACTAGGGTTTAAGCTTCTGTCACTCTAGCAACCCATCATCTACTTATTACTTCCCAATGCCTTCCTCTAGACCTAAATAATGGTGAAGTGCCATGTAGTCGATGTTCACATAACACCATGATGTCTACTACACAACCTTCTTCTTGTAGACGTTGTTGGGCCTGCAAGTGCACAGGTTTGTAGGACAGTAGCAAATTTCCCTCAAGTGGATGACCTAAGGTTTATCAATCCGTAGGAGGTGTAGGATGAAGATGGTCTCTCTCAAACAACCCTGCAACCAAATAGCAAAGAGTCTCTTGTGTCCCCAACACACCCAATATAATGGCAAATTGTATAGGTGCACTAGTTCGGCGAAGAGATGGTGATACAACTGCAATATGGATGGTAGATAAAGGTATTCGTAATCTGAAATTATAAAAACAGCAAGGTAACTAATGATAAAAGTGAGCGTAAACGGTATTGCAATGATAGGAAACAAGGCATAGGGTTCATGCTTTCACTAGTGCAAGTTCTCTCAACAATAATAACATAGATAGATCATATAAAAATCCCTCAACATGCAACAAAGAGTCACTCCAAAGCCACTAATAGCGGAGAACAAATGAAGAGATTATGGTAGGGTATGAAACCACCTCAAAGTTATCCTTTCTGTTCTATCTATTCAAGAGTTCGTAGTAAAATAACGTGAAGCTATTCTTTCCGCTCAATCCATCATATAGTTCATACTAGAATAACACCTTAAGACACAAATCAACCAAAACCCTAATGTCACCTAGACACTCCATTGTCACCTCAAGTATCCGTTGGCATGATTATACGATATGCATCACACAATCTCAGATTATCTATTCAACCAACACAAATTACTTCAAAGAGTGCCCCAAAGTTTCTATCGGAGAGTCAAGACAAGAACGTGTGCCAACCCCTATGCATAGGTTCATGGGCGGAACCTACAAGTTGGTCACCAAAACATACATCAAGTGGCACATGATTTCCCATTGTCACCACAAATAATCATGGCAAGACATACATCAAGTGTTCTCAAATCATTAAAGACTCAATCCGATAAGATAACTTCAAGAGGAAAACTCAATTCATCACAAGAGAGTAGAGGGGGAGAAACATCATAAGAACCAACTATAATAGCAAAGCTCGGGATACATCAAGATCGTTCCATAGAGGGAACACGAGAGAACACGAGAGAGAGAGAGAGAGATCAAACACATAGCTACTCATACATACCCTCAGCCTCGAGGGTGAACTACTCCCTCCTCGTCATGGATAGCGCCGGGAGGATGAAGATGGCCAACAGTGAAGGTTCCCCCCTCCGGCAGGGTGCCGGGAAGGGCTCCCGAGAGGTTTCTGGTGGCTACATAGGCTTGCGGCAGCAGAACTCCTGATCTATCTTCATATTCGATGTTTTTAGGGTACGAGGGAATATATAGGCGAAAGAAGTCGGTCGGGCGAGCCTCGAGGGGCACACGAGAGGGTAGGGAGCGCCCACGGGGGGGGGGGGGGGTGGGCGCGCCCCCTTATCTCGTGGCCTCCTTGATGATCCCCTGGCTTGCACTCCAAGTTCCTGGGATTGGTTCTGTTCCAAAAATAACTTTGCCGAAGGTTTCATTCCATTTGGACTCCGTTTGATATTCCTTTTCTTCGAAATCTGGAATAGGCAATAAAACTGCAATATGGGTTGGGCCTCCGGTTAATAGGTTAGTCCCAAAAGTAATATAAAAGTGTATAATAAAGCCCGTAATCATTCAAAACAGATAACAAAATAGCATGAATGCTTCATAAATTATAGATACGTTGGAGACATATCAACATCCCCAAGCTTAATTCCTACTCGTCCTCGAGTAGGTAAATGATAAAAGAAAGAATTTATGAAGTGTGAATGCTAGAGGTGCACAAGTTTGATCAATGATAATTTCAATCACCTTTACTAGCATCTTTATATTTCATAACAGTAGTTCATCTCATAAAAGTTTTCATGATAAAGTAACAAGCTATTCACAGGTCAAAACATAGACTATAAACTTTCTTGAAAACTAGCAAACTTCATTCTTAGTCATCAAACAATTGCAATTCATCCTATTTTCAGGAAGGGTCTATGTCAAAGCTTTGATTTAGCAAACTTCACATACTCAACTATCATATAGTCTTCTACAATTGCTAAACACTCACGCAATACTTGTGGTTATGGAGTTTTAATCAGACATAGAGAAAGATAGGGGCTTATACTGTTGCCTCCAAACGTATTCACCTTTGGGTGATGTCAACAATAATAGTTCATGCTAACTTACATCCAATTGGATATATATATCAGGATCACCCTAACACAAAGTGGTTGCCAAAGGATAAAATAAAAAAGGAAATGGTGAAGATCACCTTGACTCTTGCATAAAGTAAATGACATAAAGTAAAAGATAGGCCCTTCGCAGAGGGAAGCAGAAGTTGTCATGCGCTTTTAGGGTTTGATACACAAAATCTTAATGCAAAAGAACGTCACTTTATATTGCCACTTGTGATATGAATCTTTATTATGAAGTCCATCGCTTTTATTACTTCCATATCACACGATCGTATAAATCTTATTTTCTCCGCACTAATAAGTCATGCATATTTAGAGAGCAATTTTTATTGCATGCAACATGACAACTTACTTGAAGGATCTTACTCAATCCATAGGTAGGTATGGTGGACTCTCATGGCAGAAACTGGGTTTAAGGATATTTGGAAGCACAAGTAGTATCTCTACTTGGTGCAAGGGATTTTGGCTAGCATGAGGGGGAAAGGCAAGCTCAACATGTTTGAATGATCCATGACAATATACTTTAACTGAGATGTGAGAAAACATAACCCATTACGTTTTCTTCCTTGTCCAACATCAACTCTTTAGCATGTCATACTTAATGAGTTCTCACAATTATAAAAGATGTCTAAGATAGTATATTTATATGTGAAATCTCTCTTCCATCAATATTCTTTCATGAATTTTTCAAATGACCAATACAATGCTTGCTAACCTTCAATAAATTTACAACCTCTACTTCTTAGATGTGAAGTCATTACTCCCGATGGGATAAGCAAATAAGGCATATATAATTTCAGTTTTATGACATTCAACTCATTCAACCATTTACTCATAGGATATAAGTGAAGTACACGAGTAAATGACAAACTACTCCAAAAAGATATAAGTGAAGATCAATGAGTAGTTAAATAATTATGCAACTATGTGAAGACTCTCTCTCATTTAAGGATTTAAGATCTTGATATTTTATTCATATAGCAAGCAAAGCAAAACAAAATTACATTGCAAGGGTAGCACAACTCATGTGAAGAAGCAAAAACTTAGGTTCAACCGATACTAACCGATAGTTGTTGAAGAAGAAAGGTGGGATGCCTACCGGGGATCCCCAAGCTTAGATGCTTGAGACTTCTTGAAATATTATCTTTGGGTGCCTTGGGAATCCCCAAGCTTGAACTTTTGTGTCTCCTTAACTCCTCTCATACCATGGTTTCTCTTTTTATCAAAAGCTTCATTCACAACAAACTCAACAAGACCTCGTGAGATAGGTTAGTATAAACCAATGCAAAACCTTATCATTTTCTACTGTAACAAATCACAAACATTATTATTCAACATTGCATACTAAATGTATCTGCATATTTAATACTCACATCCTCAAATAGAATCATTAAACAAGCAAACATATGCAAACAATGCAACCATAACAGCAATCTGCCAAAACAGTATAGTCTGTAAAGAATGCAAGATTAATCATACTTCCCTAACTCCAAAAATTATAAGAAAAATACTACACTATAAAACATTTATCATATATCATTATTCAAAAAGATTCAACATTATATCACTCTCTGACTTTTCTAGGGAATTTTTGCAACATCGCTAAACTTTCTGTTTTCAAACAGCAACATGTATACTAGCAAAATAAGCATGGTAAAGGCTATCCTTAACATTTTTATTGAAAATAAAGATGCAAAACATCTAAATAACAGCAAGAAAATGCTAACAAAAGGAAATGATGCTCCAAGCAAAACACATATCATGTGGCGAATACAAATATAGCTCCAAGTAAAGTTACCGATGAACGGAGACGAAAGAGGGGATGCCTTCCGGGGCATCCCCAATCTTAGTATCTTGTTTGTCCTTGAATATTACCTTGGGGTGCCTTGGGCATCCCCAAGCTTAGGCTCTTACCACTCCTTATTCCATAGTCCATCGAATCTTTTACCCAAAACTTGAAAACTTCAACCACACAAAACTCAAGACAAAACTCGTAAGCTCCGTTAGTATAAGATAATAAAACCACCACTTAGGTACTGTAATGAACTCATTATAAATTCATATTGGTGTAATATCTAATGTATTCTAACTTCTCTATGGTTCATACCCTTACACACTAGCCATAGATTCATCAAAATAAGCAAAAAACACAATGAAAACAGAATCTGTCAAAAAGAGAACAGTCTGTAGTAATCTATATCAAACGTATACTTATGGAACTGCAAAAATTATGAAATAAATTTCTGGACCTGAGAAATTTGTCTATTAATAATCTTCAAAAAGAATCAACCTAAAAGCACTCTCCAGTAAAAAATGGCAGCTATTCTCGTGAGCGCAAAAGTTTCTGTTTTTTACAGCATGATCATAAAGACTTCACCCAAGTCTTCGCAAAGGTTCTACTTGGCACTTTATTGAAAGAAGAGCTATAAAACATGATTATTACAGTAGCATAATCATGTGAACACACAAAAACAGTAAGGGAAAATATTGGGTGTCTCCCAACAAGCGCTTTTCTTTAATGCCTTTCTAGCTAGGCATGACGATGACAATGATGCTCACATAAAAGATAATAATTGAAACATGAAGGGAGCATCATGAAGAATATGACTAGCACATTTAAGTCTAAACCACTTCCTATGCATAGGGATTTTGTGAGCAAACAACCTACGGGAACAATAATCAACTAGCATAGGAAGGCAAAACAAGCATAACTTCAAGATTTTCAACACATAGAGAGGAAACTTGACATTATTGCAATTCCTACAAGCATATGTTCCTCTCTCATAATAATTTTCAGTAGCATCATGAATGAATTAAACAATATAACCAGCACCTAAAGCATTCTTTTCATGACCTACTTGCATAGAAAAATTACTACTCTCCACATAAGCAAATTTATTCTCATCAATAATAGTGGGAGCAAACTCAACAAAATAACTATCATGTGAGGCATAATCCAATTGAAAACTAAAATCATGATGACAAGTTTCATGGTTATTTTTATTCTTTATGGCACACAAGTCATCACAATAATCATCATAGATAGCAACTCTGTTCTCATAATCAATTGGAACCTCTTCCGAAACAGTGGAGTCATCACTAAATAAAGTTGACACTCTTCCAAATCCACTTTCATATTCATCACAATAAGATTCAATATCCTCCAAAATAGTGGGATCAATCCTACCTAAAGTTGACACTCTTCCAAACCCACTTTCATCAATATAATCATCATAAATAGGAGGCATGCTTTAATCATAATAAATATTCTCATAAAAACTTGGGGGACAAAAAATATCATATTCATCAAACATAGCTTCCCCAAGCTTGTGGCTTTGCATATCATTAGCATCATGGATATTCAAGGAATTAATACTAAAAACATTGCAATCATTCTCATCATTCAAAGATTTAGTGACAAACATTTTGTAGATTTCTTCTTCTAGCACTTGAGCACAATTTTCCTTTCCATCATTCTCACGAAAGATATTAAAAAGATGAAGCGTATGAGACAAACTCAATTCCATTTTTTGTAGTTTTCTTTTATAGACTAAACTAGTGATAAAACAAGAAACAAAAAGATTCGATTGCAAGATCTAAAGATATACCTTCAAGCACTCACCTCCCCGGCAACGGCGCCAGAAAAGAGCTTAGTTGACGGGGTGTGGGTGCCGCTTACCTAGCCTCCCCAGCAACGGCGCCAGAAAAGAGCTTGATGTCTACTACACAACCTTCTTCTTGTAGACGTTGTTGGGCCTGCAAGTGCACAGGTTTGTAGGACAATAGCAAATTTCCCTCAAGTGGATGACCTAAGGTTTATCAATCCGTAGGAGGCGTAGGATGAAGATGGTCTCTCTCAAACAACCCTGCAACCAAATAGCAAAGAGTCTCTTGTGTCCCCAACACACCCAATACAATGGCAAATTGTATAGGTGCACTAGTTCGGCGAAGAGATGGTGATACAACTGCAATATGGATGGTAGATAAAGGTATTCGTTATCTGAAATTATAAAAACAGCAAGGTAACTAATGATAAAAGTGAGCGTAAACGGTATTGCAATGATAGGAAACAAGGCATAGGGTTCATGCTTTCACTAGTGCAAGTTCTCTCAACAATAATAACATATATAGATCATATAACAATCCCTCAACATGCAATAAAGAGTCACTCCAAAGACACTAATATCAGAGAACAAACGAAGAGATTATCGTAGGGTATGAAACCACCTCAAAGTTATCCTTTCTGTTCTATCTATTCAAGAGTTCGTAGTAAAATAACGTGAAGCTATTCTTTCCGCTCAATCCATCATAGAGTTCATACTAGAATTACACCTTAAGACACAAATCAACCAAAGCCCTAATGTCACCTAGATACTCCATTGTCACCTCAAGTATCCGTGGGCATGATTATACAATATGCATCACACAATCTCAGATTCATCTATTCAACCAACACAAAGTACTTCAAAGAGTGCCCCAAAGTTTCTACCGGAGAGTCAAGACAAGAACATGTGCCAACCCCTATGCATAGGTTCATGGTCGGAACCCGCAAGTTGGTCACCGAAACATACATCAAGTGGCACATGATATCCCATTGTCACCACAGATAATCACGGCAAGACATACATCAAGTGTTCTCAAATCATTAAAGACTCAATCCGATAAGATAACTTCAAGTGGAAAACTCAATTCATCACAAGAGAGTAGAGGGGGAGAAACGTCATAAGATCCAACTATAATAGCAAAGCTCGGGATACATCAAGACCATGCCATAGAGGGAACACGAGAGAGAACACGAGAGAGAGAGAGAGAGAGAGAGAGAGAGAGAGAGAGAGAGATCAAGAACATAGCTACCCGTACATACCCTCAGCCTCGAGGGTGAACCACTCCCTCCTCGTCATGGATAGCACTGGGATGATGAAGATGGCCCCGGTGAAGGATCCCCCCTCTAGCAGGGTGCCGGGAAGGACTCCCGAGAGGTTTCTGGTGGCTACAGAGGCTTGCGGCGGCGGAACTCCCGATCTATCTTCATATTCAATGTTTTTAGGGTACGAGAGAATATATAGGCGAAAGAAGTCGGTCGGGGGAGCCTCGAGGGGCCCACGAGAGGGTAGGGTGCGCCCAGGGGGTGGGTGCGCCCCCCTATCTCATGGCCTCCTCGATGATCCCCTGGCATGCACTCCAAGTTCCTGGGATTGGTTCTGTTCCAAAAATAACTTTGCCGAAGGTTTCATTCCGTTTGGACTCCGTTTGATATTCCTTTTCTTCAAAATACTGAAACAGGCAATAAAACAGCAATATGGGTTGGGCCTCCGGTTAATAGGTTAGTCCCAAAAGTAATATAAAAGTGTATAATAAAGCCCGTAATCATTCAAAACAGATAATAAAATAGCTTGAATGCTTCATAAATTATAGATACGTTGGAGACGTATCACACCACTAGAGGAGAGACAACATACATCTCATCAAAATATCGAACGAATACCAAATTCACATGACTACTAATAGCAAGACTTCACCCATGTCCTCAGGAACAAACGTAACTACTCACAAAGCATATTCATGTTCATGATCATAGGAGTATTAATATGCATTAAGGATCTGAACATATGATCTTCCACCAAGTAAACCAATTAACATGAACTACAATGAGTAATCAACACTACTAGCACCCACATGTACCAATTTGTGGTTTTGATACAAGATTGGATACAAGAGATGAACTAGGGTTTGAGAGGAGATGGTGCTGGTGAAGATGTTGATGGAGATTGACCCCCTCCCGATGAGAGGATCGTTGGTGATGACGATGGTGATGATTTCGCCCTCCCGGAGGGAAGTTTCCCCGGCAGAACAGCTCCGCTGGAGCCCTAGATTGGTTCCGCCAAGGTTCTGCCTCGTGGCGGCGGAGTTTCTTCCCGTAAGCTTGCTTATGATTTTTTTTCAGGGTAAAAGCCTTCATATAGCAGAAGATGGGCACCGGAGGGCCACCATGGGGCCCAGGAGACAGGGGGCGCGCCCATTAGGGGGGGGGGGCGCCCCCACCCTCCTGGTCAGGGTGTGGGCCCCCTTTGGTATTTTCTTTGGTCAATAATTCTTATTAATTCCAAAAGTGACTTCCGTGGAGTTTTGGGATTTTTGGAGCTGTGCAGAATAGGTTTCCAATATTTGCTCCTTTTCCAGCCAGAATCTGAGCTGCCGGCATTCTCCCTCTTCATGATAAACCTTGTAAAATAAGAGAGAATAGCCATAAGTATTGTGACATAACGTGTAATAATAGCTCATAACGCAATAAATATTGATATAAAAGCATGATGCAAAATGGACGTATCAACTCCCCCAAGCTTAGACCTCACTTTTCCTCAAGCGGAAGCCGAAATCGAAAAATATGTCCACATGTTTAGAGATAGAGGTGTCGATAAAAATAAAATGCGGACATGAGGGCATCATGATCATTCTTATAACAGCAACATAGAAGGGTTTTGTCAAATGATTTCTTATGCTCAAGTAACAATCTATTCACAATGTCAAGTATGGAACATAAACTTCATTGAGAACTAACAAACTATAATCTCAGTCATTGAAGCAATTGCAATTTATCATAACATCAGAAAGAGTCAAGAATAGAGCTTTTCAGCAAGTCCACATACTCAACTATCATATAGTCTTCTCAAATTGCTAACACTCACGAAATACTTATGGTTATGAAGTATTAATCGGACACTGAGAAAGATAGAGGCTTATAGTGTTGCCTCCCAACGTATTCACCTTTGGGTGATGTCAATAATAATAGTTCATGCTAACTTACATCCAATTGGATATATATATATATATATATATATATATATATATATATATATATATATATATATCAGGATCTTTCCAACACGAGGTGCTTGCCAAAGGATAAAATGAAAAAGGGAAAGGTGAAGATCACCTTGAATCTTGCATACAGTAAGACATAAAGTAAAAGATAGGCCCTTCGCAGAGGGAAGCAGAGGTTGTCATATGCTTTTAGGGTTGGACGCACAAAATCTTAATGCAAAAGAACGTCACTTTATATTGCCACTTGTGATATGAATCTTTATTATGCAGTCCGTCGCTTTTATTACTTCCATATCACACGATCGTATAAAGCTTATTTTCTCCGCACTAATAAGTCATACATATTTAGAGAGCAATTTTTATTGCTTGCAACATGACAACTTACTTGAAGGATCTTACTCAATCCATAGGTAGGTATGGTGGACTCTTATGACAAGACTGGGTTTAAGGATATTTGGAAGCCCAAGTAGTATCTCTACTTGGTGCAAAGAATTTTTGGCTAGCATGAGGGGGAAAGGCAAGCTCAACATGTTTGAAAGATCCATGACAATATACTTTAACTGAGATGTGAGAAAACATAAACCATTACGTTGTCTTCCTTGTCCAACATCAACTCTTTAGCATGTTATACTTAATGAGTGCTCACAATCATAAAAGATGTCCAAGATAGTATATTTATATGTGAAAACCTCTCTTTCTTTATTACTTCCTATTAATTGCAACGATGAGCAAAACTACGTTTGTCAACTCTCAACAACTTTTATGCCTCATACTTTTTATATGTGAAGTGCTATGTCTTGAGCTTGCGTTGGTTTTCCTTTAAGAGGAAAGGGTGATGCAGCACAGTAGCGTAAGTATTTCCCTCAGTTTTTGAGAACCAAGGTATCAATCCAGTAGGAGGATCCTCACAAGTCCCATGAACCTACACAAACAAATAAAGAACTCGCAACCAACGCGATAAAGGGGTTGTCAATCCCTTCACGGCCACTTGCGAAAGTGAGATCTGATAGAGATAATATGATAAGATAAATATATTTTTGGTATTTTATAATATAGATGCAAAAAGTAAAGATGCAAATAAAAGTAGAATGAAAGCTTATATGATAAAAGATAGACCCGTGGGGCATAGGTTTCACAAGTGGCTTCTCTCAAGATAGCATAAGTATTACGGTGGGTGAACAAATTACTGTCGAGCAATTGATAGAAAAGCGAATAATTATGAGATTATCTAGGCATGATCATGTATATAGGAATCACGTCCGTGACAAGTAGACTGACTCCTGCCTGCATCTACTACTATTACTCCACACATCGACCGCTATCCAGCATGCATCTAGAGTATTAAGTTCATAAGAACAGGGTAACGCATTAAGAAAGATGACATGGTGTAGAGGGATAAACTCAAGCAATAAGATATAAACCCCATCTTTTTATCCTCGATGGCAACAATGCAATACGTGCCTTGCAACCCTTTTTGTCACTGGGTAAGGACACTGCAAGATTGAACCCAAAGCTAAGCACTTCTCCCGTGGCAAGAAAGATCAATCTAGTAGGCCAAACCAAACTGATAATTCGAAGAGATTTGCAAAGATAACTCAATCATACATAAAAGAATTCAGAGAAGATTCAAATATTTCTCATAGATAAACTTGATCATAAACCCACAATTCATTGGATCTCGACAAACACACCACAAAAAGAGTTTACATCGAATAGATCTCCACAAGAGAGGGGGAGAACATTGTATTGAGATCCAAAAAGAGAGAAGAATCCAACTAGCTAATAACTATGGACCCGAAGGTTTGTGGTAAACTACTCACAACTCATCGGAAGGGCTATGGTGTTGATGTAGAAGCCCTCCATGGTCGATTCCCCCTCCGACGGAGCGCCGGCGAAGGCTCCAAGATGGGATCTCGCGGATACAGAAGGTTACGGTGGCAGAAATATTTCTTTGGTGGCTCCTTGGATGTTTTCAGGGTACGTAGGTATATATAGGAGGAAGAAGTACGTCGGTGGCCGCTCGAGGGGCCCACAAGATAGGGGACGCCCTGTAGGGGTGGGCACGCCCTCCACCCACATGGCCACCTCGGCTGCTTCTTGACTTGCACTCTAAGTCCTCTGGATCACGTTTGTTCCAAACATCATGCTCCCGAAGGTTTCATTCCGTTTGGACTCCGTTTGATATTCCTTTTCTTTGAAATACTGAAATAGGCAAAAAAATAGCAATACGGGTTGGGCCTCGGTTAGTAGGTTAGTCCCAAAAATGATATAAATGTGTAAAATAAAGCCCATAAACATCCAAAACAGGTAATATAATAGCATGGAACAATCAAAAATTATAGATACGTTGGAGACGTATCAAGCATCCCCAAGCCTAATTCCTGCTCGTCCTCGAGTAGGTAAATGATAAAAATAGAATTTTTGATGTGGAATGCTACCTAGCATAATTCTCAATGTAATTCTTTATTGTGGCATGAATGTTCAGATCCAAATGATTCAAAATAAAAGTTCATATTGACAAAAGAAATAGTAATACTTCAAGCATACTAATAAAAGCAATCATGTCTTCTCAAACTAACATGGCTAAAGAAAGGTCAGCCCTACAAAATCATATAGTTAGGCTATGCTTCATTTTCGTCACACAAAGATGTTCCCAAATTCTACACCCCCGATGACAAGCCAAGCAATTGTTTCGTACTTAAATAATCTCAAACTTTTTCAACCTTCACGCAATACATGAGCATGAGCAATGGATATAGCACTATGGGTGGTATAGAATAATGATGGGGATTGTGTGGAGAAGACAAAAAAGGAGAAAGTCTCACATTGACAAGGATAATCAACGGGCTATGGAGATGCCCATCAATTGATGTCAATATGAGGAGTAGGGATTGCCATGCAACAGATGCACTAGAGCTATAAATGAATGCTCAACAAAAGAAAACTAGTGGGTGTGCATCCAACTTGCTTGCTCACGAAGACCTAGGGCATTTGAGGAAGCCCATCGTAGGAATATACAAGCCAAGTTCTGTAATGAAAAATTCCCACTAGTATATGAAAGTGACAACATATGAGACTCACTATATGAAAAACATGGTGCTGCTTTGAAGCACAATAATTGAGACTCACTACATGAAGAACAAGGTGCTACTTTGAAGGACAAGTGTGGAAAAAGAGATAGTAACATTGCCCCTTTTTATTTATTTTTTTTATTTTTTTATTTTTTTTTATTTTTTGGGCCTTTTTTTTTGGTCAATGCTCTAATAATGATGATCATCACACTTTCATTGATTACAACATATGAATTACAACCCGAAACTAGAACAAGATATGACTCTATATGAATGCCTCCGGCAGTGTACCGGGATGGTGCAATGAATCAAGAGTGACATGTATGAAAAAATTATGCATGGTGGCTTTGCCACAAATACGTTGTCAACTACATGATCATGCAATGGCAATATGACAAAAGTAATGTATGTCATGATGATGAACGGAACGGTGGAAAGTTGCATGGCAATATATCTTGGAATGGCTATGGAAATGCCATAAATAGGTAGGTATGGTGGCTGTTTTGAGGAAGATATAAGGAGGTTTATGTGTGATAGAGCGTATCATATCACGGGGTTTGGATGCACCGGCGAAGTTTGCACCAACTCTCAAGGTGAGAAAGGGCAATGCACGGTACCGAAGAGGCTAGCAATGATGGAAAGGTAAAAGCGTGTATTATCCATGGACTCAACATTAGTCATAAGAACTCATATACTTATGGCAAAAATTTATAAGTCATCAAAAACCAAGCACTACCGCATGCTCCTAAAGGGATAGATTGGTAGGAAAAGACCATCGTCGTCCCCGACCGCCACTCATAAGGATGCACAAGCCAGGTACACTTCATGTTTCAAATTTGTTACACAACTTTAACCATACGTGCATGCTACGGGACTTGCTAACTTCAACACAAGCATTCTTTAAATTCATAATCACCCAACTAGCATGACTTTAATATCACTACCTGTGGCACCCCGGCTCAGAGTGACCGGTTTACCTTGCATTGCCAGCCTAGAGACCTTGTCTTCTGGCAACACACAACAGCTTGGTAAAGAAAAAAACCCGCTTTATTCATGCTAGCGAAGCATAGTTTATATTACAACAGTTAGCGAGGCCAAGCGGCACACACGGTGCGGTTGGAAAATATGTACATTATTTAGTGACATAAAGGGTGCCTCGATCATGACAACTACGTGGAAGCGGAACAACGTCGTAGTGGAACTCCATAGCACAGGGACACTGATGTGGACACAATCTAGACTCGGACAGCACTCCTTTCCAATGAGACTTTCCTGAAATCTGGCATGACACGCCAGGTCAGTACATTGAATGTAATTGCAAGCTCACAACAAGGGTAAACATAATGGCAAAGAATATCATGATATTTAACCATTTAACATCAATGCAACAATATATCCAACATGCTGTGAATATGCTCAACTGATACTCGTCCCCTGGACTAGCTTACCGAACGTGATAATTTCCAGACCACCAACGTGCATATCTCAAAAACAAACCCGTGATCCTTACGGCAATCACTACCCGACCATCTCATGGCCCGTGATCCTTATGGCGATCACAACCCGACAAACTCGTGGCCCGTGATCCTTACGGCGATCACAACCAGACGAACTCGTGGCCCGTGATCCTTACGGCGAACACAACCTGACCAACTCATGGCCCAACTCAACACATTGGCCTTACTGCCATCCTCAGTACAAACCTAGTGTGCAAATTTATTAAGTGTTGACCCATGGTGTGCCCTACTTTCGAGCGTGTCCGTAACTGTGGACTCGGCTATCGATAGATGAATACACTATGCAGAGGTTAGTACACTGTACCCACACTACGAAACCCATGGCCTCGCACTCCCATTCGGGTGGACCAACGACATTCTGAAGAAACCATTTCATTGTCATGACACTCTCCCGGCCACTCCGACTTAGTCCCCATCGGGCTAGTCCTGGGTGGCCCCGTGTCTACCTCCAGACACCTCGACCACCGTCGTGGCCACGATCCACTCTGGGACCTGGTACCAAAACTTAACTTAACAACGGGCTCACAAGGTTATGCCTGCCTACCGGGCCAGGGTACAACACGCCCATAACCTTCCCTAAATGGAGGCACCGACCAAAGGCACGAAAATGAAACGCATTAAGGCCGTCCCATACCGGCAAATGTGGTTGCACTGGGAAAGACTCATTTCAGCGGCACCATGACCGGGTCAACAACATATTCAAGTTGAGTTACTTATCAGGTTCAACTTAATGTGAAAATAACCGGTGTCATAATGCCATGCTATGCATCACTTAACACATGCATCACGTAACCATGCAAATAACTGAATCAACCACGCTCCCACGGAGCCATCATCAACTCATGCTACTTCTCTGGTTAAGATCACACCTCACTTAGCCCAGAATTATTTCTAGCAATATCATCATTTTTCATCATGCAAAAATAATAATTAAACTAATTATTAAACTCCATGACCATATCATTTATTCTTTACTCGTCACTAAGTTCTTCTTAGCTTATCAACAAGATTTACTTCAAACTTTCTGTAATTCAAGCATTTTAACATGACAAGCATCTAACAGAATTTAATCATTATATAATTGCTTTTAAATGCATAAATATTCATAAGTTCAAGTAGGAAAATCACAAATATTGAAGTGGCACTATGAAAATGTTGCTGTGGCTTGCCTTAGTGCTAGCTCCTGGTGATCCTCAAGACAAGTTGGCTCTTCTGAAAATAATCAAAACCACAAAAAGAAAACATCAAGAAACCTTCTGAAAATTACCAGAAAATCTAGATAGCAAGGGAAAATCCCATCCTTTGGGTGTTGTTTGATTTTTGGTCAAAGAACATAATGCAAAAAGAATCAATGCATTTGGACTAATAGATAAAAAGTTGTGGTTGTTTGAAGGTTCTTGGATTTTAAATGAATTTGAAATAAATATTAGACAGACAGGGGGGTGACATCAAAGGCGTAAACACCTGGGGCGCCACCACTCATACCGCTTCGCGCGCGTAATGAGTGGCTGACTAGCGGGCCACACTAGTCAGGCCAGAGGGAGGGGAGAGGGAAACAGAGGGAGGCGGCGCTTCGCCGGAGCACACGCCAGTGATGAGGCTTCTTGGAGTCAAACGAGAGGGGGGATCGACAGAGGAGAAGTTTGCGCACCTGCCCGTACCCGTAGCATAGCTAGAGGTGACCGGACGGTGTCAAAATCGTTATCTCCAGCGGAGGCAGAGGGCGGAGGTTGCCGGAGACGGAGACGACGACGGCTTGGGGCGGCTCCAAGGGCTCTAGCGGGGTGGGTTGGCCTCACCGATGAGTGGCGGAGGCCTTGGCAGGGTCGCCTTGGCTTGGGAGGGGTCGGAGCTGCGGGGATGATCCGGAGGGGATCGCCGGCGAGATCGGCTTCGGGACGACAGCCTGCGGCCTGCCCGGCCGGACTGTGGCTTCCACTGGCTCGTGGTAGAGGTGGGAGTGGCTACGGGTGCTCCAAGAGGATGGAGGTGGTGTTTTTATATAGACGGGTGGCGAGGAGGGATCGGGCTCCACCGGAGGACACCTGTCCACGGCGCCTGGAGACGAATGGCGCCAGAGAGAGAGGGAAGACGATGGAGGTCGCGCAGGAACTGTGCGCGGGCACGGACGATCACAGGAGCAAGGGGGAACGCGACGAGCACAGTGCACTAGGCACTGTGCCATTGCCCGGACCGTGCCCGTGCTCGCTGTGGCGAGCTCCGGCATTGGCGAGCGCCAGGGGGAGTTAAGGGGGTGGAGAAGAGGATGGTGGTGAGGCGTGGCATGCTTTGGTCGGCAGGGCAGCGAGCACGCACTCAACAGAGCGTCTAGCGGCGCGCAGAGCGCGCGTATTGCATGCCAGCACGCTCGGACGGACGCGGTCACCGCGTGAACCGTGATATCAGGCCACCCTAAGCACTAAACAAGATGTCTGGCGTGTAGTCCTTAGTAAACTGAGGTGTTACCATGGTTTGGCTAGGATCTAGGTGCATTAGAAACAAATTTGTACCGCTGGTAAGGTTTTGGACAGTAACTTTGGGGAGTTACTATGGTCAAACTACTGGGATTTAAGGGTTGAGCTTTGGGGTTTTACTTACACTTACTAAGGTAAATAGGCACAGGAAAAACCAGCTACAATGGACCTAGTAAAAAGGTAGTTGCTGTAGAAACTACCATTTCTGCCCAGAAGTGACTTTATTTTCTGTAGCCAAAATATTACAAAGAGTGGTGAAATATTTTTTCTCAGAAAGGTGCCATAGGGTCCAAACAATAATTGGGATTTTTCTCAGGATTTTTGGGGCAAGGAAAATTAGGGTTGCTTTGGAGCACAAAGGGCCAACCAGGGTTTTGGAGGGCAAAATGAATATTTTTCATTTAAGAAAAATATTCCAAGCAATATTTTGGGTTGAACCAGAGGTGCAATAATGGTTCTGAGGAGGAGAGGGAACACTTGGGTAAAAATCAAGGATTACCCAAGTGGTTAAGTCCAAATGAAATGATTCAAAACTCTAAATTCAAAACCAACTCAACTGAAAACCAGGCAAATAAAAGAGGGCAAAAACCAGGCTGTCACAAACCTCCCCCATTTAGAATGAATCTCGTTCTCGAGATTCAGTTGCTTGGGAAAACCATTCTGGATAACATGCTCTTAGAAATTCTTTTGGTTCCCACGTTGATTCTGACTCAGTATGATGCTTCCATTGGACTTTGTAAAATTTTCGTGCTTTACTGCGAGTGACTCTTTCCATTTGATCCAAAATTTTCACCGGCCTCTCTTCATAGGTTAAGTCCTTTACCAGCGCTATCTCTGTCAAATTGGTCTTTTTCTCGGGCGGTGATCTGCACCATCGCAATTGTGAAACGTGGAACACGTTGTGCACGTCTAACAGCTCAGGGGGCAACTCCAACTGTTATGCCACAGCACCTACTCGTGTCATAACGGGAAATGGACCAATAAATCTGGGTGCCAATTTACACGGGTTTGAAACCTCTTGATTCCTTTCATAGGTGTGACTCAAAGATAGACATGTTCTCCGGGTTCCAAGCTGATATGTCGGTGCTTTGCATCGTAATCACTTTTCTGTCACGATTTGGCCAATTGCAATCTGTCTCGGATCTCCTTGACTTGCTTTTCGGCTTCCAGCATGAGGTCCGTTCCAAAAATACATCTACTGTCATGACACTCTCCCGACCACTCCGACTCACTCCCCACTGGGCTAGTCATGGGTGGACCCGTGTCTACCTCCAGACACCTCGACCACCGTCGTGGCCACGATCCACACTGGGACCCGGTACCAAAACTCAACTTAACAACGGGCTCACAAGGTGTCGGAGTAAATGACCATGGGTAGCCTAGCCGGCTCCCCTTGGCCCTTCGAAAAAATGACAGGCCGATCGAGCCTTCAAGCACCCAAGACATGGGGCCGCCTTCCTCCGGCCGGCTGCCTCATAGGCCGACTACCGGAAGGCGGCCCAACGCTAAACACTCATGGAGGAGGCCACGATAGGGCCGACTCCAAGAAGCCGGCCATGAAAAGACCGACTCCAAGAAGCCCGCCCCTGGCAAGCGGCCAGGACCGTGCCCTCAAAGTCTGCACCCCCATAACGATGATGAGACAGGGCGTGGCAACGGTGAAGCCTGCCACCACCGAATCCCGGAGCACGCATGGCCACAGTACGCCGTACGGGGAAGCCATCACCCGTCTGGCGTGGCACTGTTGCCATGCTGACCATGACGCCCTCGAGGACAGGCTGCTAGTACGGCCCGCAGGCGGCGGGCCCCTTTGGTCAGAGAGACGCCCGTAGGTAGCCATGCCTCCCCCAGTCGGCCTGGGATGCAGCCAGCTTCCAATGGCTGGCTTGCTCCCCTCCTCGAAGCACGCGCACCATTAAGGAGACAAGACGAGGTAAGGCTACAGTGAGAGCCCTCTAGGCGGCGGCACTGTAGCCATGCTTACCTCAGCGAAGCCCTCGTCATCAAGGGCGAGGCAACAGTAACCAACCCCCGACAAGACCCCCAAGCGATGGGGCCTGCCTGTCGGTCAAGAGGCCGGCAGCCGGCGGGACCCACCAATCGGCGGGCCCCAGCGGTCGGCGGAGAAGCCGGCGAACATAGACACTGACGGCTAGGGCCCACGCCCAGCCGGATTACCATTGTACCCCTGGGGGGGTAGGCCTATATAACCCCCCAGGGCACCCATGCAAAGGGTTGATCTCTGAGAGTTTTAGCCACCCCATTGAGGGGACAAGAGAGCTAGCCCTGCCCTTCTTCCTCCTTTCACCAAATAGCTCAAGGATCCTCTTGTAGCCACTTGTTGATCTAGTGATCATGTGGAGACCCCGCAAAGAAGGACTAGGGGTGTTATCTCCACGGAGAGCCCCAAACCTGGGTAAGATCCGCCGGCGCGCATGTCTTCGCCTTATCCGGTTTCCAGGCACCGGCGATGTCTTACTGGCTCCCACAATGATAAGCCACTCGTTGGCATATGTCGCACCTACCACCCGACATTTGGCGCCATCCATGGGGCCAAGTGCACCGTCTTCCGGAGACCTACTCTGGACGGGAACCCTTTTCCTTCCCAGCGGGCGTAGCCAGCCCGGCACACCCGATGGCGCTTGCCCCGACGCGTTGCAAGGCGTCGACGACGCCTGCGCGGCGAGCTGCCTTGCCGATCTTCTTGGCAAGGCCCGCATCTCTGACGAGCCCGCATCCGACGCGGGCACGGGCTGCCCCAAGAGCCGCCTCGTCAGCCTCCTCGACCAACTCTACGTCTCCAGCGAGCCTATCACGGATTTGGAGTCGGTTGGCTCCACTGACCCGATGCTTGTCGACTCTGGCACGGCATCGCTTGACGCTTTCCCCACCAACGTGATAATCTTCGATGACCCTCTCCCTCGATCCGACAGCGGCGGCAGCACCGTCACTGAGGTACTAGTCATCAGCCACGGCGCCACCTCTGGCGAGAACGCCCACGACACCCTGCAGGCGGCGCTGCACGACTTGTCCGCCCCCATCCCGGCCGACGTGGACGCCAAGATACTGGAAGCACGCCGCCTCACCCTCCTTGCGGAGGGCTAGAAGATAGCCTCCATGAGACGCCTCACTGAGGCCCACCAGCGCGAACTTGACCGCGCCGCCTTCGGTATGTCGCCTCCTGACGGGCCGAGCCGAGCCGGCGTCATCAAGAAGCATGGCGCGGACATCGCCAACATACTGGGAACAGACCGCCCAGTCTATGCCACGCCCCTCGAGAACCTACACACCGCCCAGGCGGCCGTAGATGAGCTAAATGGACTGGGGGCCGACGAGCTCCCCTACATGACCAGACGCATCCAGCAGTTGATCGACGCAGCCACGGAGCAGCATGAAGCCAATGCCCGTGCCGGGAGTCCTCCCCCACTCCGAGAGCACGGTGGGACATCACAGATGCCGACTGCAGGCGGCGCCCATGCAAGACAAGAGAACCAGCCGGCTGCTAGCTGCAGTCGGACTCGAATCACCATCGAGCGCGACGCAGAAGGCCACCCTCGAGCTGTGGAACGACGAGGCAATCCACCTCCTCCTCCGTCTCGTGGGGAGATATATCCCACCCCGCCGCCTGTCAAGCATCTGACTCTCAGCGGCCGACTGGGCCACCGAGAAGGAGTCGGCGAGAATGACGCCCGCCACCGGATCGACCGCCTAGCGCAATCCCTGGCGCTAGAAGAAGAAGGTGATGTGGGCCCACCCTGCTTTGGCCCCCGCATCCGCGACGAGCCCTTCCCCAAAGGGTTCTCGCTCCCGAGAGACACGCCCAAGTACAACGGCTCCGTGAAGCCGGAAGATTGGTTGATCGATTACTCCACTGCAGTTCGCATAGCAAGCAGCAACAGGCGTGTTGCCGTGAAGTACGTCCCCCTCATGCTCCAAGCCACGTCACGCACCTGGCTCAACAGCCTCAAGCCTTACAGCGTCAATAGCTGGTTAGACTTCACAGAAGTCTTCATCCGCAACTTCACCAGCACATACACGCGGCCCCCCAAGCCTCGCCAGCTCTCCCTATGTGTTCAAGGGCCCGATGAATCAACACACAACTACCTCACGCGTTGGGCCGAGCTCCGCAACTCATGCGAGGGGGTGCATGAGGTTCAGGCCATAGAATACTTCACCGCCGGATGCCGAGAAGGCACCCTCCTCAAGCACCGACTCCTCTTCGACGAGCCGACTACCCTAGACGAGCTGGTGATCATAGCAGACAAGTACGCCACAGCCGACTCTTCAATGAAGACCGAGCTCCGAGTAGATGCCTCTGGAAAGGTACTAGCTCCGGCTCCCAAGACGCCGGCTGGAGACTCCAGCCGACGCCCGTACCAGAGCGACCACAAGCACAAGGCCCCTATGCCGCCTTCCACCAGTCGGCAGGTGGCCACGGTCGAAGACGAACAGCCCGAAGGGCGGCCGGCGCCCAAGAAGCAGAAGGCCGGCTTTCTCCTACGAGCAAACCCTTGATGCCCCCTGCAAGTTCCACAGCGGCGCGAAGCCGTCCAACCACACGACTCGGAAATGCCATTGGCTCACACGAATCCCCAAGGGCGAAGGGCTGGTGCTACCTCTAGCCCCTCAGCAGCCAGCCACTCGGCCGGTGGTCGGGGCTATCCAAGACGAGTTCCCCGATGAACACGCCGCCTACATCGTCTTTACAAGCCAGATTGAAGACCGGTGCAGCCGGCGCCGATAGCACCAAGAAGTCAACGCGGTCGCCTCCAACAACCCCGAGTTCATGCACTGGTCGGAGAAGCCTATCAGCTGGAGCTAGGCCGATCACCCAGAGGTGATGCCGTCTCCTGGCTCCTACGCATTGGTTTTGGATGCCACCCTCGCAACAGAAAGGCGAGCTGCCCGCTTCTCCTGCATGCTGATAGATGGCGGGAGCAACATCAACATACTGTACCGTGATACCATGGAGAAGCTGAAAATCAAGACGAAGTAGCTCATGCCAAGTCGGCCTGTGTTCCATGGCATCGTACTCGGCCTGTCCTGCTCACCAATCGGCAAGATCAAGATGGATGTCCTCTTTGGGGGCAAGGATCATTTCCGCCGAGAAGCAATATGGTTTGAAGTAGTGGATCTGGAGAGCACTTACCACGCATTGCTTGGCCGACCTGCTCTGGCCAAGTTCATGGCTGTACCCCACTACGCCTACATCAAGATGAAGATGCCGAGTTCCAAGGGCATCATCACCATAGCCGGAGACTACAAGAAATCCTCTGAGTGTGCAGGAGCTAGCAGTCGGCTGGCCGAGTCACTCATGATCGCTGCAGAGAAAAGGATGCCGGATCAAGTCGTGGCCATGGCCGGCAAGCAGCCAGCTCTGTACCCTGACCCCAAGGAATCCGATGCTCAAGGTTCTTTCCAGCCGTCCAAAGAAATAAAAAAGATACCTCTGGACCTAGAGCGCCCGGAGAGGTTTGCTGCCATTGGAGCAAACTTGGACAGCAAATAGGAAGGCGAGCTTGTCGATTTCCTCCATGAGAATCGGGATATCTTCGCATGGTCCCTCAAGGACATGCCGGGTGTTCCGAAGGATTTCGCCGGGCACAAATTACACGTCCAAGCAGATGCAAAACCAGTCAAGCAACCCCTCCACCGACTGTCGGAGGAAAAGAGAAGGATTGTAGGAGAAGAGATAGCCTGACTTTTGGTAGCGCTTCATTATGGAGGTGTTCTTTCCAGAGTGGCTTGCCAACCCGGTCCTTGTTTTGAAGAAGAATAACAAGTGGCGCATGTGTATAGATTACACCAGCCTCAACAATGCTTGCCCCAAGGATCCATTTGCCTTACCTCGAATTGATCAAGTGATAGACTCCACAGTCGGATGCAAGCTGTTGAGCTTCTTGGATGCCTACTCAGGCTACCACCAGATAAAGTTGGATCCGGCTGACCGTCTGAAGACCGCCTTCATCACACCATTCGGAGCTTTCTGCTACCCGATTGTGACATTTGGCTTGAGAAATGCCGGTGCCACTTTTCAGCGTTGCATGCAGAAATGCCTCCTCAAGCAGCTCGGCAGAAATGCCCATGTCTATGTAGACGATGTCGTGGTGAAGACGGAGAAGCGCAGGACCTTGCTGGAAGACCTCAGAGAGACATTTGAAAACTTGCGCCGGTTTCAGATCAAGCTCAACCCCGAGAAGTGCGTGTTTGGAGTACCAGCCGGCCAACTTCTAGGCTTCCTGGTCTTCGAACGCGGCATCGAATGCAACCCAATGAAGATCAAGGCCATAGAGAGAATGAAGATTCCTACCAAGCTACGAGACGTCCAGAAGTTCACCGGATGCCTGGCATCCCTAAACCGCTTCATCAGCCGACTCGGAGAGAAGGCTCTCCCCCTCTACCGACTCATGAAGAAGTCCACTCACTTCGAGTGGAACGACCAAGTAGACCAAAGCTTTCCACGGGCTCAAGAAGATGCTGACCATGCCGCCCGTCTTGGCGGCACCGACTGAGAAAGAGCCCATGCTCCTTTACATTGCCGCCACTAGCCGGGTGGTCAGCACCGTTATCGTGGTTCAGCACCCAGAAGAAGGCTGAGCTCAGCTAGTCCTGAGGTCGGTGTATTATTTGAGTGAAGTACTGTCCACCTCGAAGCAGAACTACCCGCACTACCAGAAGATGTGCTATGGTGTGTACTTTGCCGCAAAGAAACTCAAGCCCTACTTCCAAGAGCACCCCATCACGGTCGTATGTACTGCCCCGCTCGCCGAGTTCATAGGCAGCCAGGATGCATCCGGCCGGGTGGCAAAATGGGCCATTGCACTGGCTCCTTACACAATATTCTACTAGCCTCGCACCGCCATCAAGTTCCAGGCATTTGCCGACTTCCTTGTCGACTGGGCCGAGACCCAGTACCTGCCGCCGACCCCCGACTCCACTCATTGGCGGATGCACTTTGACGGATCCAAGATGCGCACTAGCTTGGGAGCCGGCATCGTCCTCACCTCTCCCAAGGGCAACAAACACATATACACATTGCAAATTCATTTTGCCGCCTCCAACAATGTGGCCGAGAATGAGGCACTCATACACGGGCTCCGGCTAGCCAAAGAAATCAGCATCCGCCAGATCCTGTGCTATGCTGACTCGGATTTGGTGGTCCAGCAATCATTTGGCGACTGGGACGCCAAGGACGCAAACATGGCAAGCTACCGCTTCCTCGTTCAGCAAATCAGTGGATATTTTGAAGGATGCGAGTTCCTCCACGTGCCATGGGCCGACAACGAGCAAGCAGACGCCCTGGCACGAATAGGCTCCACCCGACAAGCTATACCAACCGGCGTCTCTCTCCAACGCCTTCTCAAGCCGTCTGTCAAGCCATCTCCAGAATCTAGTTCCATCTTCGTACCGCCTGACCCTGACGCAGTCGGATCCGATTTGGGGAACCAGGCAGGCAGCTCGGGGACTTTGACAGGCGGCTCAGGGACTGCCATAGTCGCACTCGGCTCAGGGATTGCCATAGTTGCACCCGGCCCGGGGACTTCAGAGCCCGGCCCGGGGACTACGGCAGTCGGCCCGGGACTCCATCGACACAACAGGCGGTGGCCGACTTCAACTCTTCACCACCTAGCCCACCTGCCCTAGTCGTAGTAGCCGTATTGGCAATAGAAGAAGTCACAGCTCCATCATGGGCCCAGCCCATCCTCAACTTCCTGGTAAACAAAGAGTTGCCGACCGACGAGATCTCGGCAAGATAAGTCCAACACCGAGCCGGAGCATACACAATAATGAACCGAGAGCTTGTTAGGCGCAGCGTCACTGGAGTCTTCCAGCGCTGCATTGAACCAGAGAACGGCATAGCAATCCTTGAAGACATCCACCAAGGCGAATGTGGCCACCATGCAGCCTCAAGATCACTCGTCGCCAAAGCTTTCTGTCATGGATTCTTCTAGCTGATTGCTTTGGAACACGCCAAGGAGTTAGTCAAACACTGCAAAGGGTGCCAAGTCTTCGGCTCCAAGCAACACCTGCCGCCTTCCGCACTCAAGAGCATCCCCCTAACCTGGCCTTTTGCCGTCTAGGGACTGGACATGGTGGGCCCATTCAAGACGGCGTGCGGCGACATGACACATCTGCTCGTCGCTGTGGACAAATTTACCAAGTGGATTGAAGCGAAGCCGATCAAGAAACTGAATGGGCCGACTGCCATGACATTCATCGCAGATATTACAACCCGGTATGGCATACCACACAGCATCATCACCGACAACGGCACAAATTTTGCCAAGGGAGCACTGGCACGTTTCTGCGCGACACAGGGCATCTGAATGGACTTAGCGTCCGTTGCCCACCCGCAGTCAAACGGCCAAATCGAGCGAGCAAACGGCCTCATCCTCTCCGGCATTAAGCCTCGATTGGTCGTGCCACTGGAGTGTTCGGCCGGCTGTTGGCTCGACGAGCTTCCGGCCGTCCTCTAGAGTTTGCACACTACCCCAAACAAGTCAACCGGCTTCACACCTTTGTTCCTTGTATATGGTGCCGAGGGTGTCATCCCAACTGACATTGAGTTTGACTCACCTTAGGTCACCATGTACACGGAGGCGGAGGCCAAGGAAGCACGAGAGGACGGTATCGACCTGCTAGAAGAAGGCCGGCTGTTAGCCCTCAGCCGGTCCGCCATCTACCAGCAGGGTTTACGTCGTTACCATAGTCAGGTGATCTTGTGCTCCGACTGATCCAGCGAACAGCCGGCCAGCACAAGCTCTCGGCCCCTTGGGAAGGCCCCTTCGTCATCAGCAGGGCCTTAGGCAACAACTCCTACTACCTGATCAACGTGCAGAAGCCGAAGGCACACAAGAGAGATGATTCCGGCAAGGAGTCGGAACGACCATGGAACGCCAATCTCCTCCGAAGATTTTACAGTTAAAATTTAGTATGTACCACACTACCTTTTGTATTAAGTACAAGACAATGGGTCCCCCGAGGAGCAGTCGGGGACTACCCTCTTTTATCTATGTATGATGAGTATCATGCCTATGATTATGTCACTACATTTGTTTTCTCGTCAGGCACCGGGTTCGATCAGTCGGCCCGGGGACTTGCCGCCTTGAGTTATATTCAAGTTCTACCTGTAGTTAGACAAGTAGTGTGCCGACACCCAAGCCCTCTCTTGTTGAAAGTCGCAGCTCGAAGAATCGACTGTCCGACTGGCAAGAGCCAAAGGCAGGAAAGGGCGCCCACATGAAAAACGGCTAAGGACTAATGAACTTATATAACACGAACCGGCTTCCCACCCCGCCAACCGGCTGTCAGAGCAGCCGACTGGCCGGCTTCCCGTTCACCCTGCTACAATCTAAGAAGGCTCGAGTATTGTCCTCCCAAATGGTGAAGCCCTTCACCAGTCACAGACTGCAGAGCAGCTGTCCGGCTGGGAAGGCGGCGACCAAGGGAGGGCGGCAAAGGAAACAGCCAAAAGGATGAAAAGCAAAAATGAACGGAAGCCAAGCACATGCATGATTATATTCACACAAAAGGCCTTCGAAAGGCCAGCATTCAACATAGTTCGAATACACCCCCAGTGGGTGGAACTGCGCAAGTTTAATAAAAGTTGTTCAAAGAGTAACAAGCAAGAAGGCAAACACGGCGAATCAGGCCAAGGGAGAAACACGCGAGCCGGGCAGGTTGGTGGAGACGGCAGTGTCGGCTGGAGGAGTGGCCGGCTGGCGAGTCTCGGCTTGATTGTCACCTGCTGCAGGCGGCGCACTGGCACGCGCCTCATTGCTGGAGGCACGATCAGGCTGAGGCTGGCTGGTCGCTCCACCGTCTGGCGTGGCGTCTTCACCATCCTCCCCCTCCTCTTCTTCGCCTTCGTCACTGGAGCCGATCTCCTCCGCCGAGTCTTCACCTTCTGTCGGGTTCAGCCCGAACCACTCCTCCGGCTGAGCGACACCGTCATCATTTACTTCAGGGGCAAAGGCACTAGTGTCGATGTAGTCGGCGATCGCCGAGGCACACTGAATGATAGCCGGCCGCACCGCCTCCAGCTCCTCGTTGGCCTGCTGCCGCCAGGTGGCCAGCTGGGCCAAGTCCAACCCAGGATACCAAGCTCGGACGAACTCTAGCGCCCGCCTGGCGACGGACCGAGCCGCAGAAGCCTTCCAGGCCTTGAAGCGGCCGACTGCTACCTCCAGCCAGTCCCACTGGGGGTGCGGGGAACCACCTCACCGGGCCAGAGAGCGGCCAGCACCTGCGCCCCAACATGCTGAAGACGACGGAGCATGCGGTAAGCCGGCTGAAGGCGGGTTTGAATCGCCAAAAGCTGCTCCTCAAGCGACCGGCCAGTGTCGGGTGTGATCTCAACCGCAGCCTGTCGTCGTGCTTCACGGTGGGCCTCGATGGCTTGGTTGGCGGCAACAGAGTAAGCATGGAAGTAATGCACAAAGAAGAAAAAAGCAGCACCAAGTCAGAAAACAGACTAGATGCCGGGTGGCGAGCATAGGGACAAGGAAGAAGGCGGCTTACCGTCAATCAAATCTTCAACCTGGCCGTAGCCTTCGCTCAGTGCTTGCCTCGCCTCGGCCCAGCTCGTCGCCTCGGTATCATATTCGGCCTGAAGGGCGGCCTCACTGTCCTGCACCGCCTTTAGGGCCGCCTTATGGCTCTCCTCCTGGTTGGCCAGCTTTTTGGCCAGGCGGTCACGTTCCTGAGCCAAGGCGTTGCACTCGGCTTCCTTGGTGCGAAGGGCGGTCTGGGCCCCACCTAGCTGCTCCCTCAGGTCGGCATTGGCCCCTACAGATATGAAGAAGAAGAAAAGCAATAAGGAAGAAGTCGGCAGGAAAGATCCGACCCGACTGCTCAATAGTCGGCCCGAATCTCGGGGACTCCACCTAGTGGGTGCACTGACGCGCCCCCAGATGGGATAAAAAATAAAGCACTTACTCCGGCTCTCAGTCAGATCGGTGGTCTTCTGGTTCAGCTCCCGGGCCTCGGAGTTGAAGGCAGCTGCGCAGAGGTTGTGATAGTCCTGCCAACAGGACAGAGGTGCGAACAAGAACAAGACATCAATCAAAGTCTACTAAGAAGTTCCAAGCCGCCTGCTCAGCAGCCGACTCGGAACTCGGGGACTACACCCAGTGGGTGCGCTGACGCGCCCCCATGGAAGAAATCAAGAGTAATCGACGGAAAGCGGGAAGACTTACCCGAATGGTCGACCGTGTTACAAGAAACTCTTGAGTATATTGCTTCAGCGTGACGGCCTGGGACTGAAGCCGGTCCCGGACGTCCTGCGCCGCCACGTTCAGCACGACCATCCCACCGCCCGGCGTCCGCCCTGGCAAACTGGCGATGGCCGTCTCCAGATCCTGGGCCGACGGGCCGGAGCCCGCGGCCGCCTGCGGGTCAAGCGTTGAAGTCGCCTTCCCTGCATGCCGACGAGACAGCGATAGGACCACAAGGTCCACCCTTACAGCCGGCTCGCGTCTAGCTGGCTGCTCAAGCGATGCGTCAGGCCAGGCGCCTTGGCCCATCCTAGTCGGCGATGGCAGTGCCACCCCTCTCTCCAAGACGACTGCGTCGCTCTCCTCCCTCTCCATCGCTGGCTGGTCACGGTCGGCTTCCTCTGGCGGGGGCACTGGGATGTCGGGAGCCACGGTGTGAAGGGGGACGACGAGCTGGGAAGGCTGGTTACGCAGGGCTTCCGCCGCCCTCTCCACGGCCGCAGCCTCCGCTTGAGCCTTGGCTGCTGCTTCAGCTCGAGCCTCCGCCGACTCCTCCGTCGTCTCCTGGGCTGCCATGGCGGTAGCCGCCCTCTGCTTCCGCCTCCTGCTCCTCCCGCGCATCCCGCGCGTTCCACTCCGTCGCCGCTAGAAGATCGGCACGGGGGTCCATGCGGCGGGCGCTCGCATACCCTCCTCCCACTCCAACTGCGGAGGCGGCCGTGGCCCGCTCGAGAGAGAGAGCGGAGCCCTATTTGATAAGTCAAGGAAAAGGCTCAGAAGAATGACAACCGAAAAGAAAAAGAAAAGAAAGGTGTGAGAGAATTGACACTTACGCCGAAACCACCTGCGGCTGCTTCACCACCTTGCGGAAGCGGGCTGCCTTCGCGGCCGCCTCGTCCCGCTTGGTCACCACCACAGTACCCCTGGGCTTCTTCGGCCGACTGCCGAAGAGGGTCGGCACTGCCCGGCATTTCTCCGCGCCACCACGAACGGCCGGCGCGGCAGATGAGCCCGCGCCTTGATGATCGGACGCCGGTTGACGGCGCGGAACAACGTCGGCCTCGTCGTCATCCGGCCAGTCCTCGAAGCCGGTCCCGAGCCCAGAGCCGCCCGCCTCGCCGCATCCCCCTACGGTGTCGTCGTCTAGAGCGTCCGCCCCCAAGTCGGGATCGTCCAAGTCGTCCGTCGCACGGGCGGGGACGAACTGGCGGTCCACCCACGGGGGATCCGACGGCCTGTTGAAGGAGGGGGCTCTGTTAAAAACAAGCCGACTGGTCAAGAGTCGGCCAGTATGAACTCGGCAACAAGAGAAGAAGAAAAGAAGTGAATCTTACCGAAGGCGGAGGATTGGCGCGAGAATAAGGCTCCTTGCCTAACCGCCACTCCTCGGTGAGCTTGCAGTTGGCAATATAATTCACCATGTAAGATACCTCGTCATGAGGCATCTCCTTGGTGCTTAGCCGACTTGGGTCAAATCGACCGCTCATCTCGCAAATTATATGAGGGCGGCCTTGGAGTGGGAGCACCCGACGCTCCACGAAGGCGGTTATCAGGTCGGGCCCGGTCAGGCCCTCCGATTGGACCAGCACCCGGAGCCATGCGACGGCGGCAGCCCCAGACGGAGACAACGTCCTAGCTCGGAAGGACCACGAAGGCTGCCTCCCAGCCGGCGGGCCAGCTGTGTAAGCCGGCAGATTGATGAACTCGCCCTGGGGGCGACGTTCTTCACATAGAAGTAAGATTTTTGCCAGAGCTTCACCGACTAGATCAACGCGATGGGCGGAAACGGATTATCGCTCGTCGATCTCCGCATGGCGATGAAGGCGCTGCAGGGGGCAGGCACGCCCGCGACGATGGTGCCAAGTTTGGATTGGAAGAACTCCCCCCAAAGCTCGAGGGTGGGGAGGATGCCGAGGAAGCCTTTGCACAGGGTGACGAAGGCCGACAGCAGCACTACTGTGTTCGGGGTAAGGTGGTGCGGCTGGAGATGATAGAACTCGAGGAAGGGGCGGAGGAAACCGCTCGTCGGCAGGCCGATGCCATGCAGGCAGTGCGAGCGGAAGATTACCTGCTCGCCTTCCTTCGGTGCCAGCGAGATCTCTCTCTCCGGCGCGAGACGGACCCGCACATAGTCTTTGCCCAGCACCCGCCGCGTCTTGCGAAGGAAGTCGACGTGGTCCTCGTGGACATTGGAGCCATCCCAGGAGCTAGACCGCGCCATGAGGACGGAGACGCGACTGGAAAAAGCTCGGCGGTGGAGGGCATGCGATTCAGCTGCAGCCTAGCTACGACGCACCGAGAAGATTGGTGCAGGGGCGGCGCGGCGGCGAGCAGCTGCGGCGATGGAGAGGAGGGAGAAGAAGAGAATGGCGGAGCGAGGGCGAGCATGCGAGCGTTTGCTGCTCCCCCTCCCACCCCTACTTATAGCCTCGTGCGGCGAAGCCGAGGAGGCGAGGCGTGGGGGGACGTGGGATTAACTGCGCCCATTCCTCCACGCCCCTTGATTATTACGCCCTAGATGACGTGCGGAAACCGCCGTCGGAAGGCGAGCGGTCCGTTCGGGCCACAGAAGATCGACACTTGGGCCGAGGCATGGAGGTGGCGGGCCCTGGCCTGCGGCGATGTCCCATCGCGTGTGTGGGCTGGCAGGCTCCTCCAGCCGAAGGGTGCCATGTGGCGTGCAGGCGGCGGGCGGCCAGCCCACATCCTAGCATGCGCGCCAGCTGGTTCCCGCCTTCAGGCTTCAAAAAGCCCTGCCGAGATGGAACGACTGATCAAAGCCGGCTCCTAGCTGCCGGCTCTTCGGGATAGGAAGCTGATCGAGCTTCTCGCTCCCCTTTTAGCCACGAAGCCCAACCAGCTTCGGGGACTACTGTCGGAGTAAATGACCACGGGTAGCCTAGCCGGCTCCCCTTGGCCATTCGAAAAAATGACAGGCCGATCTAGCCTTCAAGCACCCAAGACATGGGGTCGCCTTCCTCCGGCCGGCTGCCTCATAGGCCGACTACTAGAAGGCGGCCCAACCCTAAACACTCATGGAGGAGGCCACGATAGGGCCGACTCCAAGAAGCCGGCCATGAAAAGAGCGACTCCAAGAAGCCGGCCTCCGGCAAGCGGCCAAGACCGTGCCCTCAAAGTCTGCACCCCCATAACGATGATGAGACAGGGCGTGGCAACAGTGAAGCCTGCCACCCCCGAATCCCGGAGCACGCATGGCCACAGTATGCCGTACGGGGAAGCCATCACCCGTCCAGCGCAGCACTGTTGCCATGCTGACCATGACGCCCTCCACAACAGGCTGCCAGTACGGCCCGCAGGCGGCGGGCCCCTTTGGTCAGAGAGACGCCCGAAGGCGGCCATGCCTCCCCCAATCGGCCTGGGATGCGGCCGGCTTCCAATGGCTGGCTTGCTTCCCTCCTCGAAGCACGCATGCCATTAAGGAGACAAGACGAGGTAAGGCTACAGTGAGAGCCCTCTAGGTTGCGGCACTGTAGCCATGCTTACCTCGGCGAAGCCCACGTCATCAAGGGCGATGCAACAGTAAGCAGCCCCCGACAAGACCCCCAAGCGGTGCGGCCTGCCTGTCGGCCAAGAGGCCGGCAGCCGGCGGGACCCACCAATCGGCGGGCCCCAGCGGTCGGCGGAGAAGCCGGCGAACATAGACACTGACTGCTAGGGCCCACGCCCAGCCGGATTACCATTGTTCCCCTGGAGGGTAGGCCTATAGAAACCCCCCAGGGCACCCACACAAAGGGTTGATCTCTGAGAGTTTTATCCACCACATTGAGGGGAGAAGAGAGCTAGCCCTGCCCTTCTTCCTCCTTTCATGAAACAGCTGAAGGAGCCTCTTGTAGCAACTTGTTGATCTAGTGATCATGAGTAGACCCCGCAAAGCAGGACTAGGGGTGTTATCTCCACGGAGAGCTCCAAACCTGGGTAAGATCCGCCGGCGTGCATGTCTTCGCCTTATCCCGTTTCCAGGCACCGGCGATGTCTTACTGGCTCCCACAATGATAAGCCACCCGTTGGCATATGTCGCACCTACCACCCGACACAAGGCTTATGTCCGCTTACCTGATCAGGGTAGCACGCGCCCATAACCTTCCCTAGTTGGAGGCACCGACCAGAGGCACGACAATAGACTGCATTAAGGCCCTCCCATACCAGCAAATGTGGTTACACTGGAAATTTTTTGATTTGGCGGCACTATGACTCGATCCCATCGATGACGAAGGAGGTTTGTTATTATTAAGCCATTTTAATTAAGTTGAACCTGATAAGTAACTCAACTTGAATATGTTGTTGACCGGGTCATGGTGCCGCTGAAACGAGTCTTTCCCAGTGCAACCACATTTGCCGGTATGGGACGGCCTTAATGCGTTTCATTGTCGTGCCTCTGGTCGGTGCCTCCATTTAGGGAAGGTTGTGGGCGTGCTGTACCCTGTCCCGGTAGGCAGGCATAACCTTCTGAGCCCGTTGTTAAGTTCAGTTTTGGTACCGGGTCCCAGAGTGGATCGTGGCCACGACGGTGGTCGAGGTGTCTAGAGGTAGACACGGGGCCACCCAGGACTAGCCCGATGGGGACTGAGTCGGTCGCGGCTATTTAAGCCCTCCCCGAGCCTCTGAGCACCTCACTCGCCTCACCCACCTCCCAGTGCCCCGCCTAACTTCTTCCCCAAGCCGAAGCTGCTCTCCTCGCCTCCCTATGCCGCCATGGCCGCCGCCTCGGCCCGGCTAGATTATCCCGAGTCCGAGACCCTCCCTCGCTCCTTCCACCACCAGTAGACCGCCAAGACTCCAGCGACCAACCCCAGTCCCACTCCCCCTCACCGGAGCTCCTCTAGCCCCGTATCCCAACCGCACCTGAAGCCCTCCTCTGCCGTGTCCAAGGCGCTGCCTCTCCTAGTGATCCTCGGCGGCTATGACCTGTCTGGATGGATCCGCCTTGTCGCGCTGATCTCTCATGTAGGTTGCACGCCGCGGGAGGTGGCCAGAGCCGCCGGCAAGCCTCGCCGGAGCTTGCCCCGTCCTCTGCTCCATCGGGCGAGCGCGAGGAGAAGAAGGAGATGGCGCCCCTCCCTGCCAGCTGGCCACGGGCCCCGCTGGTCAGCCGCATAGCGCGTTGACCCCACGGGCCAGCGTGGATAAGTGGCGCGCCCACCCGCGTGGGACCCGCATGACAGCATTGACCAGCCCCACCACTGTTTGAATGGAACTTTTAAGAAAGATTTAAGTTGAAAACCATGGCTACTGCATGACTATCATGCAAGTGGGTATTATGGATTGCCTGGGGTGGAAGAAATCATCGGGAGAAAGTGCGAGAAACTCACGGAACAAATCGCCGGGAAACGTACTCTCTTGGAGGGTCTGAATAAGGGCAAGGGCATAATGGTCATTTTCACAGTGTCAAACCACAGCGAAAGCATGACCAACAGAACGGGGTCGACGAAACGAAGAAGTGAGTGTTGGTTTCACCTTATTCGGAGTTACGGATAAAAAGATATGGATGTTTTTCTGCCAGGGACCTATCTGCAATGAAAATATTTTCAAACAGGGGCCTGGACAGAAAAAAAAACGCATAATAGGGAAATACGCTTTTGGAAAGCAAAGACATAATCAGAGGATTACGCCTCCACTTATCCACGTCAGCGTACCTGGGTTAACATGGGGCCGGCAGCTGGGTGGCTGACAGGAGGAGCCCGCAGGGAGGTGGGACCCGCCACTTATCCAAGCTGGCAATAGAGTCAACGCCCGTGTCACTGCCAGTGGGGCCCACTGGGTCTCTCTCTCTCCTCCTCGCTCCTTCCCTTCTTCCTCCCGACGCCGGCTCCAGAACAAAGGAGGTCGCGCGCTCCGGCGAGGAGCCCGGGCGGCACAGGCCACCGTTCGAGGAGCTCCGGCCATCGGGGTGCTCGAGGAGGAACGACGCATCCAACCAGGCGGGGTACGGAGGGCGGGGAAGTCAGGGGAGTGCGGGATCTAGGTCAGGGCGGACGGCGGAAATGGCGGGGCTCGGCCGACCTTGGGGAGGATGGAGGAGCCGCGGAGAGGAGGGGCTCGGAGTCAGGGAGGCTCTAGGGGTGTGGTGCAGGGCTCTGGTGGTGCTAGAGTGGAGGGACAGGGCTCGGCTCGCTCCAATTTAGGAGGGAAGCTGTGGCGGCCATGGCGGCAAAGGTGGTCGGGGAGAGCTCCACAGGCTCATTGGAGAGGCCGGGCTGGCTCCTGGGGGATGGCTATTTATAGGCGGGGTGAAGGGCACGACCTCGGGTGCCGCCGGGCACGTCCGGCCGAAGCTCTGGCGATGGCCAGCGAGCACGGGAGGGTGCAAGATCACAAGGAGGCATTGATTCAGAGGTCACAGAGGGGTAGAAGATGCCGGGGAGCAGAGGAAGAAGCCAAGACGAGCTCGGAGCCAAACGAAACACAGTGCACCCGTGGGCGTTCATCAGCGAGCGTCGGCGAGGAAGCTGTCGGAGGGGGAGAGGGGTCCAGGGTGAAGAGGACGACTATGCTGAGTTGTTTGACACCTGGGGACAAGCCAGAACCAGCCGGAGCGGCGCTGTTGTTGCCAACAGTGGCGAGACCACCATTTTGGCTGGCTACCCTCGCAGTGACCACGGGCATGGAGCTCTCTGAAGGTTTTACTGAGGCGAAATCATGTCTAACGCGTAGTCCTTCGACGATAGAGTGTTACTAAGGTAAAGATACATGCAGAGACAAAGGGAGATGAGTAAACCATGCTTCACAAGTTTGCTGTTGCAAACTTGGCCACATTCTAGAGATAAACCAGAGAGGGTAAATGGTAAACTTGATGTCTGAGAATCTTATGTAGCAAGGACTACGGTAATGGGGGTTTTGAGGGTAAATGGATCAAGATTTAATATAGTTGCTTAACAACCACATAATCTGGTCAGAAGTGAAGATCATGATGATGCACTCACATGGTTGATTGGATTGGGCTGAGTTTGAGCAAGGCAGGGTTATTTGATCATATGAAGATGATGAGAAAGGTTTCATACCATTTGGATAAACCAAAATGGTACTTCCTTCACAAGCATCTCCTCTGGACAGAAACTTGCGAAAATTCTAGAGGGATAATGGCTTAATGCAATATGCCCAAAATGGGTGGAGAGATGTTTTATGGGCATAAGAATGATCTGGTAGTTTATCAGGATTTTTGAAGCAATATAAAATGCACTTGCTTCACAACCTGAAAATATTGCCAGAAACTAAGATTTGCTCGTGTGCTCACATAGATGATTGGATGGGGATGCAAATGGGTGGAAGGTGTTAATATGAGCACATTAAGGAGTGAGCAAAAGTTTAACTCATTTAGCTACTCCTAGCTAGTACTTCCTTCACAAGGCTTTCTGTTTGACCGAAACTTTGAAAAATCACTGAGGAAGATTGGCTAGGCAAATAAAGTTGAACTTGTGCATGAGGAAATTATTTGGAAATATAAACATGCCCAAATAGGTTGGGAGCCACTAGGGAAAATTTAAATGACACTTCCTTCACACAGTGCCACTTAGGGTAGAATAGAAATAGGAATATTGGGGAATTATTTTTGAACATGGCAATGAAAAGTTTTGCCATATTTGATCAATATATGACCCAAACAATTTATGAGAATTATTTGGGAATTTTTGGAGTGAGGGGAATATAGGTTGCTTCACAACCTAGGGCAATTTGAGTTATTCCTTTAATAGAAAAGGAATATTCCCAATAAAAAGAATATTGGGATTTGGGCTAGGATGGAAATGGCAGGGTCTAGGGAAGGATTTGGATATGACAAGCCACTCTGGATGCAAAGAAGAGGGCATTTTCTTCAGTTTGCAGACCACAAAGCCACGAAAAAGAAAAACTCAGGCAAAAACCTCGGAAAAACAAAAGAAAAAGAAAGGGCCAAAAAAAATCAGGCATATCCATGTGGATCAATACTGACTTAGACTGTCCGGGGGATCTGCACCATGGGGGTCGTGTACAATTTTCATACCTGCATCACTGGTCTTGCTCCTTCATTATTGTTTTCTTGGTCTGGACCTTTGGTTGAAAGAGATGGGCCATATTGTTTCTTTGTATGAACATAGGTATTGTCGGTGCAATTTTTCAGCAATTGTAGTTTATCCTCATTTTTGTGATAAGGTAAGCCATTAAATGGCAGGTTCAACACCTCTCATGTTCGGATTGTCGGGAAATGATCATCTGAAACCCTTGCAAGAAATCGACAAATAAATCAGTAGCCACCAGAATGGTCTTTACAACTCAGATCTAGGACATTACTGGAATAACTCAACCACGGCTCAGGACGGCCAAAAAGCAGCTCAGAGCATGAGACTGGGTCGATAAGAAGAAGGTGGCAGCTCCCTAAAATAGCCAAAAGGCAGCTATAGGGCTACTGTCACAAAAAGAAACTCAACAGCTGTACGAGATGGCCGAAAAGCAGATGAGACTCGTGACAGTTGTTGAAGAGATAAACAAAAATCGGCATCCACCCCGGATAGCTAGAAATAGCTCAGATCACAGGCGTGGTGCCGTCATAGGAGAAAAAGGTGACAAGGGCTCATCAGGATCATTTTCCAGGTTCACGGGTACTTGTATTGAGCTCATTGATGTCGTCAATCCTCATAATCCTTTGTCACACTGCGGTGTATATTGGCTTTCTTCGCTTAGTCATCCTCACGTGGTTATCAGATCCTCATCCGAGTGACTTTTAAGATCTTGATGGTATGCTCATTGCATATATATGAGTACCTGATTCCGAGACAGACGTGTATTCTGACTGATTCTTGATTCTGACCAAAATGTTGCCGATCTGATTCTTGGGATTCACTGCCATATGCTGTCAATACACAGTGTACTACCTCATACCAATGTCTTACTGAGGAATATTGGTTGGCTTGTGCTCGAAACTTTCATCGGACAGCTTGCTGAAGAAGACTGGTTTATCGTGCTTCAGAAGCTAACCCCCTTAAAGACTTTGCTGGGGAAAGACTCAGTACCTTATGCCGGAAGCTTTTGCGGTTGCTTACTGAAGAAGGCAGAGTACCTTTGTACAGAAAATCACACGTGTATCATACTGAGGAAGATAGATGTATCTTGCCTTGGAAGCTTCTCGGGGATCTTGCGAGGGAAGATTGGGTTGCTTACACCAGAAGCTTCTTATTGTGATACGCTGACCGATTTCCACATATATAACCATCTGAATATTTTTGCTATTGATTTCTTGCATGAAACAGGGTTTTACTAGACTATCCTCATTTCTGAGTATATGCCATATTTTTGCTTGCTTCCAAGTACATCGAGTTCCAAAATCATCCTCAACGAAAAATTAAACTTGTATCCGAGCCATACCTTTGATAATATTCTGTCAACCTTGCACACAATTTATCTTCTTGCTGATTTAATCATTTTGTTGTGATGAGTGCACGCTAATGCAAACTTGATACCGATGGTCCATCTAGGATTTCTTTTGCATCCAGACAAGATATTCCCAATTTCACTGCAGTCAGCTGATAATTCCATTCTGTTTAGTTGAGTTTCCAAACATATGCATTTCTTGCTGACTCTTCGGGTCTAGTGTCAGCTGACGAGCAACTTTAATAGGGGAAAAATTTGTAACACTGAAGGCCCAAAGAAAGGAACAACAGAAACGACTAAAACAAAAGCACACAAGCATACTACTAATATAATAAATCAAGCAATCATCACATATTCTGCTACTCACACAATAATATGCATGCACACCTAAGCACACAAATATCCCGGAATCTCCGGTACTACGATCTAGCATGCTGTGACGATGTGCACGAGGACAAATAAATGTGTCGAAGAATTGGTGTAAACAGCGCTACACCAAGTGCTAGCTTAGCCAGATAGCAATCTGGACTAGCTCGAAGGCGAGGACGCACTCGGTAATCATGCAGTTGGACACGAAGGTCGCAACCACATTATTATCAAGCGGACGGAAAAAGATCTGTACTCGTCCAGGAAATATGATTGCAGGGAAAACTGAGGCTGCTGACATTGCCCTTTCTTGATAACTAAGATCATTAAGGGTTGCCAACATGACAAAATAAAAGAACGATCCGGGATAGAAGCATGTCCATCACCGAAATGATAGACGGGACTGGAAGAAACACATCGGCGCGATACCTGAGCACCATCTTTGCAAATAGTGTCGGGATCACTTGGCATCACTCTGCTGGGACAGAAATGACACCAAACACCGAAAGAAAAGGAACTGGAGAAATGCAAAGGTTGAGCTGTAGTGGATCAGAACCGATGCTAGGTACACTCACCAGATAAATCATTATCACAAATACTAAGGCTATATGAATGCTATGCAATAAACAAATGCATCGACCAAATGCAATCATCAAGCCAGACTCTATACTACTGATTTCTAACGTTCGCGCGGTCTAGGGCGTCCTACAGCCAAACCTGCTTTGATACCAAGCCTGAGGCACCCCGGCTTAGAGAAACCGGAACGCCCCATATTCCAGCCCAGATATCGAGATGAAGTCTTCTGGAATACGGCACTGCTTAGCATAGAACAAACCAGCTCTTTATTACAATCTATTTGGGTACAATGGATACATCGGCAATAGATCTTGTGCCCAGAACCACACCCATACACAAGAAATATTATCGAATGCCGTCATCCGAATTAGTGGAGTTAAAGAAACAGCTTGATGAAATGCTCCAAAAAGGGTATATCCGCCTAGTTCCTTACCATGGGGATCACATGCTATTTTTGTGGACAAGAAAGATGGCAGCCTCCGTATGTATGGACTACCGACAGTTGAACGATGTCACGATCAAAAAAAATCCCCCTTGCCAAGAATTGATGATTAGTTTGATCAGCTCAGTGGAGCCAAGGTGTTCTCAAAGATTGATTTGCGGACTGGATATTATCAGCTCAAAATTAAAAAGGAGGATATTCCCAAGACCGCATTCACCACTCGTTATGCTCTCTATGAATATACAGTCATGTCTTTCAGCCTCACCAACGTCCCCGCCTTCTTCATGCACATGATGAATAAAGTATTCATGGACTTCCTCGATAAGTCTGTGGTCGTCTTCATCGATGATATACTTATTTACTCAAGAAGTGAAGAAGAGCATAAGGAACACCTCCGAGCAGTGTTGCAACAACTTCGTGAGCATCAGTTATACGCCAAATTCAGTAAATGTGAGTTTTGGCTCAAGCAAGTTGGATTCCTAGGGCATGTGCTATCCGCTGAGGGTATAGCCATGGAACCAAGCAAGGTAAAAGATGTGCTCGACTGGTTGCCACCTGCCATCGTATCTCAGATCCAGAGTTTTCTTGGACTAGCCGGATACTACCGCAGCTTCATTGAAGGGTTCTCCAGAATTGCTAAACCCATGACAGAGCTGCTCAAGAAGGATAAGAAGTTTGAATGGACTACGTACTGTGAGAAAAGTTTCACTGAATTAAAGAAACGCTTGACAACTGCACCAGTATTAACACTTCCAATTATCTACCGCAGCTTTGATGTGTACTGTGACGCTTCCAGGCAAGGACTGGGATGCGTACTTATGCAAGTCGGCAAGGTAGTGGCCTATGCCTCACGGCTGCTACGACCCCACGAAGGAAATTACCCCACTCATGATTTGGAAATGGCCGTGGTAGTTCATGCTTTAAAAATTTGGAGACACTACCTCACCAGAAAAAGGTGCCAAATTTTTACCGATCATAAAAGCCTCAAATATATATTTACTCAGCCAGATTTAAATCTCCGTCAACGAAGATGGCTTGAGTTATTCAAGGATTATAACCTTGGAATAAATTACCATCCGGGTAAGGCCAACGTGGTCGCCGATGCACTCAGTCGAAAGCCCGTCAGTTTAAATGTCATATTGGAATCTTTGCCTCCTGAACTTATAGAAGAGATTGCTCAGCTCAACCTGGTCATAGTTGAGGCTGGCCTTGCCAATATTCTGAGGGTTAACCCTACTCTTGAGGAAGAAATCACCAAAGCCCAGCCAGGCGATGCCAATCTACAGAAACGTATCAAGTTTTCTGATTTCTCGAAGGATCAGTGCGGTACCCTCCGATTCAGGGGAATGATTTGTGTGCCTAATCAAGCAGATCTGATGCAGAAGATTCTGTCAGAAGCCCATGAATCCTCGTATTCAATCCAACCTGGAGGTACAAAAATGTATGAAGATCTTTGACAAATATTCTGGTGGGATGGAATGAAAAAAGACATTGCTTATTTCGTGGCCTATTTCGACATGTGCAACAAAGTAAAGGCAGAACATCAGAAGCCATCCGGACTTCTCCAACCACTGGCAGTGCCACAATGGAAATGGGATGATGTCTGTATGGATTTCATCACAGGACTACCTAAGACCCGATGGGGCAATAATGTGATCTGGGTCATAGTGGATACATTAACCAAGGTGGCCCACTTCCTCCCAATCAGAACCTCATACCGAGCAGATGAGCTTGCACAGCTGTACATATCCAGAACAGTCAGTCTACATGGAGTTCCCTGAACCATCACTTCTGACCGAGGTTCGCTTTTCACCTCCGCTTTTTGGTCCCGTCTCCATCAGGCCCGCAGGACAAAATTGAAATACGGTATCACTTATCATCCTCAGACGGATGGACAGATAGAACGGGTAAATCAAATACTCAAAGATATGCTCCGAGCATGCGCTTTGGCCCAAGGCCCACAATGGGAAGATTGCTTGCCGTACGCCGAGTTCTCGTATAACAATGGCTTCCAGACTAGTTTAAAGATGTCACCATATGAAGCTTTGTATGGTCGTAAGTGCCGCACTCCATTAAATTGGTCTCATACTGGGGATAGCCGTATTTTCGGAATGGACCTCATGTTGGAAGCCGAAAAGCAAGTCAAGGAGATCCGAGACAGATTGCAATTGGCCAAATAGCGACAGAAAAGTTATTACGATGCAAAGCACCGACAGATCAGCTTTGAACCCAGAGAACATGACTATCTTCGAGTCACGCCTATGAAAGGAATCAAGAGGTTTCAAACCCGTGGAAAATTGGCACCAAGATTTATTGGTCCATTTGCCGTTATGACACGAGTAGGTGATGTGGCATATGAGTTGGAGTTGCCCCCTGAGCTGTCAGACATGCACAACGTGTTCCACATTTCACAATTGCGACGGTGCATATCACCGCCCAAGAAAAAGACTGATTTGACAGAGATAGAGCTGGCAAAGGACTTAACCTATGAAGAGAGGCCAGTAAATTTTTTGGATCAAATGGAAAGAGTCACTCACAGTAAAGCACGAAAGTTTTACAAGGTCCAATGGAAGCATCATACCGAGTCAGAATCAACCTGGGAATCAAAATAATTTCTAAGGGCATGTTATCCAGAATGGTTTTCCCAAGCAACCGAATCTCGAGGACGAGATTCATTCTAAGTGTGGGAGGTTTGTGACAGCCTGGTTTTTGCCCTCCTTTCTTTTGCTTGATTTTCAGTTGAGTTGGTTTTGAATTTGGAGTTTTGAATCATTTCATTTGGACTTAACCACTTGGGTACCCCTTGATTTTCACCCAAGTGTTCCCTCTCCTCCTCAAAACCATCATTTCACCTCTCGTTCAACCCAAAATATTGCTTGGAATATTTTCTTAAATGAAAAATATTCATTTTGCCCTCCCAAAACCCTAGCTAGCCTTTTGAGCTCCAAAGCAACCCTAATTTTTCTTGCCCCAAAAATCCTGAGAAAAATCCCAATTATTCTTTGGACCCTAGGGAACCTTTCTAAGCAAAAATATTTCACCACTCTTTGGAATATTTTGGCTACAGAAAATAAAGTCATTTCTGGACAGAAATGGTAGTTTCTACAGCAACTACCTTTTTACTAGCTCCATTGTAGCTGGTTTTTCCTGTGCCTATTTACCTTAGTAAGTGTAAGTAAAACCCCAAAGCTCAGCCCTTAACTCCCAGTGGTTTTACCACACTAACTCTCCAAAGTTACTGTCCAGAAACTTGTCAGCAGTACAATTTCATTTCTACTGCGCCTCGATCCAAACCAACCCGTGGTAACACTTGAATCTGCTAAGGACTACACGCCAGACATCTTGGTTAGCTCTTTAAGGTGGCCTAATGTCACGGTTCATGCGGTGACCGCATTTGTCCGGGCGTGCTGGCATGCAAAACGCGCGCTCTGCGCGCCGCCAGACGCTCTGTTGAGTGCGTGCTCGCCGCCCTGTCGGCCAAAGCATGCCACACCTCGCCACCATCCTCATCTCCACCTCCTTAACTCCCCCCTGGCGCTCGCCGACGCTGGAGCTCGCTGCAGCGAGCACGGGCAAGGCCGGCCAACGACATAGTGTGCAGCGCACTGTGCTCGTCGCTTCCCCCCTCGCTCCTGTGCTTGTCCGCGCCCGTGCACAGTTCCTGCATGACCTCCATTATCTTCTCCCTCTCTCTCTGGCACCGTTCGTCGCCGGGCGCCATGGACAGGTGTCCTCGGGCAGAGCCCGAGCCCTCCTCGCCGCCCGTCTATAAAAGCCGCCACCCCCATCCTCTTGGAGCACCCACAACCACTCCCAAATCCTCCTCGAGCCAGTAGAAGCCGCAGCCCGGCCGGGCAGGCCGTGGGCTGCCATCCCAAAGCCGAGCTCGCCGACGATCCCCTCTGGATGGTCCCCGCAGCTCCGACCCCTCCCAAGCCAAGGCAACCCTACCAGGGCCTCCGCCACTCATCGGTGAGGCCAACCCACCCCGCTGGAGCCCCTGGAGCCACCCCAAGCCGCCGCCATCTTCGTCTCCGGCAACCTCCACTCTCTGCCTCTGCTGGAGAGGACGATCAAGACGCCGTCCGGTCACCTCTAGCAACGCTACGGGTACAGACAAGTGTGCAAACTTCTCCTCCGTCGATCCCCCCTCTCGTTTGACTCCAAGAAGCCTCATCGCCAGCGTGTGCTCCGGCGAAGCGCCGCCTCCCTCTGTTTCCCTCTCCCCTCCCTCTGGCCTGACTAGCGGGGCCCGCTAGTCAGCCACTCTTTACGTGCGTGAAGCGGTATGACTGGTGGCGCCCCAGGTGTTTACGCCTTCGACGTCACCCCCTTGTCTGTTTAATATCTATTTCAAATTCATTTAAAATCCAGGAACCTTCAGACAACCACAACTTTTTATCTATGAGTCCAAATGCATTGATTCTTTTTGCATTGTGTTCTTTGACCAAAAATCTAACAGCACCCAAAAGATGGGATTTTTCCTTGCTATCTAGATTTTCTGGTAATTTTGAAAATGTTTCTTGATGTTTTGTTTTTGTGGTTTTGATTATTTTCAGAAGAGCCAGCTTGTCTTGAGGATCACCAGGAGCTTTGTGAACCTCATCAGCACTAAGGCAAGCCACAACAACATTTTCATACTGCCACTTCAATATTTTTGATTTTCCTACTTGAACTTCTGAATATTTATGCATTTAAAAGTAGTTATATAATGATTAAATTCTGTTAGATGCTTGTCATGTTAAAATTCTTGAATTACAGAAAGTTTGAAATAAATCTTGATGATAAGCTAAGAAGAACTTAGTTACAAGTAATGAATTAAGGATATGATCATGGAGTTTAATAATTAGTTTAATTATTATCTTTGCATCATGAAAAATGAGGAGATTGCTAGAAATGATTCTGGTTTAAGTGAGGTGTGATCTTAACCAGAGAAGTAGCATGAGTTGATGATGGCTCCGTGGGAGCGTGGTTGATTCAGTTATTTGCATGGTTACTTGATGCATGTGTTAAGTGATGCATAGCATGGCATTATGACACCGGTTATTTTCACATTAAGTTGAACCTGATAAGTAACTCAACTTGAATATGTTGTTGACCGGGTCATGGTGCCGCTGAAACGAGTCTTTCCCAGTGCAACCACATTTCCCGGTATGGGACGGCCTTAATGCGTTTCATTGTCGTCCCTCTGGTCGGTTCCTCCATTTAGGGAAGGTTATGTGCGTGCTGTACCCTGGCCCGGTAGGCATGCATAACCTTGTGAGCCCGTTGTTAAGTTAAGTTTTGGTACCGGGTCCCAGAGTGGATCGTGGCCACGACGGTGGTTGACGTGTCTAGAGGTAGACATGGGGCCACCCATGACTAGCCCGATGGGGACTGAGTCGGAGTGGCCGGGAGAGTGTCATGACAATGAAATGGTTTCATCGGAATGCGGTTGGTCCACCCGAATGGGAGTGCGAGGCCATGGGTTCCGCAGTGTGGGCACAGTGTTCTAACCTCTGCAGAGTGTTTTAATCTATCGATAGCCGAGTCCATGGTTACGGACACGCTCGAAAGTAGGGCACACCATGGGTCAACACTTAATAAATTTGCACACTAAGTTTGTATTGAGGATGGCAGTAAGGCCATCATGTTGAGTTGGGCCATGTGTTGGTCGGGTTGTGATCACCGTAAGGATCACGGGCCATGAGATGGTCGGGTAGTGATCGCCGTAAGGATCACAGGTTTGTTGTCAGGTTGTGATCGCCGTAAGGATCACAGGTTTGTTTTTGAGATATGCACGTTGGTGGTCTAGAAATGATCACGTCCGGTAAGCAAGTCTGTGGGACGAGTATCAGTTGAGCATATTCACAGCATGTTGGATATATTGTTGCATTGATGTTAAATGGTTAAATATCATGATATTGTTTGTCATTATCTTTATGCTTGTTGTGAGCTTGCAAGTACATTCAATGTAGTGACCTTGCATGTCATGCCAGATTTCAGGAAAGTCTCCTTGGAAAGGAGTGTTGTCCGAGTCTAGATTGTTGCCACATCGGTGTCCCTGTTCTATGGAGTTCCGCTACGACGTTGTTCCGCTGCCGTGTAGATTGTCATGATCGAGGCCCCTTTATGTTCACTAAATAATGTACATATCGTTCAGCCGCATCGTGTGTGCCGCTTGGCCTCGCTAACTGTTGTAATATAAACTATGCTCCGCTAGCATGAATAAAGCGGTTGTTTTTTCTGTACCAAGTTGTCGTATGTTGCCAGAAGACAAGGTCTCTGGGCTGGCAATGCAAGGTAAACCGGTCGCTCTGAGCCGGCGTGCCACAATGCTTGGTACCAAGCCTGTGGCACCCCGGCTTAGAGAAAACTGGAACGCCCCGTATTCCAGCCCAGAGATTGAGATGAAGTCTTCTAGAATACGGCACTGCTTAGCATAGAACAAACCAGCTCTTTATTACAACCTATTTAGGTACAATTATTACATCGGCACGGCGACACTATGTCTGCCACTGTTGCACTATGCAAGCAGCAGAACAACATGATGCAGCGGAATAACTCTAGCAGCGGAACAACAACAACGGTGGTGAACTACACTCCGCAGGGACTGTGGCTGGTACGCTTATCCTTGCTCGCACAAACGGAAACCACGACAAGCAAGCAATCAAATCCGGCATGACCTGCAAACTGGCATGACAAGCCAGGTCAGTACATTGAATGTACTTGCAAGCTCACAATAACCAGAAGCATTCAAGACAGACAACATCATGGAAATTACAGGTTAAACAAGAATTATCACGAGATCATCAAAATACATGGCATGAACATGATACAGCTAACACAACATGAACATATTAATCCAACAATACTAGCATGCAACATGATGACACTATATCCACCATTTATTCTGCTCGGATTACCTCGTAACCAACACATGCATCACTTACCAACCTCGGACATCACACAATCATCTCAGGATCAAATCAAGCTTGGTATAAACAATACCGTAGTAATCATTAAATGACCACAAGGAGCTTGACCTTTACCCACGATTATCGTACAACCTCACGAATATACAACAACTCGGTATCCTCGATACCACCGTGATCCTTACGGCGATCACAACCACGACCAACACTTTGTCCCAAACCATGATCCTTACAGCGATCACAATCCGACCAATACATGGCCCATGACCCTTATGGCGATCACAACCCGACCAATACATGGCCCGTGATCCTTACGGCGATCACAACCCGGCCAATACATGGCCCGTGATCCTTACGGCGATCACAACCCGACCATTAAATGGCATGTGATCCTTACGGCGATCACAACCAACTTATCTCATTGTTATTAAGCACATTATTCTTATTACTGTTGACTCATGGTGTGACCTACTTTCGACCTGGGCCCTTATCTGCGGGCGTGGCTATCGATAGATTTAATATACACTCTGCAGAGGTTAGTACACTGTACCCACACTATGGAACCCATGGCCTCGCACTCCCATTCGGGTGGACCAACGGCGTTCCGAAAAAACCGTCCTACTGCCATGACACTCTCCCGGCCACTCCGACTCACTCCCCACTGAGCTAAGTCATGGGTGGCCCCGTGTCTACCTCCAGACACAACAACCACCATCGTGGCCCGCCCCACACGGGGACATGGATCCAAATAAAACTCAACAACGGGAACACAAGGTTATGCCTGCTTACCAGGCCAGGGTACAGCACGCCCATAACCTACCCTCGTTGGAGGCACCGGCGAGAGGCACGTTAATAGACCACCGATTTGGCGTGCAATGGCCGCGCCCAGAGCATCTTTTTGCTCGGGCCCCTCCCCCTCCCGTCGTCTTAGAGCTTGTGAGCATGTCCAGTGGCTTCCTCTCCTCGTCTCCGTTCCCCTAGACCCCTCTCCCCGTCCGTACGCTTGCTCACCGACGCTCGCCGCTGCGTGAACACGTGCGTACAGTGGAGATTTGGCGCTGCCCGTCTCCGTCGTCTTCCTCCCTGCCCCTCCCTTGGCCGTCTCTGCCCTGTGAGACTCCCCCTGTGCCTCATGCATCATCTACTTCCGAGCTCATGCACGTGGGCACGCGTCTGTGGCGCCAGCCACTCGTCCGCGGCGACGCCAGCGTGGCTCCCTCTCCCCCTTGGCTATTTAAGCAGCCCCGAGGCCTTGCGATCACCCCAAGCTCTTCGCCTCGCTCCAATACTCCTTCCCACCCCCTCTATTGAGCTCGAGCCGCTCTCCTCAACTCCCCTGGCCGCCGTGCCCGCCGTCGGCCTCGGCCTAAATTGGCTCGATGTCGGCCCTCCCCCTCCTTTCTGTAGCCACCGGAGAAGTCCCCTCGACCCCTGCAAGCCTCCCCGCCGGTTCCCACCTCCTCTGGTAGCCCCTGGCCATGATGCCCAACTCCACCCGAAGCCCTCCTCCATCGGAGTTAGCACCCTGCCCGACCCCTTCCTCTCCGGCGTGCGCCACGGGCTCAGATGACGCGGCTCTCTTTGCTGACCTCGTCGGTAGGAGGAGCGTCACTGGAGGCCCTCTCTGGCACCAGAACGGCCGCCGGCATCGAGCTCCTCCACGGGCAGCGTCGGGAAGAAGAAGGAGGCGACCCAGCCGCCCTGCCAGCTGGCCGAGGGCCCCGCTGGTCAGCCTCAGGTGTTGACCTGCCCTGCCCATGCAGATAAGTGACGGGCCCCACCCCGTGGGACCCGCACGCGTCCGGCCCCACCACTATTCTAATAGATGAGGTCAAAGCGTATTTTCCCAGATTATGTTTTCTGTTTTTCTGTTCACGCCCCTGTTTGAAATTCTTTTCATTATAGATAGGTCCCTGGCAGAAAAACATCCATATCTTTTTATCCGTAGCTCCAAATAAGGTGAAACCAACGCTCACTTCTTTGTTTCGTCGAGCCTGTTCTGTTGGTCATGCTTTCACTATGGTTTGACACTGTGAAATTGACCTTTTTACCCTTGCGCATAAACAGCCCCTCCAAGAGAGAACTGTTTCCGGCAAATCTTTTTGCGGCTTCACCGCACTTCTCCCCGGTGCCTCCTTCATCCCCAGGCAAGCCACAATACCCACTTGCATGATAGTCATACAGTAGCCATGGTTTTCAACTTGAATATTTATTAAATGTTTGCTTGTTGAAAAGATGGTTATCGTTGTTCCGGTGATGTTTAGATTTGCATGTTCACTTTTGAGCTATGTTGTCTTGTACTATGTTATCATGTTCTACCTGCTAGTATCTCCTTTCATATGATTATGCTTGCTAGTTGTACATGTTGATGTTGGTGATTGTTGGCATTCTGGGAACAGGGTCCCCAGACTTGCCTGCCTGCGGCCTGCGGCGTGGCTCAAACAATGGCCCAGTACGTCCCATCTTCATTGACTCAAGCTCAAGACCCTCGCGAGGAACCAAGCCTCGTAGGGCGGACGACAGGAAGCTTCCCTGGGAGTAGACTCATCAGGCTGGCTCGCTAGGAGGCGGAGAGATCAAGGCAGGGTACCTCGCGAGGTGCCCGTGACGCAAGCCATGACGATCGAGGCCAGGCGGGCGCCGGCCTGCGTAGTGTCCTTGTTTCCCCTTTGGTGCAAAGGGAGCAAGCACAGGCCAAGGCAACCATTTCGGTGCAACAAGACCAAGACCAGAGGAACGGCCGGAAGGAGATCATCATGGAGCCCAGGACGGCGTCATCGTCAGAGTCTTTGGCAGGCGAGGACCGACTTTAGTCAGGATAAGTGTACTAGATGTTCCCCTTCAAAATGGCAAATTGTTGCCGCCCTTCCCGCTCAATATTTGGGAAGAGGACCAGGGCCTCTCGCTCTATAAATAGGACTAGCGACCATAGTATAGGGGAGCTCCGATCTGGGAAATCTCGCAATCGGAAATCGACCCCTCAAAAGGGACAACACCACCACAAGAACAACCCTCGCGAGGTTGTTCTTCCTTTGTACTATTCATCATCAGCCCCAGAGGCAATCCACCACACCACACACTGGAGTAGGGTATTACACCACAGTGGTGGCCTGAACCAGTATAAACCTTGCGTCCCTTGTGTTGTTCATCGAGTAGCCTAGATCCTTTGCAAGGCGACGAGACGTGAGTTGGTAGAGGAGAGATCTTTGCGCGCACCATAGAGTTTGAACCTCAAGGGTCTGCCAGAACCCAAGATCCGACATTTTGCATGCCAGGTAGGGGTGCGCCGGAGCTCTCCCCATCAGCAACCGCTCTCTATCAACCTTGCGCTTCGCCCTCATGATCGGCGACGCGACATCCGCTCTGACCACGGAGGCCGGCTCGGCCCCCCGGGGGCTCTAACCCCCGCTTTGCGGCGGGTGAAGTGGCCAGACAAGTTCAAGCCGAAGGTGCCGCCATGCTACGACGGCACAACAGCTCCGTTGGCCTTCTTGCTGGCATACGAGGAGGCCGTCCCCAGGGACGGACGTGACGGTCGGGTCATGGCCAACTGGCTGCCCATGGCACTCGTCAGCGTCCCACGCATGTGGTTACTCCATTTGTCGGTGTCTTCAGTAGGCTCCTGGGAGGAATTGCATGGTCTTTTCCACGCCCGACACGCGGCCCCGGCGCCCCTGGTCGTCGCGGCGCTCCTAGGGGGCTCGCAAGCACCACCCACGCGTCACCACGTCAAGCCATTTGTCCGTCAGGTTGGCGCCACCCAGACATGCCGCCCGGCCCCTCCAGGGTGGGCGTCACCCAAGGACGACTTAACCTTCAGCTCGGATGGCCGCCCCGCCAACACCGCCTGCTCAGGCGTGCTCCCGATGCTGTGTACTCCAACTATCTGCCAGGTGGCCGTCACCAGGACCCTCATCGACGGTGGGGCCGGACTCAATGTGCTCTCGATCGAGGCCTTTAGCCTCCTTCACGTGCCGCCGGAGTGACTCTGACCCAGCCAGCCCTTTTTGGGTGTCGGAGGAAGCCCCACCAGCTCTCTGGGGCAGATCCGCCTCCTGGTGACATTCGGCACCCAAGCCAACTTCTGCACGGAGCTGGTCGACTTCGACGTCGCCCGCATCAGCCTCCCATACAACGCCATCCTCGGCTACCCGGCTTTGGCCCAATTCATGGCGGCAACCCACCCGACTTGCAATCTGATGAAAATGCCCGGGAGCAGCGGTGTCCTCATCGTGGCTGGAGACACAAAGGATGCTCTGCATGCACTCAAGCTCGCCTTCAAGACTGCCGCAGTAGCACAACCCGCCAACCCCGACCCCCTTGAGGCTAAGGGGGCTGCGCCCACAAAGAAGAAGCAGTTGTTCACCCAGGACAAAGCCGAAACCAAGCAAATACCAGTCGACAAGGACGGGTCCTCCGGTGCCACCTTCACCATAGGCGCCAATCTGGACCCCAAGCAAGAGGAAGCCCTGGTGAGGTTCCTACGTGCAAACAAGGAGGTGTTCGCGTGGGAGCCCAAGTAACTGGCAGGGGTCCCCAGGCAGGTGATCGAACACCGCCTGAACATATGTCCCAACGTGCGTCTGGTAAAGCAAAAGGCAAGGCGGCAATCCACCGAGAAGCAAGCTTTCATCATCCAGGAAACCCGCAAGTTAGAGGCCGCGGGAGTCATTCGCGAAGTTTGATACCCGGAGTGGCTGGCGAACCCAGTCGTTGTGCCAAAGAAAGGGGGGAAGGAGCGCATGTGCATTGAATTTACCAACCTCAACAAGGCCTGCCTGCAGGATCGGTTCCCACTCCCTCGCATCGACCAGATCGTCGACTCTACTGCTGAGTGCGACCTGTTGTGCTTCTTGGATGCCTTCTCAGGCTACCATCAAATCAAAATGGAGGTCGAGGATGTGGAGAAGACGGCTTTCCTGACCCCATGTGGGGTGTACTGCTACACATGCATGCTGTTTGGATTGCACAACGAGGGTGCAACCTACCAGCGGCTGATGCACATCGCTTTAGGCCGGCAGCTCGGGAGGAACGCTCGCGAGCCTGCGTGAAGTGGACTTGTGGCTCAACCCAGAGAAGTGCATGTTCGGTGTGCCCTCTGGCAAGCTTCTGGGTTTCCTCGTGTCACCCAGAGGGATCGAGGCCAACCCAGAGAAGGTCAAGGCAATTGAAGACATGAGTCCGTCGCAAACTCTCGGAGAAATGCAGAAGCTTGCCAGGCGGGAAACCGCACTTGGGAGCTTCATCTCCAAGCTGGGGGAACACGCTCTGCCCTTCTTCAAGCTAATGAAGAAGAAGGGCCCGTTTGAATGGACTCGGGAGGCCGACGAAGCACTCCAAGACCTCAAGAGGTACCTGACCAGTCCTCCTATGATGGTAGCACCACACTCGCAGGAGCCCCTGTTGCTTTACCTCGCTGCCACACCATACTCCGCCAGCGCCGCTTTGGTGGCCACACGGGAGGAGCGCCGGACCAAGGCTGCACCAGCTGCAGCAGCCCCAAGGCAGGAAGGCCCCTCGGGAGTCACGCCCGCAGCAGATACAAGTCAGCCTCAACAAGGAGGCGTCCTTGAGGCTGAGAAGGCTCCGCAGGTTTGTCAGGGGTCGGGGGCTCTCGCGCCTCAGGAGACACTCGGCTCCCCAGAGGACGCTGACTCTGTCACCGTGCCTTTCCTCGTTGAGCACCCAATGTATTTCGTCAGCACGGTGCTGAGGGACGCCAGGGCGCGGTACCCCATGCCTCAGAAGCTCTTGCTCGCGCTGTTAGTGGCCTCGCAGAAGTTTTGACACTATTTCTAGGGTCATCCGATCAAGGTCGTTTCAGCATACCCATTGGAAAGGGCGTTCACGAGTCCCAACTCGGCAGGAAGGGTTGCCGAATGGAACATTGAGTTATAAGCATTTCAGCTGGAGTTCAGCACGACTAGGGTCGTTAAGGGAGCTGCGCTTGCAGATTTTGTAGCAGAGTGGACAGAGGTGCCAGAGCTCAAGGCAGGCGAGGATCGCTCGCTTTCACCAGGAAGTGAAGCGCCGGATGGCTGGGTTATGTACTTCGATGGAGCTTTCTCGCGGCATGGTGCGGGAGCCGATGCAATTCTCATATCCCCCACTCATAACAACCTCTACTACACCGTGCAACTCAGTTTCCAGCATGGGGAAAAGGTGTCCAATAATATAGCGGAATACGAGGGGCTGATAGCAGGCCTAAAAGCTGTAGTGGCCCTAGGGGTGAAGCACCTCGTCATCAAGGGTGATTCCCAACTCCTCGTCAACTTCTCCAACAAGGTGTATGAGCCGAAGGACAAGCACATGGAGGCTTATCTAACAGAGGTTCGCAAAATTGAGAAGCAATTCTAGGGTCTGGAGTTGCAGCATGTGCCGCGCGACACCAACCAGGAAGCTGACGACATCGCGAAGAGGGCGTCCAGACGGCTGCCTCAGGAGCCCGGAGTCTTCGAAGAGAGGCTCTTCAAGCCTTCGGCGATGCCACCACCATCGGGCGGAGCGCAACCTCAGCCGAGCTCCCCCAGCCGCCTGCCTCGGGAGCCCCGGCCTGTGGACCGACCTCAGGAGCACACTTGCTCCTGGCGCTGGAGCCTCAGGAGGGGTGTTGGACCGTGGAGCTCAAGAGCTACTTGACGGAAGGGACTCTGTCGGAGAAGGAGGAAGACGCGGAACGCGTGGCGCGGCAAGCCACGACATACTGCATTCAAGATGGAGAGCTTTACCGAAAGCGGCCGAATGACGTATCCCTATGTTGCATTTCCAAAGAGCAGGGGAAGGAGCTGCTGGCAGACATACACAATGGAGACTGTGGGCACCACTCGTCATCACAAACCCTCATTGGCAAGGCGTTCCGCAGTGGGTTCTACTGGCCCACCGCACTCAACGACACCGCCGAGCTGGTGAAGGCCTGCGAAGCCTTCCAATTCCACGCCAAGCAAATCCATCAGCCGGCTCAGGGCCTGCAAACCATACCCCTCTCGTGGCCATTTGTAGTGTGGGGACTGGACATTCTTGGCCCGTTTCCTCGGGCGCCAGGGGGCTATCGCTACCTCTACATCGCCATCGACAAATTCACCAAGTGGGCTGAGGTGGAAGCTATCCGCACCATCCCAGCAGGCTCCGCAGTCAAGTTCATCAAGGGCATCGTGAGCCAATTCGGGGTGCCTAACCGCATCATCACCGACAACGGTTCGAAGTTCACCAGCAATCTCTTTAAAACATATTGTGCTAATCTTGGAACGCAGATATGCTACGCTTGAGTGGCACACCCTCGAAGCAACGGCCAAGCTGAGCGAGCCAACGTAGAGGTCCTAAAGGGCCTCAAGACCAGGACCTTTAAGAAGAAGCTGGAGGCCTGCGGCAGGTGCTGGTACGACGAGCTCCAGTCTGTGCTATGGTCCATCTGCATGACCGCGACCAAGTCAACTGGAGAAACTCCATTATTCCTCGTCTACGGAGCTGAAGTCGTCCACCCTCACGAGGTCAAACGTCGCTCTGCGCGGGTCCTGGCGTTTGAGGAATCGCAACAGGATGCCATGCGAGGGACGAACCTCGTGTTGGGGGAGGAACACTGTCGGGAGGCCGCGCTACGAGCAGCAAGGTATCAACAGGCGCTGCGACGGTACCACCGCCGCAACATCCGCCCCAGGACCCTTGAGGTAGGGGATCTCGTGCTCAGGCGGGTCCTCTCCAGGGAGGGGCTGCACAAGCTCTCTCCCATGTGGGAGGGCCCGTGCAAGGTTGTTCATGTTTCCAGGCCCGGCTCCGCGCGCTTGGAGACCCAAGAGGGGGTGCCCATCCCGAACGCATGGAACATTCAACACCTCCGGAGGTTCTATCCATGAGCAAGGCCCGGTGCTTGTGAAGAAGGCGAATGCTTGTGAAGCTTGCCATTGTGGAAAAGGCCCGGTGCCTGTGAAGAAGGCGAATGCCTGTGAAGCTTGCCATTGTGGAAAAGGCCCGGTGCCTGTGAAGAAGGTGAATGCCTGTGAAGCTTGCCATTGTGGAAAAGGCCCGGTGCCTGTGAAGAAGGCAAATGCCTGTGAAACTAGCCGCTATGGAAAAGTCCCGGTGCATGTGAATAAGGCCAATGCCTGTGAAGCTCGCCGCCCGTGACACTCTCACGTAATAATGAGTGGGGTTGTATATGCCCCGGAGTGTCCGGAGTGCCGCCCTTGGGCCTCGGGGGCTCCCGCCCACGCCCAATGGCAGCACTTAGCTCCGCGCTGGTGAGAAGACGTCGAACACTAGATTAGGTGTCGGATGCGGCTTTTCATTTGCTTTCTGCAGTTGGTTAATTCTTCTTTGTTTGAAGCTTTAATTGAAGTTGCTTTCGGTTTTGTGGGGCGCCCAGCCCGCGTTTCCCGTCTCTGCCCTGCGCTTGAGCATGTTTTACGTTCGTGACCCTCGCGAGGAAGGCTCCGTAGGCACCCTCGCGAGCGTCGCTTGGTTTAATCTCATGAGGTCCTTCGGCCTAAGTTCACTACGGGAGCACCCCTCCCCGTCAATGCCCCACGAGCATCGCGATCCAAACACTAGGCCCAAGTTGGTCGCCCCGGCGGCCGAAGACTGATACATAAACCCTCAGCAAGTTTCTTTTGCAGGACCCGAGATCCGTGGCATGGCCTCTGACCGGAGCCTCCCAAGGCTAGCGGCGCCACAGGCCCTCCTACTGAGCTAAGTTACTCCTACGCGTGAACACGTGGCAACATTGCACAGCACGGGGATAACAGGAACAACATGGTAATTAAAAGTGATGGTCCAGCAGGCCCCGCGGGGCTCCATACATCTCTTTTCGTGTAGGAAAACAAAATAAGCGTGGCTCAACCGGCGACAACCTGAAGAAGAAGATCAGCTTCGACCTCCGGGGCTCAGGAGGGACTTATCAAGTCATGCAGTTGCCGAGGCATCATGGGGAAGAGGAGACACCCACGTCTAATCAACCACCACGTGACGCCCAAGGCCGCAGGCTGTTGGGGCCCACGGCGCTTCGCACTTGCCCCTTCGCTTCTTTGCTAAGACAAGTCCAGGCGCACTTGGGCCCGGGGGTTACTGTCGGCGTTCTGGGAACGGGGGTCCCCAGACTTGCCTGCCTGCGGCCTGCGGCGTGGTTCAAGCAATGGCCCAATATGGCCCACCTTCATCGCTCAAGCTCAAGACCCTCGCAAGGGACCAAGCCTCATGGGGCGGATGATAGGAAGCTTCCCCAGGAGTAGCCTCATCAGGCTGGCTCGCGAGGAGGCGGAGAGATTAAGGCAGGGTACCTCGCGAGGTGCCCGTGATGCAAGCCATGACGATCGAGGCCAGGCGGGTGCCACGTGGGCGTCGGCCTGTGCAGTGTCCTTGTTTCCCCTTTGGTGCAAAGGGAGCAAGCACAGGCCAAGGCATCAGGCAAATACAACCATTTCGGTGCAACAAGACCAAGACCAGAGGAACGGCCGGAAGGAGGTCATCGTGGAGCCCAGGACGGCGTCATCGTTAGAGTCTTTGGCACGCGAGGACCGACTTTAGTCAGGATAAGTGTACTAGATGTTCCCCTTCAAAATAGCCAATTGTTGGCGCCCTTCCCGCTCAATATTTGGGAAGAGGATCAGGGCCTCTCGCTGTATAAATAGGACTATCCACCATAGTATAGGGGAGCTCCGATCTGGGAAATCTGGCAATCGGGAATCGACCCCTCAAAAGGGACAACACCACCACAAGAACAACCCTCGCGAGGTTTTTCTTCCTTTGTACTATTCATCATCAGCCCCAGAGGCAATCCACCACACCACACACTGGAGTAGGGTATTACACCACAATGTTGGCCTGAACCAGTATAAACCTTGCGTCCCTTGTGTTGTTCATCGTGTAGCCTAGATCCTTTGCAAGGCGACGAGACGTGAGTTGGTAGAGGAGAGATAGTCGCATGCACCCCAGAGTTCGAACCTCAAGGGTCTGCCGGAACCCACGATCAGACAATGATGTTCATACTAGTCAGTATGCCATGCTCAGTGGATATGATTTATTTTTGATATGGTGGATAGTTATGTGATACCCTCATGGTTATGTTGATATCATGTTCATGCATTTTATCATGGCTCAGCATATTTGCATTCAAGTTAACCGGATTAAATTGAACTTGAACAACTGTTGGCTAAGTCATGGTGCCGCTGAATCGATGCTGACCAGTGCAACCACGCTTACCGGTATGGGACGGTCCTAACTGGGTCTATTGTCGTGCCTCTCGCCGGTGCCTCCAACGAGGGAAGGTTATGGGCGTGTTGTACCCTGGCCCGGTAAGCAGGCATAACCTTGTGTGCCTATTGTTGAGTTTTTTTTTGGATCC